>NC_057808.1:268502564-268853721 GCF_018294505.1 Triticum aestivum
GTTCGTCGAGGGGATGCACGGTCATCCTCTCGCTCCCACAGTACGCTCTCGTAGACTGTCATCCTCTAGCCGCGCTGCCACCACTGGCGATGTTCCTGTGGAGGCGCACGACGGTCAGCATCGCTACCGCTGGCGACGTTCGTGTGGATACGCACGGCGGTCAGCTTCTCCCACAGTACGCGCATTCTAGACTGAGGCCCCGTGCATGTCGGTGTAGCGCTGAATGTTAGTTGATAGACGCTGTTAATCTCTCTATTTGCCGAAGTAGTTTACAGTCAATATGCTCTGCTTAAGAACCTTCCTTGCCCTGTTCTGCACTCAATTTGCTTAGCTGAGATGGCATGCCAAGCCCGATTAGTTGCTAAAATATCCTGCCATATATTTATTGTGACGTAGATTGCCATGGTCTAGTAGCCAATCTGTTAGGTGAAATAGTTGTACACCATTTTATACTCGATCTTTGTTGCTGTGATGGCCTTCGATAGTTTGATGGCTGTGTGCTCGGCCTCATTGACTGCTGAAACAGCCTTCCATAATTTAGCACTCAAATCTGTTTGCTGAGTTAGCTTTACATATATTTCGTTATTTAGATCTGCTCGTCCAAATATCTTGCCATAGCTTTAGACATCGACCTAGGTATTTTTTTCTGGACTTCATAAAAAAGCATATATATTTTTCCTGTAATATCTAGTAGAAGAACTAATTTTTATGTCTAACAGATATCAGAATGTAATGAGCCATCCATCTCATGGTAGTGAGTGGCAAAGTTTCAATCAGAAACACGAAAAGTTTGCTGCTGACCCGAGAAAGATTAGACTTGGCTTAGCTTCAGATGGATTTAACCCATTTGGCCACCAGAGCGCCACATATATTATGTGGCTAGTGCTTGTTATCCCTTACAACATGCCTCCAAATGTCTGCACCAAAGAATCAAACTACATGATGGCCTTGCTCATCCCAGGTCCAAAAAGTCCTGGAAAGGATTTTGATTTATTCATGGAGCCTCTTGTGGAGGAACTTCAACAACTATGGAGGGGTGTAGTGGTTTTGTCACGGCAGATGTCCAAGAGACTTAGTCGTGGAGCCATCGCGACGGGTTAGCTTAAAGGGGTTAAAGCGGACAAGGGACGCAGAGAGTTTATACTGGTTCGGCCCCTTGCAGTGAAGGTAAAGGCCTAATCCAGTTGTTGTGGAATTGCTAGGGTTTCGATGACCAGGGAGCGAATACGCTTTGCCTGGGTCTCGAGTTGTTGTCTGTTGTCCTTAAACCGCAGCCGGGTCGTCCCCTTATATACATGGGTTGACGCCTGTCGATTTACAGGGTTCCGAGGCCGGCTCATAAACGTGTCCGGCCCGGTCTCTATTTATTTCTGCCTTATAATACAAGCTTACATATCAAGGTCGGTTTATGACTACAGGCCTTAATCCGCCTTTGGGCCCTGGGCCTTCATAAAGCGTCATCATCTTTGTCTTCATGGGCTTCAAACATACTAACTCACTATAGGGATAACCCGGCCTTTCCTGGTCGGTTTACGCCCAGTAGTAATATCCCCAACATTAGGCCCCAGATTGATTTGAACTGGTTCATGTCAATCTCCAACACTTTGAGAAAATTTCTTCTTCGGCATCTTCACATAAGTTTTGTAAACCGCCGTGACGTCACTTTCCAGGACCATGATAACTCGCCATGACGTCATCTGTTATTAAAAACTGCACATAACCCACCTTTATTAATGAGCCTCCGACAATCGAGGCAACAACTCCGCCTCATATCTAAATTTTGGGCTCCTTGATTTTCACGCCTGTCACTTACCCCTTTGCCTTTATAAATAGGGCCAGGGGGTCCTTTCATTTTTCCTCCCCCGTGCCTCTTCGCATCGTCTTCTTCCTCGCGCCGACCGAATCTTCGAGCTCTGCCGCCACCGTCGTTCTTCGCATCTGCCTCAACAACGGCCGCTGCATCAACCTGTTGGTACCAGAAAGCCGCGGCGTCTCTCTGATGTTCCTCTGTCATTGGTAAGCCTTCTCTCCTTCCACCCTAGATCTTACCATTAGGGTTTGTACTCATCGGAGTTCTTTGAAGTCATCGGAGCTGTTCTCCCTTGTTCCTCTTCAGTAGTACCAATGGCGAGTTAGATCTGATATTTTTCAATGCCCTTGTAGTTTAAACTCCTTTTTCCTCATTAGGGCATCTGCTTTATACAAAACTTGCTTGAACTGTTCGAGCACTTGAAATTAGGTCAGAATATATTTTGATTTCCAATGCACGACAGATCTGAAATTACTATGCCAGGCTGTGAAACTTGTTTTTCCTTCACTTACACATCTTAGATCTGTATCTTCAGTACCAGATTAGGCGGTTTAATCTCATAGAAAAATGATGACCGGTAGGTACCATTAGTCCCCTGTTGAACCGCCGATGCTTTTATCTTTGCACTTTCTCCATTGTCGCAATCCGGTTTACCAATAACAAACTCTGTTTAACAACATGCATATATCCTTGCACCGCTTTATAGTTATCCCTTGTGAATACTAAACTGGCAATAATCATGTTTCAGCTTCCCATTGAAATGGCCAAGCAAGTCTATGAATGCAACTGGGTTCCTTCTCGGGTCACTGAAGATCAGTTAAACAGATGTGTCACAACTGGCACTTTAGCCAAGAAGAGGTCATTCCACTGGAGGGCCCCTGGTCCGGAAAATCCTCCTGAACCCAAGGACGGAGAAGTAGTCGTTTTTGTTGACCATCTGGGTCGAGGCTTTAGCCCTCCCGGTTCAAAATTCTTCCGAGATGTGCTTGCCAGTTTCCAGCTTCACCCTCAGGACATCGGTCCAAACTCTGTGTCCAACATCTGCCATTTCCAAGTCTTTTGTGAGGCTTATCTTCAAGAGGAACCCACAGTTGAATTGTTTAGGGATTTCTTCCACTTAAACCGTCGCACAGAGTTCACAGATGGACCCAATACTGAACTTGGCGGAATGGCGGTTCAGAAAAGGAAGGAAGTCAGCTTCCCTCACGCCAAGCTTCACAGTCACCCCAAGGAGTGGAACCAGACTTGGTTTTATTGCAAAGACACATCTCCAACTGATGAAAACCCTTTGCCGGGTTACCGCCCTCACCGTCTTAGCAATACACATCCCTTTCCTCAGAGGTTAACTGCAAAGGAAAGGGCCACTATGCCCCACAACTGTCAAAGCTTAGAGCCTTCATGGCGAACGGTTTAACAGGTGTTGACTTTGCTCGTTGTTGGATAAGCTGGAGCATTCTGCCCTTAAGCCGGCGCCCCGGTTTGATGTGTGAATACACAGGGAGCTTGACCGATCCTCAACGACATATCAATATTCAGCTAACAGAGGCTGAAGTTACAGAGGCTGTCAAGAAAATGTTGAATGAACCGGAGGCCGTCTGCGGCCAGACCGGATTAAGTCCTTTCTGCACCTCCAACAAACCGCCAGCTGTAAGAATCATATGACTTCTTTGTTTTCAGCTTAATCTTTAAAACATTCTCTCAAAATGTTGTTTATCTTTGCCAGGGTGATGATCCGTTCTGGAAGAAAAAAGCCACAGGATAAACCGGCAAAACCACAAGACAAACCGGCAAAGCCACTTCGCCCGAAGACCAAGGTTATCAAAAAACCTGCCAAGAAGAGGACGACTGCGTCTTCTGAACCAAATGCTGATGCTGACTTGGATAATCCGGACTCAGAGGTAGAACTTGACTCCCTTGGTTCATTTTTCATACACCTCATTGACAATGACTATTATCAGGACGACGCTGAAGGCAGCCAAGCTGAGGATGCAGAGGTAATTATTCTTTCCTCTGGTTCAGATCCTCTGCCAGCTCAGACAATCCGTCAAGCAAACCGGAAAGTAAAATTTTCTCACCCCCTTGCTCATTTGGACCCAAACTTTCTTTTGAAGAAGCAGCAGCACGAAGCCCGCCGCACAACCCGGCACAGTGGCCAGGTAGTTACCTCAGCTAGTTTACCGAACACTCCGGTTCGGAAACGTCGATCAGAGGTCTCTCATACTCTTGGCACTTTTTGCCCCAAGGCGGGTTGTTTTCGACAGCCTCTTAATCCGTCTGATTCAAATTATCAGGGCACTTCCCACTCATCTTCTGGCGAGTCATCGGCCACAAAGCTTCCACCCCTCAAGACAGTTCCTGGGTGAGCTACACACTGATTTATCCTTGATGTGTTATTTTTGCATACTGTACTGACCTTTATGCTTATTTTCCACAGTGCCAAGCCTAGACCCAGCAAGAAGGCTCGGTTGAATAAACCGACTGACGATAATGTGGTTGTTGAACCGGAAAAGACTCCAGATCCGGAAGAAACCGATGCTGATGCCATGCTTAATGATCCGCCGCCTCAAGATCATGACTTGTTTGCTGAACAAGTAGACATTGACACCACAAGCCATGCTGACAAACCGACCAGCCCGGTCCGACCTGATGATAAATCGGCCAGTCCAGCTAAGGCTACTGACAAACCGCCAACTCCCGTGAAGGCTGCTGATGATAAAGAGGATGATGTTATGATTACCGGCGTCAGCCACACCACTCCTGGCAATCCGGTCGCTTTATCTAAACATAGCGCCAAAGACGAGCTTTCTGCTATCGGCAAAGGCAAATGGAACGCCGACTTGTCAAGCTATGCCCATCTCAATGCTCAAGATATTCACTCTGGCTTCTTGAACCGTCTGTACACCAGCCGCGACTATGAAGCCGGTTTGGTAAACTTGATGAAGGAGCGATACGAGGTAACTAATACTCCACTCTACATCTGTTTCACTTTTAATTCCAAATATCAACTCCAGTAGCCCCCAAGTGACGGTTTATGATATCAATCTAAACCGGGACTTAGTAATAACTTAACTTTTCATGCTTAGCCTCCAGGGACCGGGTTATCTCTTTAAGATGAACCGGTATTGTAGAATTGCAATACTGTATCTTTCACTGGTATAGCCCCCAAGGGCCGGTTTAACTTTGTAAAGATGAACCGGACTTTTTAAAAGACTTCCCAGATCAGTACTTTGAGCAAACATACATTAGCCCCAAGTGCCAAGAGTAATACTTGTATTGTGCTTGGGACTTGTAGAAATTTCCAAGAACAAGCAAATATGCATTAGCCCCCAAGTATCAGGTGCATAACTTGTTATGTGCTTGGTACTTCAAACATGTATTACCAACTCATTATACTTCTGTCTGTTATAGGCTGAGCTGAGCAAAAAGGAAGCTCAAACCGCTGATCTGCAAGAGAACATCAAATCCCAGCAAGCCGAAACCTCCAAGGCCAAGGAAGAGTTGACCAACACTTTAGACGCTATGGAGAAACTGAAAGAGAGCTTCAACAAGGAGCGGGCGGATTGGGAAACAGAAAAATCCGCTTTGCGAAAAAGAGCCGAGGATGCAGAAGCAGCTCTTAAACCGGTGGTAGATGAGCTGACTGGCGTAAAGCGGCAGATACATGCCATGACTGCTGCTGTGTTCAATAAACATCCTTGCTTTACACTTTCGACATATCTTCCCATGCGTTTGCTAGTTTACTGACGTTTGTAATGATGCAGGAACTCGCATTAGTCATCTGGGCTCTGATGTACAGAAGAAGCTGAAGGCTGCCTATACTCTGATAGAGCAGTTGTATACCGGCGCGCAACAAATCATCTGCACCGCTTCCACAATAAACCGCCCCCAACGTTAATCAAGGATACCTTAGAAAGGCTGTCTATGCTGCCTGCCCGGGTAGAAGAACTAAAGAGATCTGCTGCAAGGGCTGGTGCTCTGACCGCACTAACCCGGGCAAAGGCGTGGGTGCCTGATCTTGATCCGGAGGATGTCAGCAAAGGCTATCCGAGCTTAAAAGAAGACGGATCAGAATTCGGGAATGATGACCTCCGAGCAATAAACCGGGAAGTACATCCGCTGGCTTGCCAATTAGCTGAAGAAGCTGATCTTTCACATTATCAGGCAAGTTATGACGTTAACAACAAACGGGTAGCCGCACCAACTCCTGAGGTTCAAAATCTCATCCCGCCAATTCATAAGCACACTTATGCCCCTGACATTGAACCATCCACCCTTATAAGCGACGAAGCTGTGTTCCAAGCCCTAACTGGGATCAGCTGGACAACTATTGACTTCCAGCCGCTGGGTAGAGACGAAGAGGATGAACCAGTGCAAGATGATCCGCAGCCGTCAGGTCAACCTGGAGACGAGTCATGATCCGGAGGCCGGTTTAGTCTTCCACGTGCTGCAATGCTTATTGAGAAACAATTATCCTTTTGGGCACTGAACCTCCTTGTAATAGGCTAGTTAAAATACTTGGTCTGTTATGCCTTCGTGCATATTTATTTGTGCCTGATACTTGTTAATCCGCCATGCTTAAGACATATTATGTTCATAACCCGTAGCGATCTATTCCTGCACACAAGAAGTTGATAGTGTCCTGGCGGTTTAGCACCGGACGAGTCATGATGCGCAGATATATAGCCAGGGTTTATAACCAAGGCTGTAAAACGATAATCAAATATGAAAATAATTGATACCTATGACCTTGAATCACAACGTTGGCTGACCAACGTTGGTAGTCAGGGCAATAACCCCAATCTTGAGTAATGATAACTCCTTTCATACCGTGCCGGCTTATGATAAAACCGTGCCAGGTTGTGGTAAACACCAGTTTATTCAATGCTGGCGACTTAGAGTCGAAACCAGACCGGGTTAAGAAACTCTGGGTTATAAGTGATTACGTACTGACAACTTGTAGTTGACAGCCTAGCCGGGTTGATGAACACCGGTTTATCAAAAACATCATAAGCCTTGTCAAAAGAGAGAAAAACTTGGCAAAAAGTAAATGAAAACTTGTAGTCGAGGCTTTTCACGGGCCGTCAGGCCCCAAATACGAGGCTTTTCATGGGCTGCCAGGCCACTGAGTTAAACCATTTTACAAAGCCTTTTAAGATGGTCCTCAATCCTTAACCAATCGTCGTTTTAACTTGACAAGTTCAGGGTCTTATCAGAGTAACTTGTCAAAGTTCGACGGGTCATACCAGGTTTACCTGGGCGGAGTGACTTACTTAAGAAGGCAGGCTAACCCGGGGTTTTAGGTGTATACACCAGGCTTCCAAGCCGTGGCTTGATAGCCTATTACAAGTGTAGATTCTTTGTTCATTGCGACAGCAAAGAATCCCCAAGTAACATTTTGAGCTGTGCTCAGTGGGTGCCTATGTTTGAGTTGTTGTTTTGCAACACTCTCTTTGGCCCCGGAGTAATTTGGCTTTGAGCCGATCAAGAGGTGTGACTATGGTTCGAATACGACCAAGCCCCCAAGTGATATTGTGGCATTGCGCCGATCAAGAGGTGTAGCTATGGTTCAAATGCAACCAAGCCCCCAAGTGATTTTTATATAAAGCTTTAATAAGCTGAATCAAGGGGTAAACCGGACGCCGCTTTATGAACAGAAGCCCCCATGTAACCACACATGATATAAGAAAAACAACAGATACCCCGCTTTAGCTGAGGCTCGGTTTATTATATTAATCATAATATATACATTTTCATAACTATGTACATGAGCAGAGCCTATGGCTCAAGTATAGTAAGGCCGAAGATGAGCAATATTCCACGGCCGGTGGGTCTCCTCCTCCGATTTACGTGAGTCTTTGCGCTCTCGAACATCTATAAGGTAGTATGACCCGTTGTGCAGATTCTTGCTGACCACAAAGGTCCTTCCCAAGGTGGGGATAACTTGTGCATATCCGTCTGATCCTGGATGAGTCGGAGTATGAGATCGCCTTCTTGAAAAGTTCTGGTTCTAACCCGGCGGCTGTGATAACACCGCAGATCTTGCTGATAAATCGCCGAACGGGCTGCTGCAATGTCACGCTCCTCATCTAACAGATCAAGTGCTTCTTGTCGTGCCTTCTCATTGTCAGCTTCAACATACGCCGCTACACGAGGTGAGTCATGACGGATGTCACTAGGAAGAACCGCCTCCGCTCCATAAACCATGAAAAAAGGCGTGTAACCCGTCGATCTGTTGGGTGTGGTATTGATGCTCCATAACACAGAAGGTAACTCCTCTACCCAACAACCCGCCGTCCGTTGCAAAGGAACCATAAGCCGGGGTTTGATGCCTCTCAAGATCTCTTGATTGGCCCTCTCCGCTTGACCATTGGACTGGGGGTGAGCCACTGATGATACGTCAAGCCGGATGTGCTCACGTTGACAGAACTCCTTCATGGCACCTTTTGACAAATTGGTACCATTATCTGTTATAATGATGTGTGGAAAGCCAAACCGGAAAATCACCTTTTTGATGAATTGAACCGCCGTGGCCGCATCACACTTACTGACTGGCTCTGCCTCCACCCACTTCGTGAACTTATCAACCGCCACCAAAAGGTGGGTCTTCTTGTCCTTGGATCTCTTAAAGGGCCCAACCATATCCAGCCCCCAAGTTGCAAACGGCCAAGTGATTGGAATCATCCTCAATTCCTGAGCCGGTACATGAGCGTGTCGTGAGAATTTTTGACATCCATCACACCTTTTGACCAAGTCCTCGGCATCAGCATGAGCCGTTAACCAATAGAAACCGTGACGAAACGCCTTGGCTACCAGAGATTTTGAACCGGTGTGGTGACCACAATCTCCTTCGTGGATCTCACATAAAATTTCGCGGCCTTCTTCAGGAGACACGCAGCGTTGAAACGCCCCTGTCACACTGCAATGATGTAACTCTCCATTGATAATAGTCATGGACTTGGACCGCCGGATTATCTGCCTGGCCGAAGTTTCATCTTCTGGTAACTCCCCCCGGTTCATATACGCCAAATATGGAACCGTCCAATCCGGGATAACATGAAGAGCCGCCACCAACTGAGCTTCCGGATCAGGAACAGCCAAATCCTCTTCACCAGGGAGCTTGACGGACGGATTATGCAGCACATCCAGGAAAACATTGGGTGGAACCGGTTTACGCTGGGAACCCAAGCGGCTTAAAGCGTCCGCCGCTTCATTCTTCCGCCGGTCCACATGATCGACCTGATAACCTTTGAAGTGACCTGCAACAATATCCACCTCTCGACGATACGCTGCCATGAGTGGGTCCTTGGAATCCCAAGTACCGGACACTTGTTGAGCCACCAGGTCCGAGTCACCGAAGCACTTAACTCGGCTTAGATTCATCTCTTTAGCCATCCGAAGACCATGGAGTAGAGCCTCATATTCAGCTGCATTGTTAGTGCAAGGGAACATTAAACGGAGAACATAACAAAACTTATCACCTCGTGGGGAAGTTAATACGACTCCAGCCCCGAGCCCTCCAATTGCCTGGACCCATCAAAATGAATAGTCCAATAAGTATGATCCGGCTTCTCTTCTGGCGCCTGTAGTTCTGTCCAATCATTGATGAAATCCACAAGTGCCTGAGATTTGATCGCCGTCCGGGGCATATATTTTAATCCGTGAGGCCCAAGCTCAATAGCCCACTTAGCAATCCGGCCAGTTGCTTCCCTGTTCTGGATTATATCCCCCAAAGGAGCAGAGCTGACCACCGTGATGGGATGACCTTGGAAATATTGCTTAAGCTTCCGGCTTGCCATGAAAACTCCATACACCAGCTTCTGCCAATGCGGGTACCTTTGCTTGGACTCAATAAGTACCTCACTGATATAATAAACCGGCCGTTGAACCGGATACTCCTTTCCGGCCTCCTTGCGCTCCACCACAATAGCCACGCTAACAGCCCGGGCGTTAGCTGCCACATATAGCAACAATGGCTCTTTATCAACAGGAGCAGCAAGAACCGGCGGATTAGCCAGCTGCCGCTTTAAGTCCTCAAATGCTTCATTGGCGGCGTCACTCCAGACGAAGTTATCCGTTTTCTTCAACATCTGATATAAAGGGATGACCTTCTCCCCAAGGCGACTGATAAACGGGCTCAACGCGACAATCCGGCCTGCCAGGCGTTGAACATCATTAATACACTTCGGTTTAGCCAAAGAAGTTATAGCCTTGATTTTCTCCGGATTAGCTTCGATGCCTCTGTTAGATACCAGAAAACCCAAGAGCTTGCCTGCCGGTACACCGAAAACGCACTTGGCCAGATTAAGCATCATTTTATAAACCCGAAGATTATCAAAGGTCTCCTTCAAGTCATCTATCAACGTCTCTTCCTTTCTGGATTTCACCACAATATCATACACATAGGCATGAACATTGCAGCCGATCTAATCATGAAGACAATTCTGCACACACCGCTGATAAGTCGCCTGGGCACTCTTGAGCCCAAAGGGCATAGACACATAGCAGAAGGCTCCAAAGGGAGTTATGAAGGTTGTCTTCTCCTGGTCCTTAACTGCCATTTTGATCTGATGGTAACCAGAATATGCATCCAAAAAGCTCAAACACTCACAACCTGCCATAGCATCAATGATTTGATCAATACGAGGGAGGGCAAAAGGGTCTGCTGGATAGGCCTTGTTGAGATCTATGCAGTCCACACACATACGCCAAGTGTCGTTCTTCTTAAGTACCAGCACCGGATTAGCCAACCACTCAGGGTGAAACACTTCGATGATAAACCTAGCCGCCAAGAGCCTGGCTACCTCTTCACCAATAGCCTTGCGTCTTTCTTCATTGAACCGGCGAAGAAACTGCTTTACCGGTTTAAACTTGGGATCGACATTAAGTGTGTGCTCAGCGAGTTCCCTCGGTACACCTGGCATGTCAGAAGGCTTCCACGCAAAGATGTCCCGGTTCTCACAGATGAACTTGATGAGCACGCTTTCCTATTTCGGATCCAAGTTAGCGCTGATGCTAAACTGCTTGGATGAATCGCCAGGAGCGAAATCAACAAGTTTAGTCTCATCAGCCGATTTAAACTTCAAGGCCGGTTCATGCTCTATAGTCGGCTTTTTTAAAGAAGTCATATCCGCTGGATCAACATTGTCCTTGTAGAACTTCAACTCCTCTGTTGCACAAACCGATTCAGCGTATGCCGCATCACCTTCTTCACATTCCAAACCGATCTTGCGGCTCTTTTGCACTGTGATAGTCCCCTTATGACCCGGCATCTTGAGCTGCAGATAGACATAATAGGGCCTTGCCATAAACTTAGCATAAGCCGGCCGTCCAAACAGGGCATGATCATATGGGCTCTTGATTTTCACCACCTCGAAGGTCAACGTCTCCGATCTTGAATCATGCTCATCACCAAAAGCAACCTCCAGAGCTATCTTACCAACTGGATATGCCGATTTACCAGGCACCACACCATGGAAGACCGTGTTGGACGGTTTAAGTTTATCTGTTAACCCCATGCGACAGAAAGTTTCATAGTAGAGGATGTTGATACTACTCCCCCCATCCATGAGTACTTTGGTGAACTTATAACCTCCCACCCGTGGTGCCACCACCAACGCCAGATGACCCGGATTATCAACCCGGGGTGGATGATCCTCTCGACTCCACACAATGGGCTGTTCAGACCAGCGTAAATAATGGGGCACCACCGGTTCAACGGAATTCACTGCCCTTTTATGAAGTTTCTGATCGCGCTTGTCTAGGCTAGTGGTGAAGACATGATATTGCCCGCTATTCAACTGCTTCGGGTTGCTCTGGTAACCCGACTGCTGCTGCTGCTGATTTCCTTGGTGATTATAACCACCTTGGTTGCCCTTATTGTTATGTCTGCTCTGATTATCGTGAAAACCTGAACCGGAACTGCCTCCACCATAACCCGGCCCATGAGATCCGGGGCCTGAACCGCCACCCGACCCATGATCATACCGAAAAAATCGGAATTTTTGAACTCCTGCATGATATAACAATCCTTCCAGAGGTGCATGGCTGGTTTGTCTTGTGATCCATGCTTTGGGCAAGGCTGGTTTAACAGATAAGACATGCGCTCCGGGTTAGGACTTGGTCCTCCACTACGCCGGGGCGGTTTACCTTACGCCGCTGGACCTTGTCCTGCACGTTGGTATTAGCCACAAAATCCAAACTGTTATCCGCTTTACGCTTACCGTTGTTTCCATGACCCGCCGGGTTATGCTGCTGCCCCTTGGTATTGCCGCTCTTCTTTCCCTTCCCCGTCTTGTCATCGTCAGACTCGGGATCCTTGGTACTATCAAAGTCGGCATACTTCACCAGAGCAACCATAAGAGTCCCCATGTCATTGCGGTGACGTTTGAGTCGTCCCAATTTCAACTTCAGAGGGTTAAACCGGCAATTGCTTTCCAACGTTAAATCTGCTGTGTCATCGTTGATGCGGTATGATGAATGCAAGACTTGCGACACCCGACGCACCCAATGGGTTGTTGATTCTCCTTCCTCCTGAACACAGGCAGCCAAGTCCACAATCGACATGGGCTGCTTGCACGTGTCTTTGAAATTCTGAATAAACCGGGCCCTCAATTCGGCCCATGACCCAATGGAGTTAGGTGGCAGGTTTTTCAACCAAGTGCGAGCCATTCCTTCCAGCATCATGGTAAAGTATTTAGCGCACACCATATCATCCACATCCAGCATCTCCATTGCCATCTCATAGCTTTCAACCCATGACTCGGGGGATAAATCAGCGGTATAATTTGGCACTTTGAAATCTTTGGGCAGGCGCACGTTGCGCAGCGCTGGGACGAGACACGGCACTCCCAAAGAGCTGGAAGTAACCCCTGGTTCCACCGATGTGGTTGGACGAACTGGAGTAAGTTGGCGGGCCTCATGTTGTGCCGCTAACTCGGCCTCTCGACGTGCTCTAGCGCGATCCACCACCTCCTGAGCATCACCACCGCCACCCGCCGGGTTATGGCCACGGGGCGGATCACGGTTTCGCGCACTGCTCGACACGGCCGGTTCATCAATACGCCTGCTGTAGCTCCGGGTTGGGCGGGGAGTAGAATGGATCCTTTCGCGACTATATGAATAAGCCTGCTGCTGAGTTAAAGCTGTCTGAAGGAGCTCCCTAGCCCGTCGCGTCTCGACCGCTACTGGGGACTCGCCTTCGACCGGGAGAGCCGCCAGTCGTGAAGCGGCAGCGACAATGTTATCCATCGGGTTAGAATAGTGACCCGGCGGCGTTGGGACGTGCTGCGACAGAATGTTGCTCTGACGGGGCAGATCTGTTGGACGCGGCTGAATCGGCGCTCCCGTTTCAGGTGCCTCTGCCCGGTTTACCGCCGGCGGATTACTGGTCCCTGCTCCTGGGGTATTAAAGAGGTTCATGGCCTCATAAACCGGTGGCAGGTGAGACCGGTATCTTCTCCTCATGACATCATTTGACGCACTCTGATCCAACATAAGCCGGTAAGCCTGTGCATCCAATGCGGCTCGTTCCGCAATCATCCTGGCATCCTCAGCTGCCAGGTCGGCCTTGGCCTGAGTTATCTGATCTTTCACCTTTGCAATTTCCGCATTATGCTCATCCCGGTTGGCCGGGTTAACCTCGGCCATCAATGTTGCCAAAGCGTCGAACAAATCAGATAAAACCTGAGCTGGCGGTCGCACGGGGCCTCCTGCCCCGGCTGCTGTCGATGCTACTGATCCGGAAATCATTGCCGCTACTGTCGAAGAGTGGAGCGCTGGCTGTGTACCGGCCATGAAGATCGCAACCCGGTTTGGCGAATCAAAGGGGTCCAGAATACTGTCGCCATCGGAACAGCCCCCGATCCGGCCATCTTGCAACTGGTACAATGACTCGGTCTCTCCGGTCGATGACTCGTCGCCGGAATAAACGATGGTTTCACCACCAGATTCCAATCTATCCTCAGATTCCACTCCGTGGATGACTCCCACGAAGGCACGCTTCGTGACAGGCTTAACCCGGGCAGATCTCGCACGCTGAGCCGTTTCGACGATGTCGGTGCAGATGTCCGGCTCAGGGCCCGGTTCGCCGATCTTGCCAATGAAAATGTGTATGCCGCCGAAGGGGACCCGGTACCCATACTCGATTGAGCCAGCCTTGGGGCCCCAGCCTGCATTGTCGATGTAGAGCTTGCCGCGAAGACTCTTGGTCATCCGACCCACAGTGTAACCCTTGAGTCCTTCGAAGTTGCCCTCTAAGAACTCGAAACCATCATGCGATAGCCCCACGGTGGGCGCCAACTGTCGTGGTTTTGTCACGGCAGATGTCCAAGAGAAAGGACTTAGTCGTGGAGCCATCGCAATGGGTTAGCTTAAAGGGATTAAAGTGGACAAGGGACACAGAGAGTTTATACTGGTTAGGCCCCTTGTGGTGAAAGTAAAGGCCTAATCCAGTTGTTGTGGAATTGCTAGGGTTTCGATGACCAGGGAGCGAATACGCTTTGCCTGGGTCTCGAGTTGTTGTCTGTTGTCCTTAAACCGCCGTCGGGTCATCCCCTTATATACATGGGTTGACGCCCGTGGGTTTACAGGGTTCCGAGGCCGGCTCATAAAGGTGTCCGGCCCGGTCTCTACTTATTTCTGCCTTATAATACAAGCTTACATATCAAGGTCGGTTTATGACTACAGGCCTTAATCCGCCTTTGGGCCCTGGGCCTTCACAAAGCGTCATCATCTTTGTCTTCATGGGCTTCAAACATAATAACTTACTATAGGGATAACCCGGCCTTTCCTGGCCGGTTTACGCCCAGTAGTAATATCCCCAACAAGGGGTGTTCTCACTCGAGACCTATATAGCAGCCCACCAGCTGATTTCTTTCTACGTGCTATTATAATTTGGTGCATCCATGATTATCTGCTTTGGGCACTATGTCAGGGCGAACGACACATGGTTAGAATGCATGTGTTCGCTGTGACAGGAATCCGCTGTCATATGCAATACTTAGCAAGATCTGTTACATTGGACACCGCCGTTTCCTTGCCAAGGACAAGCCGCGTCCTACAAAATACCGAAGACACGTGTTCAATGCAAAGCATGAAAACCGTGATGCACCAAAGAGGCTCACCGCCGATGAGTTGCAAGTGGAATTAGAGAAGGTCAGGCATATTACACGAGGAAACCATCCTGGTAATGGTAGCGGGAAAAGGAAGCGTGGCAGGGCAGAAGAGTGATTATTGTTTACCCGCAGGTCCACTTTGTGGGACTTGGAGTATTGGAAAGATTTGGATCGCGGCATAATCTTGATGTGATGCACATCGAGAAAAATATATGTGACAACATTATCGGCACGCTTCTTAATATTGAAGGCAAGACGAAAGATACCTTAAAATCTAGGATTGATTTGACACACTTGGGTATCAGAAAGGATTTGCAGGCGGAAGATGAAGGTAAACCACGGGATATGGCACCAGCTGTGTATGTCTTGGACAAGGTAAAAAGAAAAGAATTCTGCGAGGTCCTGTCACGTGTGCGATTCCCACATGGATTTGCTTCCAACTCTGAAAGGAGAGTTAGTGCAGATGGAAACAAGGTACAAGGGTTGAAAACTCATGACTGCCACGTCCTACTTCAAAGGGTTTTACCTGTTATCCTTAGAGGATTGGGCTGCCCTGACTTATACAGAGCAATTGCAGAGTTGGGACAATACTTCAGGGAACTCTGCAGTAGAAATATCAGGATAGATGCTTTGGAGTGTCTTAGAGACAAGATACCAACTATCCTATGCGATCTTGAGAAGATATATCCTCCAGCCTTCTTTGATGTGATGGTGCATTTGGCTGTTCATCTACCTGATGAGGCACTACTTAGAGGTCCAGTACAGTATGGCTGGATATACTCTATTGAAAGACGGCTAGGCGCTTTCAAGGGCTATGTTAGGAATAGAGATAGACCAGAGGGTTCCATTGCAGAGGCCAACATTGCTACAGAAGCGTTGACATTCTGCTCAAAATATATTGAAATAGCTGATCAGCTTAGCAAAGAGGTGGGTGAAGACAATCCCGGGCTCAATGTTTTCGATTATTCTGTTCGAGTTACAGGGAAGAGTCGACAAGAGGACAAACCTAAAGATTTGGACAAAATGGTTTGGTATGTGTTAAATAACTGTCCTGAGATACTACCTTATATCAAGTAAGTGCTAAGTACTGCAGCTTATACATCATAATCTACTAAACTTGCAGCACATTCTTATATATTTAGATGTTTGACGCGATCACTATGTTGTGCAGCATCTACAAAAAGGAGTTACTGCCGCAAAATCCAAGAAACATTGACAAACTGGTTATGGCAGGATTTGCGAAATGGTTCAAGAGCCATGTAAGCTTTTGAATTGCACTGTCTGTTTTTTAATATATTTAGTACATAAGATGATCAGCTTGTCTATTTTCTAAACATAGGTTAAGAAGATGCGGGAGGATGGGCAGACAGTTGATGATGCTGTAACATCCCAAATTTTCAATTTGGAATGTTATACATTAGATCATCATTGCATAGCATATTTTATTGCATTTTGGCAAATCCGCGAAAATCCTAAGCAACTCAAGGACCCTCGGAGAGAGTTGGGGATTTTTCCCGGTTTTCATATTTGATTTTTATCAAATAATAAAACGAGGATTTTTGGTTTTAATTATTTTTTTCTCTCCGAAAAATATTTCATATTAAAATAAATGAGAGGAGGAAATATGACTTCTCCAAAATAATTGAAATATTGGAGGAAAAATATTAAAATCAAATATTGGATTTTATTCGGATTCTATTTGCAATTTTAAATGCATTAGAAAAATTGCACGTTTTGAAAACTGCATTTTTGGGCCGAGAAAAATGTTGATCTTGTTCTAATTATTCTAATTAGACGGTGAAAATTTGTTTTAGCATTTTTGGATTTTTATATATTTTTCTATGATTTTTTTAGATTCGGCGATATTATTTAAAAAAAACGCCGAGCGCGCCGACTGGGCCGAAGCCCAGCCGACGGCCCAGCCTGCCCGGCGCCCCGTCTCCCTCTCGGGCACGTAGCGCCGCCGCCGCCGAGGCCTGCTCGAGCACGCCGCCGCCCGCCGCCTTGCCCCTCCTACATGGCACCCCCCTCCTTTTATACCCCCGACCCCGCCCCCTCTCCCTCACCCCGTCCCCGCCCCGACCCGCAGCCGCCGCCGCCCGAGGAGCCGCCGCCGCCGGAGCCCGAGGAGCTCGCCGCCGCGTCGCCCTTCAACGCCCGCAGCCCCGCCGCCCCTCGCCGCCCTCGCCCGACCCGTCGGAGCCCCGTCCCGAGCCTCGCCGGAGGTTAGGCGGAGCCGCCGCCGTTCGCCGTCCGTTTTTTTAAAAACCACCCCAGTTTATTTTTTCTCGAAACCCTAGTTTTTTTATATAGATCGATTTATTTTTTTCGGTTTATTTAATTAGTGAACGTTCACCGACCCGTTCGTTTTAACGAATGTGTTCGTCGGTTAGACGCTGTTAACGAACGTCCGTTCGTTTAACTGTTCGTCAGTTTTCTTTTTCGTCGGATTTTCCGCGATTATTCCAGATCGCGATTTCCGATCAGATTTTCGTTTTCGTTTATCTTTTCGCTCGTTTATCGGAATCAGGCGATTCAAGCGCCTAGAGTTTCGTCTCGAAATTCTCTTTCCGTTTAACCCACTCAAACAAGTTTTTTCTAGTGTAAAATTTGACCTAGATCCAGATTAGTAATCGAAGCTTGTTTCTTTCGCCATTTGACTTTCGTTGCTTCGTTTGATTTGATTCTTTTTGCAAACCGGAGTTCTTCAGTTGAACTTTCTGGTTAGATCGTTATTTGAGTTTTACCTGTGCATTTGATGAGTGCTTATTGTTTGCTTGTTTGTTTGCGATAGAGTACCCGGAGTGCGCCGCTTGCTACTTCGAATCGCTAAGTTTCACGGATCATCAACAAGGCCAGTAACACGTTGATCATACCTCTTTTACTACCCAGTTTTATTGCATTAGACCAACCCTCAAACATTGCATTGGTTAGGATCTAATTAAATTGTGGGTATTTGGGATGTAGTTGAGGTAGTACCTATTGCCCTGTTTATTATCAAACCCTTGGGAGTTACTTCTACGTTTGCTTAGATCGCCATGCTATGCTAGTAGACGTGGATTGGGTTTGAGAGATATTCATGACAGATGTGAGATTTTTAATTAATGGTTTACCTAAGGTGGCAACTAAAACTCACATCTGGGTGGATTGAGGCACCTGGAGAACCCAGTGTTGCCTGTATTTCTAAGGACCGCCACCCAGGCTCAAAGGGATCATAAGATGGTTCTTGCTAGAAACTTCCATGTGCAGCCACAAGCTATTATGGGCTCTAGCATGGTTGAGTAGGTTACATGATCTCTTGAAGAGGTGGGCTAGCAGATGTAGGGGAAAGTAGGTGTAACTGTCCACCCGGAGTAAAGAGTTATTGTTTCCGAAAGACTGTGTCTCGGTCATCCGTTTCTCAAACATCATGTAGTGCGAGAATCAAGCGGAGGCGATCGAGTCTTGTGGGGAAAAGTGCACAAACCTCCGCAGAGTACAAAGTAATCATGGTTAGCCGTGTCCCCGGTTATGGACATCTTGAGTATCTAGTACTTGGATTATCATGTGAATCTCATCACCATGTTACTTTAATTAATTTTGTTGGGTTAATGATGATACTTAATTGGGATTGAGATGCTGTCAACCATCTCAATGTTTAACAACCACCATGATAGTTAAACAAAATTTATTCCTTTGCAGTAGGGAAAAATTGGCTTTTCGCAAAACTATAACCATAGAGCCTTCTACCAGCCATATATGCATGTAGTATAGCATTATCATGTTCATTACTCTCTATGTGCTACTTTGCCAGCATATTCCATGTGTTGACCCGTTTTCGGGCTGCAACGTTTTATGTTGCAGACTTTTCAGGCGACGAGTAAGTTGCCTTAGGTCGTGGTCTTATACTCAGTGATGCCGTTGGAGTTGATGGACTCACTTATCTTCCAAGTCTTCCGCTGTTATCGTATTAGATGGCCTTAAGCCATATTTATCATACTTATTTCTCTTTGGAGATACTCGATGTAATAAGTGTGTGATTGCTACTCTGTTATAAATCCTCCATTTGTACTGTGCGTGTCAGCATTACTGATCCAGGGATGACACTGATGCACAGCAGCACAGACTGTTTGAGGTCTGGTCGCTACAAAGGTGGTATCAGAGCACACGCTGACTGTAGGACACGACCACTAAGCTTAAACCCTAGAACACTACTCTCTTCTCATTTCTGACTCCTCTCCACTTTCTACTCTTTTAGGAATGGCGGATGCAAGGAACAAGTTCATGCAACCGGATGAAGATACACCTTTTGGATGACACTTGGAGGCAGTCACTAAGTACCTAAACATTGGAATACCAAGCTTCACCGGGACCCACAACGCCACACTACCAGAAGAGGAGCGCTGGAAGATTCAAGTTCAAATTCCTGGAAGGACGATTACGCCAGTCACTGAGCCTATAGAGTTTTCCTTTGATGCACCAACCTGGAGTTTAGGGAAGAGCATGGCAGCCCACATCTATATGGGACGCATTGGAGAAGTCTACCGCAGGGAGCTTAAGGATACTATTTATCTGATCTGTGGACGCCGAGATGAACAATGGGAGATGATCAGCACCAAGAAGGATGGATCAATTGCAGCTTTCATCCAGGAGCAAAACCAACACATTCGTCGCCAGGAGAACCGGATGTGCTCAGACATGATATATCTGAAGAAGGCATTGACCAAGATCACGGAGTTGGAGGAAGAACTCAAGTCTACGCGCGATGGATATGAGGAGGAGATCGCCACGTTGTTGGAGAAGAACGGCGAACTGATACAGAAGATCGAAGTATTCCTGGGAGACCCATCACCTGGAGGACAAGACGACGATTCTACTTGCCCGCATAACTACATCATCGTCGACGACACCGACTCGGACCCCAGTGAAGATACTTTGTTGATGAAGCTGGAGCAGATATCATGGAGTCTTCGACTGATCAAAATTTCTAGTAGACCACCAAAATTAGTAGTAGTATTTCCCCATGTAAATAGTATAGTCCGAGCACTTTTGTAACGATAGTTAGATTGATTGCATGCCTTGTTTGATTTGATTGAGTGATATTGATTGTGTTTTGTCTCATGAGCATATGGGTAGTGTTTTCCCTCTAGACCTCATTCTATTCTAAATTCTCATCTTTTCTGAACCTATCAGATGCCTCCAAGACGCGACACCGGATTTGTTTTCCCACCGGAGATCACTCAGTTGATTCAGCAGCAGAATGCCCTGATGCAAGTGTTAGTACATAACCAAGGCAACAACAACAACCCACCACCACCACCTGTTGATCACTTAGCCCGTTTCTTGAGGCTAAATCCGCCGGTGTTTTCCAGCAGCACCGAGCCGATTGTTGTAGATGATTGGCTCCGTAAAGTTGGAAGGGAGTTGACCACTGCAGGATGCACGGATGCGGAGAAAGTGCGTTTTGCCGCACATCAGCTTGATGGACCCGCAGCATCATGGTGGGAGAATTACACAGCCACCCACCCAATTGACACGGTCATATGGGATCAGTTTCAGCAAGCTTTCCGTACTGCCCATGTTTCAGCAGGAGCTATGGCTATGAAGAAGCGTGAGTTTCGCAACCTACGCTAAGGAGGACGCGCCGTAGGCCAGTATGTGGAGGACTTTAGTAAGCTTGCACGTTATGCTCCCGATGACGTTGCTACAGATGCAGCCAAGCAGGAGAAGTTTCTCGAAGGACTGAATGATGAGCTGAGCATGCAGTTGATGGTAGCAACCTTCACCAACTACCAGGAGTTGGTAGATAGAGCTCTCATGATTGAAGGGAAGCAACAGCAGATTGAAAACCGTAAGAGGAAGTATGGACAAGGGAAGTACAATTCTGGAGCGCAGCAGAAGCCACGTTTTACCCCGAAATCGGGAGGACAGTTTCAGCATACCCATGGAGGAGGTAGTTCGCACAACCATAATGGACCCAAGAATGTTAATGGGAATGGAGGAAGCAACGGGCAGAACCGTAATAACCCATCTACCCCAGCCAAGAGGGATCTAAGTCACGTTACTTGTTTCAAGTGCCAGAAGACTGGGCATTATGCAACTGAATGCCCGGAAGCCCAGAATGGAAATGGAAATGGAAGCTCTGGGAAGAAGCCTAACCCGTTCAATAAAGGACAAGTGAACCACGTTTACGTGGAGGAGGTTGAAGCACAGCCTGATGCAGTAATAGGTAAGTTTTTGGTTAAGTCATTTACTGCAATCGTTCTTTTTGATACTGGTGCATCGCATTCATACATATCAAGGGGATTTGTGGATAGGTATAGATTGCCCACCAAAGTTCTTAGAACACCTATGTTAGTAACCTCGCCAGGAGCAGAGTATATGGCAAGCCAAGGATGTTTTCAGATGCCATTGGCCATAGGTAGGCATGTTTTCCCCTCAGACCTAATAGTTTTGGAGTCGCAAGGTTTGGATGTGATTTTGGGAATGGATTGGCTATCGATGTATGGAGGAAACATCGATTGCGCCAGTAAGACGATTTTGCTTACCACCCCAGAAGGAAGAAGGATTAAGTATGTATCCCGGCATATGTCGAAGAGGACTCAGGTGAATTCCTTATCAGGAGTTGTACAGGAGGAAGTACCAGTGGTGAAAGACTACCCGTATGTATTTCCAGAAGAGTTGCCAGGCATGCCACCAGATAGAGACATTGAGTTTTTGATTGAACTTTTGCCAGGCACAGGGCCAATATCTAAGAGACCGTACAGGATGCCCGCAAAAGATTTGGAGGAGATTAAGAGGCAGATTAAGGAGTTACTGGATAAAGGTTATATTCGCCCAAGTTCGTCACCTTGGGGATCACCAGTACTTCTAGTGGAGAAGAAAGATGGATCGCTGAGGATGGTTGTTGATTAACGTGGATTGAATGAAGTGACCATCAAGAACAAGTACCCACTGCCAATGATCAATGATCTATTTGACCGATTACAAGGAGCTAAGGTATTTTCCAAGATCGATCTACGATCAGGATACCATCAGTTAAAGATTCGAGAGCAGGATATACCTAAGACGACTTTTACCACCAGGTATGGGCTGTATGAGTATACCGTTATGTCATTTGGTCTGACTAACGCACCTGCCTATTTCATGAACCTGATGAACAAAGTGTTTATGGAGTTTTTGGATAAGTTCGTTGTGGTGTTCATTGATGACATTTTGGTCTACTCAAAGAACGAAGAGGAGCATAAGCAGCATTTGCGTTTGGTACTTGAGAAGCTCAGAGAACACCAGTTATACGCCAAGTTCAGCAAATGTGAGTTTTGGCTGAAGGAAGTTGGATTCCTCGGACATGTTATATCCGGAGAAGGAATAGCCATAGACCCCGCCAAAGTTGACACAGTAACAAACTGGGAATCACCCACGTCAGTTGGAAAAATCCGGAGTTTTCTTGGACTTGCAGGATACTACCGGAGGTTCATTGAGAATTTCTCAAAAATCGCTAAGCCCATGACAGAGCTGTTAAAGAAGGACTTCAAATTCAATTGGACTGAGGAATGTGAAGCTAGTTTCCAAGAGTTGAAGAAACGTTTGGTTACATCACTAGTGTTGATTCTGCCAGATCAGCGCAAGGAATACGAAGTATATTGCGACGCTTCACGTCGAGGACTTGGAGCAGTGCTAATGCAGGAGGGAAGAGTTGTTTCATATGCTTCACGACAACTTAAACCCCATGAGAAGAATTATGCCACACATGATTTGGAGTTAGCAGCCGTAGTGCATGCGTTGAAGACATGGAGACATTTTCTCATCGGAAACCATTGTGAGGTGTACACGGATCACAAGAGTTTGAAGTACATTTTCACGCAGAAGGAGCTAAATCTCAGGCAAAGGAGATGGTTGGAGCTCATTAAGGATTATGATATGAGATTGCATTATCACCCAGGGAAGGCTAACGTAGTAGCTGATGCGTTGAGCCGCAAGAGCCATGTTAACACCCTCATGACCGGAGAATTACCGAAATCATTAGCCGAGGATCTTCGCGAGCTATGTTTGGAGATAGTTCCAAGAGGCTATTTAGCAACATTGGAGATTCACTCTACCTTGATGGAAAAGGTCAGAGAAGCTCAGAAGACAGACAAGGAGATTGACGAGATAAAGGAAAGGATGAGCAAAGGAAAAGCCAAGGGATTTCGTGAGGATGAGCACGATACCTTATGGTTTGAGGACCGCGTCTATGTGCCCAATGATCCGGAGATCAGGAAGTTGATCTTGCAAGAGGCCCATGATTCACCGTATTCGATTCACCCAGGAAATACCAAGATGTATTTGGATTTGAAGGATACTTTCTGGTGGACCGGAATGAAGAAGGATATTGCGGAGTATGTAGCAGTTTGTGATGTATGTCAGAGAGTGAAGGCAGAGCATCAGAAGCCAGCAGGATTACTACAGCCATTGCCGATACCCGAATGGAAGTGGGATAAACTAGGCATGGATTTTATCACGGGATTGCCCAGGACTCGTTCAGGCTATGACTCAATATGGGTTGTAGTCCATCGTTTGACGAAAGTAGCTCATTTCATCCCAGTGAAGACCACTTACACTAGTGCTAAGTTGGCAAAGATATACATGACCAGAATCGTATGTTTGCATGGAGTTCCGAGGACCATTGTATCAGATAGAGGAACCCAGTTTACCTCGAAGTTTTGGAATCAGTTACATGAAACTTTGGGAACCAGGCTAGAATTCAGTACAGCCTTTCACCCACAGACAGATGGACAGACCGAGAGAGTCAATCAGATTTTGGAAGATATGCTGAGAGCTTGTGCGCTAGACTATGGATCTTGTTGGGACGACAATTTGCCATATGCAGAATTTTCTTTCAACAACAGCTATCAAACCAGTTTGAAGATGGCCCCTTTTGAAGCCTTGTACGGAAGGAGGTGTAGAAAACCATTGTTATGGGACGAAGTTGGAGACCGCCAGTTGTTTGGACCAGATTTGATTAAGGAATCAGAACAGAAAGTGAAATTGATTCGCGATAGGGTCAAGGTAGCCCAGTCCAGGCAGAAGAGTTATGCGGATTCTAAACGTAAGGAGACAGTTCACGAAGTCAGAGACAGAGTTTATCTTCGAGTGTCACCACTTCGAGGAGTGAAGCGCTTTGGAGTTAAAGGAAAGTTAGCGCCCCGTTTTATCGGACCATACAGAGTTTTGGAGCGTATGGGAGAAGTTGCTTACAAGCTGGAATTGCCTGAAGGATTGTCAGGAGTTCATGATGTATTTCACGTTTCCCAGTTGAAGAAGTGCCACGCAGAGATGGCTAAGATACCACTGAGAGATACAGTGCCCCTGGAAGCGATTCAGTTGGAAAGTGATTTGACCTATGAGGAGAAACCAGTTAAGATTCTTGAGTATGCCAGCCGAGTCACCCGCAGCAAGGTTATCAAGTTTTGCAAAGTTCAGTGGAGTCACCACACTGAAGATGAAGTCACCTGGGAGCGAGAGGAAGATCTACGGAAGAACCACTCTCACCTATTTTCTAGCCAACCCGAATCTCGAGGGCGAGATTCATCTTAAGGGGGTAGGTTTGTAACATCCCAAATTTTCAATTTGGAATGTTATACATTAGATCATCATTGCATAGCATATTTTATTGCATTTTGGAAAATCCTCGAAAATCCTAAGCAACTCAAGGACCCTCGGAGAGAGTTGGGGATTTTTCCCGGTTTTCATATTTGATTTTTATCAAATAATAAAACGGGGATTTTTGGTTTTAATTATTTTTTTCTCTCCAAAAAATATTTCATATTAAAATAAATGAGAGAAGGAAATATGACTTCTCCAAAATAATTGAAATATTTGAGGAAAAATATTAAAATCAAATATTGGATTTTATTCGGATTTTATTTGCAATTTTAAATGCATTAGAAAAATTGCACGTTTTCAAAACTGCATTTTTGGGCCAAGAAAAATGTTCATCTTGTTCTAATTATTCTAATTAGACGGTGAAAATTTGTTTTAGCATTTTCGGATTTTTATTTATTTTTCTATGATTTTTTTAGATTCGTCAATATTATTTAAAAAAACGCCGAGCGCGCCAACTGGGCCGAAGCCCAGCCGACGGCCCAGCCTGCCCGGCGCCCCGTCTCCCTCTCGGGCACGCCGCGCCGCCGCCGCCGAGTCCTGCTTGAGCACGCCGCCTCCATGGCACCCCCTCCTTTTATACCCCCGAACCCGCCCCCTCTCCCTCACCCCGTCCCCGCCCCGACCCGCAGCCGCCGCCGCCCGAGGAGCTCGCCGCCCCGACGCCGTACGCCGCCGCCCCGTCGCCCTTCGACGCCCGCAGCCCCTCGCCGCCCTCGCCCGACCCGCCGGAGCCCCGTCCCGAGCCTCGCCGGAGGTTAGCCGGAGCCGCCGCCGTTCGCCGTCCGTTTTTTTTAAAAACCACCCCAGTTTATTTTTTTTCGAAACCCTAGTTTTTTTATATAGATCGGTTTATTTTTTCGATTTATTTAATTAGTGAACATTCACCGACCCGTTCGTTTTAACGAACGTGTTCGTCGGTTAGACACTGTTAACGAACGTCCGTTCGTTTAACTGTTCGTCAGTTTTCTTTTTCGTCGGATTTTCCGCGATTATTCCAGATCGCGATTTCCGATCAGATTTTCGTTTTCGTTTATCTTTTCGCTCGTTTATCGGAATCAGGCGATTCAAGCGCCTAGAGTTTCGTCTCGAAATTCTCTTTCCGTTTAACCCACTCAAACAAGTTTTTTCTAGTGTAAAATTTGACCTAGATCCAGATTAGGAATCGAAGCTTGTTTCTTTCGCCATTTGACTTTCGTTGCTTCGTTTGATTTGATTCTTTTTGCAAACCGGAGTTCTTCAGTTGAACTTTCTGGTTAGATCGTTATTTGAGTTTTACCTGTGCATTTGATGAGTGCTTATTGTTTGCTTGTTTGTTTGCGATAGAGTACCCGGAGTGCGCCGCTTGCTACTTCGAATCGCTAAGTTTCACGGATCATCAACAAGGCCAGTAACACGTTGATCATACCTCTTTTACTACCCAGTTTTATTGCATTAGACCAACCCTCAAACATTGCATTGGTTAGGATCTAATTAAATTGTGGGTATTTGGGATGTAGTTGAGGTAGTACCTATTGCCCTGTTTATTATCAAACCCTTGGGAGTTACTTCTACGTTTGCTTAGATCGCCATGCTATGCTAGTAGACGTGGATTGGGTTTGAGAGATATTCATGACAGATGTGAGATTTTTAATTAATGGTTTACCTAAGGTGGCAACTAAAACTCACATCTGGGTGGATTGAGGCACCTGGAGAACCCAGTGTTGCCTGTATTTCTAAGGACCGCCACCCAGGCTCAAAGGGATCATAAGATGGTTCTTGCTAGAAACTTCCGTGTGCAGCCACAAGCTATTATGGGCTCTAGCATGGTTGAGTAGGTTACATGATCTCTTGAAGAGGTGGGCTAGCAGATGTAGGGGAAAGTAGGTGTAACTGTCCACCCGGAGTAAAGAGTTATTGTTTCCGAAAGACTGTGTCTCGGTCATCCGTTTCTCAAACATCATGTAGTGCGAGAATCAAGCGGAGGCGATCGAGTCTTGTGGGGAAAAGTGCACAAACCTCCGCAGAGTACAAAGTAATCATGGTTAGCCGTGTCCCCGGTTATGGACATCTTGAGTATCTAGTACTTGGATTATCATGTGAATCTCATCACCATGTTACTTTAATTAATTTTGTTGGGTTAATGATGATACTTAATTCGGATTGAGATGCTGTCAACCATCTCAATGTTTAACAACCACCATGATAGTTAAACAAAATTTATTCCTTTGCAGTAGGGAAAAATTGGCTTTTCGCAAAACTGTAACCATAGAGCCTTCTACCAGCCATATATGCATGTAGTATAGCATTATCATGTTCATTACTCTCTATGTGTTACTTTGCCAGCATATTCCATGTCCTGACCCGTTTTCGGGCTGCAACATTTTATGTTGCAGACTTTTCAGACGACGAGTAAGGTGCCTTAGGTCGTGGTCTTATACTCAGTGATGCCGTTGGAGTTGATGGACTCACTTATCTTCCAAGTCTTCCGCTGTTATCGTATTAGATGGCCTTAAGCCATATTTATCATACTTATTTCTCTTTGGAGATACTCGATGTAATAAGTGTGTGATTGCTACTCTGTTATAAATCCTCCATTTGTACTGTGCGTGTCAGCATTACTGATCCAGGGATGACACTGATGCATAGCAGCACAGACTGTTTGAGGTCTGGTCGCTACAGATGCCCTTTACGCAATAGCAATGGGTCCTGATACTCGGGTAAGACATTATGAATCTTGCGTTGTTGGAGATGTGCGCTACAACACCCTTGCACGCGACGAAGGCAGGAAGACACAAAACAGTGCCATCATGAGCATGGATACGTACGACAGAGAGACAACTGAAATGTATGCTAACATAACTGACATTGTTCAGTTGCAGTATATCTCCAGTTTCGAGGATCATCGGTGTGTGGTTCTGTTGTGCTGTCGTTGGTATAACCTGTTTTCCAGGATCGCAAAACCCAGAGCTGATGATTATTTCAAATCCATCAATGTCAAGGCGGCGTACCAGACCAACGAGCCTTTTATTTTGGCAAATCAAGCAACACAGATATTTTTCTTGGAAGACACATTTGCACGTAGCGATGACTGGAGAGTATTGCAAAGGTTTGAGCAGAGGAATTCGTTTAATGAAGTTGCACACCAAGATGATGCTTACACTGCTCCTGATGTAAAAGATTCCACAGATGTTCCTAATATCTCTAAGAACCATCACATCAATGACGTTGGCGAAAAGATTGCCTGTCGTGTTGTGGACATACAAGAGTTGATCAAGAAGAAGCCAACGTTCGAGGACATTGAGGATGAAGAAAAAGATGACACTGTGGGGAATTATGATTCAGACTGATACACATGGCGAAGATGTTGACGCTGCTGCTGCGGATGATGATTAGATTGCTTTTGTCATATTTGCCCGTCAGAAGACGTTTTTTATCTACTATGTGAAACTGTGTTTGCTATGACAACTGAAACCTGATGAACGTGTTGTTTAGTTTTTTGCTGTGAGAACATCACTTGTTATGTATGTTGATTTGGGTTTGGTGATTGTATGACGACTAAAACATGATGACATTGTTGTTTAGTTGTACTCATATTTGGCTGTGAAACTTGAATTTGATGACATAGTTTGCTGTTGGACTGCAATTTGGTCGACGTCTTCGAATGGGAACAAAGCTGACCCGACAGGGCCTCTGCTAATTTATTTATTTATTACCAAAAGGGCCTCTGCTATTTATTTATTTATTTATGAGCAAAAGGGGATACCCCCCGATTTCCGTTAATAGAAATCATTATATGTTCACAACACTATGCCCAGCCTGCTACACAGGTTTCATTCATTACTAGTTTCAGCAAAGTGCTCATGTCATAGCCACTGAATACATCACGAGTGCTACATACATTGCAAATATAGAGACAATCATCCTACAGAGCACATTGATTTTGCCCATTATCTTCACAAGCTCTTTCATCCCCTCGGTCAAGGCCGTTCGGCAGCTGTTGCTTGGCCATGATCAGAAGAACTGCATCTTTACCTTCTGCTCTGCATCTTCCTCTTCTGTCGTTCCTTCAGTTACTTGTCCAACACCCCAACCTGCTGGTATTGGGATTCCTCGACTAACCAAATAATCAGCGTAGTTGCATTCCCCCACATCAGCAACTTCCCAGAAATACAAATCACACGAATCTTCCCTTTTCTGCATGAATCAAATTGGAAGATCATCAACCAAACTATTTAAAAAATCAGCAACTGAAAGTAGCAGAACAACACTTAAACATATTATTACCCCATGATTCAGGCATTTGTAGAAGACTCGACCAGGGTTGAGGATTGTGGTTGAGACGCGACGAATGACTCTGCGTGATTTGCAGCAGTGGCACCACACCAACGGCAGCGGGTTGTGATGAGCAGCCGGCTGCGGTGCGTGTGCCGGCGGTGGTGTGATGAGACCCACAGGCGAAGGTATAGGTGGCGACTTGGCGCATATCTGGTTGTTGCCTGCTAAAGAGCAGCTGGACGAGCAGCCAGCGGACATGGTTGCTGCGGCCAGAGCTCCTGATGATAGGCAGAGTAAGTAGAGAAGAGGAGAAGCGAACGTTGGATATGTCAGTTTCATTAATTGTAGAGTAGCATAGCACCATATATAGTCATAGTCTAGGTTTGGATTCGAACCAGCTACAGGAGCACGTCTCTCTTTTTTCTAAAACTCAGCAACGTCTCTTTACTGGTACACTAGCTTGTTCTGTACGCCTTCTCAAGTCTTTGATTTTCTTTCTTTTTGCGAGGAAGGAAGAAGGAAAAAATGGAGAGTTCCTGGGACTCGAACCCAAGGCCTCTCGTTTCAAAACCAAGGGTGCTAGTCACTTATGTGGCGAACGTTCCCTGGGAGGAGGACGGCAGACGAATGCATTTTCCTTGCAGTTTTAGTTGCAACGAAAGATCAAACGGTTGCAGTTTCGGGAATGTTATCAGGCGAATGAGCCCAGTTTTCTTTTCTTCCTATATATAAAAAAGTATGCTACTTGGTGTCGGCTTAGTCAACAAACGATTGTGCCAACCTTGACCGTTGGATTAACATTCAACGTCTGTCGTGTTTCTTCGGTCTCTTCTTCCTCCTACCGCCAAAGCCAAACCAGCGCCAACGAGACCGCCTGCTCCCGCCTCCCATGGCTGGCTGTGCTGCCGCGCACACATCGTGGCCACATCGCACCCTAAAACTTTGTGCATCTTCCCCGACTCCTGTTCATTCACGTCCGAGGCACCATCGTCCTCCGCCTTGGTTCGCTCGCTGCGGCGCTGCCCTCCGGTGTTGTCAACATGGTCAACAACTGAGAGGAATAAGGAGATGACTGTACATGGTGAGGATGACACTAGGGACCCAGCAGCGCGCGTAGTAATTTGGTTTTTTCGGGACGGGGAAGGGTATCAACTAGGTTGTGCGGGAGCTGTGGCCCGTCTAGCCCAGGCTTTTATTTCATATGTTTAGCACATGACCAGCCCAGTTTGTTTTTCCTTTATGAAAATGGCTAGCCCAGCTATTTGTTTTTTGCAGAATAACCAACGTAGGCCTGCTTGCTTTTCTACGCCCTGCTGGGCTGGAAATCTTTCAAGACGAGGAGGGATGCATTTTGCCCAGAAAATTGGCTATAAGTAATAAGAAATGGGCTATAAGTAATAATAAATGGGCTGTAAAATGAAAAGAATACAGCAAAGAGGCAATTAGTTCCAAAATACTTTTTTCTTTCGGATTTTGATATTTTAAATTTCATTGTTTTTGTGCGGGTAAAATTTCATTGGATTTAAATTAAGGTATGTTTAGTTTTTAAATTAATTTGAATCTGGCTAGAAATTTCGGGTTGTATGCTGTTTGGGATAGATTTGGAGGCTGACTTCTAGGTCTACTAGGTTGACGTGTACGAAAGGCTTTGTCAACTTAGTCCACAAACAATTCTAGCAGCAGTGACCATTGGATGTTAATCCAACGGCCGTGCTGCTTCTTCATTATCTGATCTTCTTGCTCTAGCCGCCCAAACCAGCACCGGTGGGACTGTCTGCTCCCGCCTGCCGTGGCCGGCTGTGCTGCCGCATAGGCCACACCACCCCACCCTACTCCATTGCTGGCCAGGCCATTCCTCTACTCACCCACACCTCCTGTTATTTTTCGGCGACGGCAGCCAGACCAGTAAACCCTCGTACTCCCCACCGCATGGGCAACCACTGCCGAGTCTTCCCCGGCCCCGTGTCGTTCTCTTCCTAGGCCTCGCCGTCGTCCACCGCCCTGGTGCTCGGCGCGGCGTCATCAGCGTGGTCAACGAACGACATCCATCGGCGTGGACTGTGCGTGGAGAGGCTGAGAGCTGGGTCCACGGCCGCACACTAGGAAATGCCTCCTTATTACGCGCAAAATAATGATTCCTCCACCTCACATCTGGGACTCACCGGAAGGGCCTCTGTATTTCGCGTAAAAAAGTTCCCCCCGCTGACAAGTTGGACCCACTAGCTATATCTTCGCACGCAAGGAAGTGCCTCCTTATTACGCACAAAAAAAATGAATACTCCCCTTGCTAGCTGGGACCCAGCATAGTGGGAGGCTGACTTGTGGGCCCACTAAGTTGACGGGTGTCGGTGTCAAAACTGGCGGATCTCGGGTAGGGGGTCCCGAACTGTGCGTCTAAGGTCGATGGTAACAGGAGACGGGGGACACAATGTTTACCCAGGTTCGGGCCCTCTCTATGGAGGTAATACCCTACTTCCTGCTTGATTGATCTTGATGAATATGAGTATTACAAGAGTTGATCTACCACGAGGTCGTAATGGCTAAACCCTAGAAGTCTAGCCTGTATGACTATGATTATGAGTATATCTATCCGGAGTAAGCCCTCCGGTTTATATAGACACCGGGGGGACTAGGGTTACACAAAGTCGGTTACAGAGAAAGGAATATTCATATTTGGTCGCCAAGCTTGCCTTCCACGCCAAGGAGAGTCCTATCCAGACACGGGAGAGAGTCTTCGGTCTCGTATCTTCACAACCCATTAGTCCGGCCCATATATAACATGTCGGACGCCCGAGGACCCCTTAGTCCAGGACTCCCTCAATAGCCCCTGAACCAGGCTTCAATGACGAGGTGTCCGGCGCGCAGATTGTCTTCGCAATTGCAAGGCGGGTTCCTCTTCTCCGAATTCTCCAGGATAGTCTTCGGACGCAACGAGCGTGTCCAGATCTGCAACACAAGTACCACACACACAGCCGTAGAGAGTATAATATTTCACGAGTCCCATCCGCTGACAACTTTTCGCAAGATGACATCACGTCTGCACGGTCACTATTTCGAACCGTTTTCGTCTGCCGTTCTGCGCTTCGAGATGCGGTTTCCATTGGCACGTCTTGTCAAAGCAGAGATCATGTCCCCTTATTACGGGATTCTCATCAATATGGGCGTGGGTAACCCAACCGTTCCATTGGAAAGATTCCTTAGGAGTAGGCAGGCTTTCAGGCTTAGGAGGAGGCGTTCGATACCCGTTGCCTTTATAAAGGAGCCAAGGGCCGTCCCTTTTTACGCCAAACCTCTCCTGAGCCCTTCCAACCTCAGGTTCTAGCATCCAAGGTTCGACTTCATTGCCCCAAGCTTCCCAATCATGTCCGGACCCAGCCCTCAGGGCCGATGGGTGGCTTCCTCCGTTACAGAGGAGGACATTGCGAAGCTTTGGGCGGCCAGATACCTGACCGCGGAGATCCCCCAGAGGCTTCCTACTCAAGGACAGGTTACTCTGACTCCCAGATCCGGCGTGAGGGTCGTATTCATCTCTCACTTCCTCTGAGGGCTAGGGTTCGCTCTTCAACCCTTCGTCCGGGGGCTCATGTTTTATTACGGACTAGATTTTCACGATCTAGCCCTAGATTCTTTCCTCCACGTATCGACGTTTATCATTACGTGTGAGGCCTTCCTCCGAATTCCCCCACACTTCGGCTTATGGCTCAAGACCTTTACTGTGACGCCGAAGGTGATCAACGGGAAACAAACGGAGTGCAGCGGTGTTGTAGTGAGCAAGCTTACCAATAGTCACTGGCCAAAAGGCTCTTCCACCGAAACTTCCAGTCAATGGCAGCGGGAGTGGTTTTACATCACAGAACCCCGTGGTACCAACTGGGCCGCTATACCTGCATTCCGTTCTGGCCCTCCGTTACAGCTTGCATCATGGATTAATAAGGGGCCGGACTGGGGATCAGTTGATGAAGTGCAGACTCTACAGTGCCGCATTCGAACCCTCCTCGAGAGGGACATCGATCTTGTCAACGTGATTCAAGTAATGCTAATCTGCCGAACCCTGCCATGTCAGCGTAGGCCTCTCTGCATGTGGGAGTTCAATCCGGAAGGACCACAAACCCTCCAACATTTCTTCCGCGCTATACACAAAGGAATGTGGAAGTTGTTTTTCTGGAAACGAAAACAGTGGCCGGACACCACCGAGGACCTTGGCCTCGACTGCAACCATCCAGATACCTCCGTAAGCGCTCAACTTCTGAGAACTTTGTAGTTAAGTACGCCGTAATACGTTACTAAACAGACTATCTTCCTCCAGGGCTGGATAAAGAAAGCAGAGCATATTAGGTGTTCGGCCCCCCTTCCCGAAGACTCAGCGGATCCCGTACTAACAAGGATGCTGGCCCCGGCGCCGTACCAGGTGCCTGCGAAGGGAGACAAGTCGGAAAGCGGGAAGGCCAAAGGTGGCCTCCCTTCTGAGGATTCCCCCGCCCGAAGGCCAAAGGGAAGGAGAAGCCAATATTCCCTCTCCCCATGGTAAGAAAAGGGCCGCCTCTGAAGGTTGGGAGGAAACGGCTCCTAAGCGAGGCAAGATGCCCTCGTCAGGTGGCTCGGGCTTGGAGGGCGACGTCATCGCGCGGTCCCATGGAGAGGAAAAGCCTTCAGGCAAACCGTAAATGAACAAGGGCATTTTTAAACATATCCCGTCCCTTCCTTGTGACCGAGGTAACATCCAGAATATGTGTTTTTTGCAGCTCGGCGAACAGTCTTCAGCAATCCTCTTCCTCGGGGGACCTTCTCCCAGAGATGATGGAAAGCGAGACGCCTCCACCATTCTCCTCGCCCAATGGGGCGGACGACCTTGAGGTGTCGTCGCGGAGGGTCTCTCCTGATCAACAAGTGGTGCGAGGGATGGTGAAGACACGACCCGAAGGTAATACTTCGGTAGCCCAGAGTCCGGGGACCGACAACAAAGGCCCCGAGCTGTCCGGCCTACGGCCGGAGACAATCACAGGGACGAATAAACGGATCCCTTCAAAGGGAGGCCATACTCCTACGGCAGCTTCCGGAGATCCCGAAGTGCCAGATGTATTGACGAACATGCTGCAAAAGGCGTTCGTCTCAGAGGAACATCGTACCTTGATGGGTACGGTGGTTGAAAGGGTTTTATCCGCGAAAAGCGGATTGAATGAAGCCTTCATGAGCCTGCTAAAAGGCTTCGAGGTTTGTAATGTAATATTTTTGATTGTGCTTGACTCACACACTGCACCTGTGTATAGGTAGTAGTCCCCGAGACTTGGATTGGCTTCCCAAGGGAGGTGATCAGAGGATCAAAAAGGATATTTCCAGGAAATAATATGATTAATTGAAATGTAGGCTGTCGCTTCCCGGGCGTCCGCCCAGACTACAGAAGTTGCCGATCTAGAGCGGAAGCTTGATATGGCGGGAGATGACCTTATGCTTATCAACAAGCGTCTTGACGAGTCACAAGGTATGTTTTTGGGCAGTCCTTACAAGTGCGTGCTTTGCAATGTAAGCATCACGCGAAATATTGTATACTGAGATATGCATTAATGCAGATGGTGCCGCCGCGGTCGAGATCCTTCGGACCGAGGTGGCCCGGGCCAAAGAGCAGGCCCGGAGTAACAGTGCGGCTGCCGAGAAGGCATCTGCAGAGTTAAAGGCCGAATAGGCTGCTCGGCGCCAATGCGGGGAGAAAATATCCACGATGACGCGTGAGCTAAAGGATGCCGCTAGCCGCTGTGCAATCCTTGAGGAGGATAATAAAGCCAAAACGGCTGATCTTAACAAGGCCTTACGAGAGGCGAAGGAAGCACGGTCCGAATCTAGAGCGGCCCGGGAGGAGATCCGACAAGCTGGGGAGATCGCGGATAGTAAGCCCTTTTTATTGCAAACTAAGTTCGGCGATCCGAATTATGCTCCGCTTAATCAAGTGTGGAGTTCTCCAGACGCGTTATTGGACCTGCCGAAGAGTGCTTCCGATGCGGCGCAGTTTTACCAAGCGCAAGAAGGGTGTGCAACGGAGAAGCTTTTCTGGTCGCAGTTCGGTGCATCAAAACACCCACTGTTGCTGAACGAACAGATGACCCAATGGGCCGAGCTCCATAGACTATCCGGTGCTGCCATGAAGGACGCTATGGCCGGGCTGTGGCCGAACGAGCCAATTCCGGATAGTTATTTTGGTTTGGTGCGGCGACTTGCTGATGCGGTGCCGCGTATCGACGTCGTTAAGCGGTCGGCGTGCATTGAAGGTGCACGGATGGCCTTTGCCCGTGTCAAGACATACTGGGCGAAGATGAAGGCCACAGATGTTGCCGCGAAGGGTCCACCCAAAGGCAAGGACCATTACGCACCAGAGCATTATTTCGAGGATGTCCTGGAGGGTGCCCGCTTGATAGAGGGTCAATGCTCGAAAAACATGTTATTCGAGTGAAATGTATGGGTAGTTGTAAAAGACAATATTACAATAAGTCTATTTTTTGTAGTTTCGCCTAAAACTTTTGTTCCTCCTGTGCGGCCGTTTTTGTATTAATCTGAAAGTTTTCCAGTCGTCGGCTTCAGCCCCCTCGTATAAAGTACGGGGGTGTTCGGAAAAGCATTTGATCACTCTTAACCCAACGTCTTGGTCCATTAAGGAGGTGTCAATGCGGTGAACGAGGCAATCATACTATAGGGCGTTAACACTTTCACTTAGCCATAGGAGTTTTATAGGGGGGACTATGATATAGCCCCTGGTATGTGTACGGCTTATTCCAATATGGTGTGTTACATATATGACCTGAAGAAAAAGGTCCTTCATATAATACGGAGGGAATCGTGAAAGATTCCGATAAGTCATCGAGTGGTTGACCAGCTCTCGCCGCATCATGACAGTCAGTTTTCGGCTTTCTCTACTGAGGTGCTTGACCAGATGAACCGGACGCACAATCGCAGTAGTTCTCCTTTTACTACCCTAGCCGATAGAGCGGAACGTATGGTAGCAAGCACAGGAGCCGGGCAACCCAACTATTGACCCAAGCATGTTTCGGAGCTGATGCATATAAGGCCAAACTCGCGACGCCGAAGTGCGCTATAAAGCTGTTCGGACTTGTCGGCAACTCATTTGTTCCCATACCGAGCCCCTGGCAAGTTATGTCGCGGTGTATGTGTGAAACAACCAAGGAGCCAAATTCAGTTCTTTTTAAAAAAAGCGAATGCTGGATGCGGATTATGTTTAATGGGACCTGAGTGATATGCCAATCGTTATTTTATAGATAAAAAAGCCACAACCCCGGCTATTTGACATGCCTGGGGTCGAAGGCGGAGGGAAAAGGCACATTACAGGCTCAAAATAAAGAGTGTGGTCTGCAAAAAGTTATTTTGGACCTCCTGTCGCACGTCTGCGCCGCCTGTCCTCGATGAGGGGACTCCTTGACGGGAATAGCCCTTGGGTGTGTGTATGAGTCCAAACTCCGATAGAGTCCATGAGATGATTAGCCCTTGCGTCACCTATGGTAAATGAAAGAGAAAGAGCAATTAGAAAGAAACGAAGGTTATGGCAATGCTTGCAGGCTCGTCCGTATTGTGTTTCCGCCGATGCCCAGGGTATCTTAAGTGCATAGTTATGTATGCGCGGTACAGATTTCGCAGATATATGAGGTGGGTGGCGGAAGCCGAACTGCTATTTCTGCTCCGGAATTGGTCGATCCTGTTGAATGGAGACCGGTGGCTTAATGGCCGACAAGGTATGCGGTTTAATAAGACCGCTTTGTACTGAAGTTGCCGCAGTATGATCTTAAGTCCGGAGGGAGTGCTTCTCCCTTGTAGAGTTGTGTATCGTGTATACCATGTTCACTGTTTTTACTTCGGGGGAAAATTGCTTCTGACCCCCGGTATTTGGTTGGTGAGTCTCTTCGTCGTCGCTATTACCGGGCGGCCTCCTCCCCTTGTATTCGGCGTTGAGCTTGCCGGCCTGCTTGAAGACCCAACAGCTTCTGTTGGTATGATTAGCTAGTTTGTTGGGGTGGCCGTGAATCTGGCAGGGTCGATCCAATATCCTGTCTAAATTGGATGGTCCATCTCTGTTCGCCTTGAATGGCTTTTTCCGTTGACCGGGTTTGGGACCGCTGAATCTGGCGTTGACCGCTGTGTCGTGCGTTCTTTCATTATCATTGCAACGTTTGTGCTCGCTGCATCGTGGCTTGCCATTGCCGTTTTGGATTTCAGAAGTGCCCGGGTCACTGGCGCTATTGCTTCTACGAGCGAGCCAGCTGTCTTCTCCTGCGCAAAAAGTGGGTCATTAGAGCGGTAAGGGCTGTCATGGATTTTGGTTTTTCTTGACCGAGGTGGCGGGCAAGCCATTCATCCCGGACGTTGTGTTTGAAGGCCGCAAGGGCTTCCGCGTCCGGATAGTCGACGATTTGGTTCTTTTTAACTAAGAATCTAGTCCAGAGCTTCCTGCCTGACTCTTCGGGCTGCTGGACAATGTGACTTAAGTCATTGGCATCCGGTGGCCGAACATATGTTCCTTGGAAGTTGTCGCGGAAGGCGTCTTCCAAGTCTTCCCAGCTGCCAATAGAGTTTTCCCGCAGACTGTTTAACCAGTACCGAGCTGGTCCTTTGAGTTTTAGTGGTAGGTATTTGATGGCATGAAGGTCATCTCCGCGGGCCATGTGGATATGGAGGAGGAAGTCTTCGATCCATACCGCGGGATCCGTTGTTCCGTCGTATGATTCGATATTCATGGGCTTAAACCCGTCTGGGAATTCATGCTCCATTACTTCGTCTGTGAAGCAAAGAGGGTGTGCGGCACCTCTATATTGGGCCACACTGCGATGTACCTCCGATGGAGTCCGTTTGCGGTTTTCGGCCCGGGCGTGGCTAGATTTTTCACGTCTGAATAGGTAGCCGTCGTCGCGTGTCGAGGCACGTCCTCGTGATCCGTAGATCGATCTTGTATGTCCTGCTCTGCTGTCCAGGTCCTGCCGAAGGTCGTATGTATAACCCCGAGCTGTTTCATTCCTGCCTTTACAGCGAGGTGGGCGGTCTGGTGTTCGGCTTGAGTTGCCGCTTTATCCTGACCGCGAGGCGGTCGGTCGGCCGCTTGCACGATGATGGTACGGGCTCCAGCGCCACGTCATCGAACTGAGATAGCAATTTGTGCTTCGGGTAATTTTTGGCTGGGCCACTAAGGCCGTATTCCTCGATGGCCAGGACTTCGGCACATCTATCATTGAGCAGATCTTGGTCAGCTTGAAGCTGCAGCTGCTTATTTTTCAGGCTCCTTGCAGTGGCTATTAGCCGGCGTTTAAAGCGCTCCTACTCGAGAGGTTCCTCAGGCACGATGAAATCCTCGTTGCTGAGGCTCTCCTCTTCCTCGGAGAGCAGAAGATAATTACTGTCCTCCGAGTCTTAGTGTATGGCCTGTTCATCAGGGATAATGTGCCCGTCTTCCTATTCATCCTATTCAGAGATTGCCCCAACAGGGTATTTATTGTCTTCGGCATCGTCCGGAGTATTGTTTTCTTCGGTGCCGGTGTTGTTGTCTTTTGCACGACGTGACTTAGAGCGGCGCCGCTGACGCCAGCATCTGGGCTGTGTCTCAGGAGGTTTGTCCTCAACTGGATCCTCTTTGTCATTGTTGTTAGTTTATTTAGGTGTATCCACCATGTATACGTCATAGGAAGAAGTGGTCGTCCATCATCCAATAAACAGCGGGTTTTGGCCCTGCTCCTCATCGGCATCGTCGTCCATACCATCGATGTCTTCGGAGCCGTAATCAAGCATGTAGGTTAAGTCCTCGACAGTGGCTATGTAGTGGGTGGCGGGTGGGTAACGAAATTCCCCGTCATCAGCCCCCAGTTCAAACCGGACATACTTCGGCCGTGAGTCTCCCGCCATGGACAATTTTTTAATGAGTTTAGCACATCGCCAAAACGCGAGTGTCGGAAGACGTTTGCGGCGCCGAATTCGAAGATCGATAACTGATCAAGCTCGGCGTCCGCGGACGCGCATGGTTCGGAGCTTATAACCGGAGACGAGTCCGGAGTTCCGGTGACACAGATATCACATGAGGTTAAGTCTGTGTGCGGCTCCAACGCCGCGGAATCCGCGGCCTTCGTGGTGGGGTTGAGCTTCCCGTCCTCGGATGGCGCAATCTGCCCCGGATCTAGGGCCAGAGTAGTTACAGGTGCAATTTCCTGAGTATGGACCGGTGACAGATTTAGGTCATGTTCACCGTAGGGACAGGGAGTGGCTGCCATGGTCTCAAAGCCGTCGAAGATCAAGTCTCCACGGATGTCCGTGACGTAGTTCAAGCTCCCAAATCTGACCTGACAGCCAGGGGCGTATCTATCAATCTGCTCCAGATGGCCAAGCGAGTTGGCCCGCAGTGCGAAGCCGCCGAACACGAAGATATGTCCGGGGAGGAAGGTTTCCCCTTGGACAGCATCGTGGCTAACGATTGAAGGAGCCATCAAACCTTTTGAGGACGGCACAGTGGAACTCTCAATGAAAGCACCAATGTCGGTGTCAAAACCGGCAGATATCGGGTAGGGGGTCCCGAACTGTGCGTCTAGGGTCGATGGTAACAGGAGACGGGGGACACAATGTTTACCCAGGTTCGGGCCCTCTCTATGGAGGTAATACCCTACTTCCTGCTTGATTGATCTTGATGAATATGAGTATTACAAGAGTTGATCTACCACGAGATCGTAGTGGCTAAACCCTAGAAGTCTAGCCTGTATGACTATCATTATGAGTATATCTATCCGGACTAAGCCCTCCGGTTTATATAGACACCGGGGGGGACTAGGGTTACACAAAGTCGGTTACAGAGAAAGGAATCTTCATATTTGGTCGCCAAGCTTGCTTTCCACGCCAAGGAGAGTCCTATCTGGACACGGGAGAGAGTCTTTAGTCTCGTATCTTCACAGCCCATTAGTCCGACCCATGTATAACAGGTCGGACGCCCGAGGACCCCTTAGTCCAGGACTCCCTCAACGGGGACGGAGGGCTTTGTCAACTTAGTCAATATGAACGATTCTAGCTCCAGTGACCGTACGATGTCCATCCAACGGCCGTAGTGCTTCTTCAACCTCTGGTCTTCTTGCTCCAGCCGCCCAAAGCAGCGCCGGTCATGCCGCATGCTCCTGCCTCCCGTGGCGGGCTGTGCTTCCGCGGAGGCCTCACCGCCCCTACTATTCCCACCGTTGGCCAGGCCATCCCTCCACTCACCCACACCCTCTGTTATTCTATGGCGACGACAGCCTAACACCGAAGCCGAACCAGTGAACCCTCGTACTCCTCTCCGCGTGGGCATCCACTATCGCGTCTTCCCCGGCTCCGCGTCATCCCCTTCCTAGGCCTCGCCGTCATCCACCACCTTGGTGTTCTCGGCGCGGCGTGGTCAATGTGGTCAAGGAACGACTTCCATCGGAAGAGTACTGTCCGTGGAGAGTGATACGTCTCCAACGTATCTGTCATTTTTGATTGTTCCATGCTATATTATATTCTATTTTGGATGTTTAATGGGATTTATTATACACTTTTATATTATTTTGGGACTAACCTATTAACCGGAGGCCCAGCCCAGAAGTGCTGTTTTTTGGATGTTTTTAGTTGACATTGTATTTGTGGCAAAGCCACCATTCATAATTCTTTCATACATGTCGCTCTGGATTCATTGCATATCCCGGTACACCGCCGGAGGCATCCACATAGAGTCATATTTTGTTCTAAGTATTGAGTTGTAATTCATGAGTTGTAAGTAAATAAAAGTGTGATGATCATCATTATTAGAGCATTGTCCCAAGTGAGGAAAGGATGATGGAGACTATGATTCCCCCACAAGTCGGGATGAGACTCCGGACTAAATAAAAAAAGAGGCCATTAAAAAAAAGAGAAAAGGCCCAAATAAAAAAAATGAGAGAAAAAGAGAGAAGGGACAATGTTACTATCCTTTTACCACACTGGTGCTTCAAAGTACCACCGTGATCTTCATGATAGAGAGTCTCTCATTTTGTCACTTTCATATACTAGTGGGAAATTTCATTATAGAACTTGGCTTGTATATTCCAATGATGGGCTTCCTCAAATGCCCGAGGTGTTCGTGAGCAAGCAAGTTGGATGCACACCCACTTAGTTTCTTTTGTTTGAGCTTTCATACACTTATAGCTCTAAGTGCATCCATTGCATGGCAATCCCTACTCCTTGCATTGACATCAATTGATGGGCATCTCCATAGCCCGTTGATTAGCCTTGTTGATGTGAGACTTTCTCCTTTTTTGTCTTCCCACATAACCCCTATCATTATACCTTATTCCACCATAGTGCTATATCCATGGCTTGCGCTCATGTATTGCGTAAGAGTTGAAAAGGCTGAAGCGCGTTAAAAAGTATGAACCAATTGCTTGGCTAAAACCAGGGTTGTACATGATATGAATATTTTGTGTGGGGAAGATGGAGCATAGCCAGACTATATGATTTTGTAGGGATAACTTGCTTTGGCTATGTAATTTTGATAAGACATAATTGCTTGGTTAGCATGCTTGAAGTATTACTGTTTTTATGTCAACATTAAACTTTTATCTTGAATCATATCAAATCTGAACATTCGTGCCACAATAAGAATAATTACATTGAAATTATGCTAAGTAGCATTCCACATCAAAAATTCTGTTTTTATCATTTATCTACTCGAGGACGAGCAAGAATTAAGCTTGGAGATGCTTGATACGTCTCCAACGTATCTATAACTTTTGATTGCTCCATGCTATATTATATTCTGTTTTGGATGTTTAATGGGCTTTATTATACACTTTTATATTATTTTGGGACTAACCTATTAACCGGAGGCCCAGCCTAGAATTGCTGTTTTTTTGCCTATTTCAGAGTTTCGCGGAAAAAGAATATAAAACGGAGTCCAAACGGAATGAAACCTTCAGGAACGTGATTTTTGGAACAAACGTGATCCAGAGGACTTGGACTCTACGTCAAGAAAGCAATCAGGAGGGCACGAGGTAGGGGGCGCGCCTACCCCCCTGGGCGTGCCCTCCACCCTCGTGTGGCACACATTGCTCCACCGACGTACTTCTTCCTCCTATATATACCTATGTACCCCCAAACTACCAGACACGGAGCCAAAAACCTAATTCCACCACCGTAACCTTCTATACCCGAGAGATTCCATCTTGGGGCCTTTTCCGGAGCTCCGCCGGAGGGGGCTTTGATCATGGAGGGCTTCTACATCAACACCATAGCCTCTCCGATGATGTGTGAGTAGTTTACCTCAGACCTTCGGGTCCATAGTTATTAGCTCGATGGCTTCCTCTCTCTCTTTGGATCTCAATACAAAGTTCTCCAAGATTCTCGTGGAGATCTATTCGATGTAATCTTCTTTTGCGGTGTGTTTGTTGAGATCGATGAATTGTGGGTTTATGATCAAGTTTATCTATGAACAATATTTGAATCTTCTCTGAATTCTTTTATGTATGATTGGTTATCTTTGCAAGTCTCTTCGAATTATCAGTTTGGTTTGGCCTACTAGATTGATCTTTCTTGCAATGGGGGAAGTGCTTAGCTTTGGGTTCAATCTTGCGGTGTCCTTTCCCAGTGACAGCAGGGGCAGCAAGGCACGTATTGTATTGTTGCCATCAAGGATAACAAGATGGGGTTTATATCATATTGAATGAGTTTATCCCTCTACATCATGTCATCTTACTTAAAGTGTTACTCTGTTCTTTTGAACTTAATACTCTAGATGCATGCTGGATAGCGGTCGATGTGTGGAGTAATAGTAGTAGATGCAGGCAGGAGTCGGTCTACTTGTCGCGGACGTGATGCCTATATACATGATCATACCTAGATATTCTCATAACTATGCTCAATTCTGTCAATTGCTCAATAGTAATTTGTTCACCCACCATAATACTTATGCTCTCGAGAGAAGCCACTAGTGAAACCTATGGCCCCCGGGTCTATTTTCCATCATATTAATCTTCCAACACTTAGCTATTTTACTACCTTTTATTTTACTTTGCATCTCTATTATAAAAATACCAAAAATAGTATCTTATCATATCTATCAGATCTCACTTTCGTAAGTGACCGTGAAGGGATTGACAACCCTTTATTGCGTTGGTTGCGAGGATCTTATTTGTTTGTGTAGGTGCGAGGGACTCGTGCGTGGCCTCCTACTCGATTGATACCTTGGTTCTCAAAAACTGAGGGAAATACTTACACTGCTTTACTGCATCACCCTTTCCTCTTCAAGGGAAAACCAACGCAGTGCTGAAGAGGTAGCAGATAGGCTGATAGCTGGGTCCACGGCCGCAGCAAGGAAGTGCCGCCTTATTATGCAGAAAATAATGATTCCTCCACCTGGCAGCAGGGACCCACCGGACGGGCCACCGTATTTTATGAAAAAAACGTTTCCCCCTGACTGCTGGGACCCACCAGCTACATCTTCGCACGCAAGGAAGTGCGTCCATATTACGAGCAAAAAAATGATTCGCCCCCTGACTGCTGGGACCCACCAGCTACATCTTCGCACGCAAGGAAGTGCCTGACACTCGGGACCCACCTGGTCGAAGCGTACGTAGTGTTGTCATTCTGGTCGCGAACGTGTACGTACATACGGTCGGTCTGTTTGCAGGCTGCAGCGATGAACCGTGGCCATGTAAGGAAGGGCACGTGTCGTAGTAGAGGCGCGCACATAGCATGTACACGTACGTACAACGGCGAGGGTGCAAAAAAGTAAATACGGCCACGTACGTACATACGGGCGGGGTCTCGAATGCCTACTCGCGCATACGTACGGCCAGGTCTCGTGTACATGGCTGGGTCGGAACGGAGAAACTGTGTCATCGTCGTGTTCATGGGGAGGCAACGGAATACGTCGTGTTCATCGGGAGGCAACGGAACGCGTGCTGTTCATCGGCAGCCAACCGGCTTGGACGAAACAGCCGATGGAAACGAGGCATGGCGTACCGCAGAACAGAGGAAACAGCCTTGTGTTCGACCGGCCACGGTCGAAACGGGATCATGTTCATCGGGAGGGGTCTGGCATACCACAAAACGGAGGAAACAGACTTCTCTTGGACCTCCTATGGTCGAAATGGGGTCCTGTTGATCGGGAGGGGTGTGGCGTATCGCAAAACGGAGGAAACGGACTTGTGTTGGAGCACTACAGTTGAAACGGGGGTCTTGTTCATCGGGAGGGGTGTGGCATACCGCAAAACGGGACTCCACGGGATACTGTTCATCTCCACCGTCGACCTCCTCCAGCCTCCACGGGCTACTGTTCATCCACCGTCGACCTCCTCCAGCCTCCACCTGCGACTATTCATCCACGGGCTCCTATTCATCCAGCCTCCACTGCGCGCTCCTCCACCGGCTACTGTTCAACCAGCCCTCTCCACGGGGTCCTGTTCAACCACCCCTCCACGGGCTACTGTTCAACCAGCCCTCCACGGGGTCGTCCTATTCATCCAGCCCTCCGCGGGGTCCTGTTCATCCATCCCCAACCGGCTCGATCGATCGGGGTACTGTTCATCCAGAGGCAACAGCCTCTACTACCACGTGGTCTTGTTCATCCACCCCCCAACGGGAACTGTTCTTCCAACCCCCCCCCAACAACGCTCACTGTTCATCCAGAGGCATCACGTTTGATCGGCTTTAGTTAGCAGCAGTAGCGAAGGAATCACTCGGGTTCAGTTAACAGCAAGGGATCGATCGCTCGGGTTCAGTAACGTAGCTAGTGCAATCACTCGGGTTCAGTCAGAGCCTAATGCCTCGCTCGGGTTCAGCTAGAGCGCAACGCCTCGCACACATGCGCGTACGTGTACGAGAGAAACGCGCATCGCTCGGCCCCGACCACCCACCGTAACCGGGAACTCCCCGATATTTTCCTCGCCCTTGCTTCTACCACGGTTTTTTCCGTCATGCACGGCCCAAAGAATGTCATGCAGCTGCGTCTCCGGCCCGCCCAGGACGAAAAGCCCATTTTCTGTCATGATTTTTTGACATAGAAGTAGGAGCCCACCACATCTATGATGATACCGGGTTTTGTCACAATTATCGTCATAGAAGTGTCATAAGCATGACAGGAAAAAATTTGTTCGGCCCAAAATGTCACGGATGTGTCTTTTTTTGTAGTGCTTGTAGGTGTAGGCATCCCGGGAACGGTTTTTCTGTGATGAGCTACTTTCCATTTCGAGAGAAGGTACAATTACCTCATCAAGTTCTACTTTCCTCCCACTCACTTCTTTCGAGAGAAACTCCTTCTCTAGAAAGGATCCATTCTTAGCAACAAAGATCTTGCCTTTGAATCTGTGATAGAAGGTGTACCCAACAGTTTCTTTTGGGTATCCTATGAAGACGCACTTCTCCAATCTGGGTTCGAGCTTATCACACTGAAGCTTTTTCACGTAAGCATCGCAACCCCAAACTTTAAGAAACGACAACTTAGGTTTCTTGCCAAACCGTAGTTCATACGGTGTCATCTCAACAGATTTAGATGGTGCCCTATTTAACGTGAATGCAACTGTCTCTAATGCATAACCCCAAAATGATAGTGGTAAATCAGTAAGAGACATCGTAGATCGCACCATATCTAATAAAGTACGGTTACGACGTTCGGACACACCATTACGCTGTGGTGTTCCAAGTGGCATGAGTTGTGAAACTATTCCACATTGTTTTAAATGAAGGCCAAACTCGTAAGTCAAATATTCGCCTCCGCGATCAGATCATAGAAACTTTATTTTGTTGTGACGATGATTCTCCACTTCACTCTGAAATTCTTTGAACTTTTCAAATGTTTCAGACTTGTGTTTCATTAAGTAGATATACCCATATCTGCTTAAATCATCTGTGAAGGTTAGAAAATAACGACACCCGCTGCGAGCCTCAACACTCATCAGACCGCATACATCGGTATGTATTATTTACAATAAGTCAGTGGCTCGCTCCATTGTTCCGGAGAACGGACTCTTAGTCATCTTGCCCATGAGGCATGGTTTGCAAGTATCAAATGATTCATAATCAAGTGATTCCAAAAGTCCATCCGCATGGAGTTTCTTCATGCGCTTTACCCCAATATGACCTAAACGGGAGTGCCACAAATATGTTGCACTATCATTATCAACTTTGCATCTTTTGGCATCAATATTATGAATATGTGTATCATTACGATCAAGATTCAATAAACCATTCACATTGGGTGTATGACCATAGAAGGTTTTATTCATGTAAATAGAACAACAATTATTCTCTGAATTAAATGAATAAACGTATTGCAATAAACCTGATCAAATCATACTTATGCTCAACGCAAACACCAAATAACATTTATTCTTATCAACCTTGGAATTACTTCCAACACACATCATCACCTTGCACTTAACTAGTCTCTGTTCATTTTGCAACTCATGTTTTGAGTTACTAATCCTAGCAACTGAACCGGTATGAAATACCCAGGGGTTACTATAAACACTAGTAAAGTACACATCAATAACATGTATATCAAATATACCTTTGTTCACTTTGCCATCCTTCTTATCCGCCAAGTATCTAGGGCAGTTCCACTTCCAGTGACCACATCCTTTGCAGTGGAAGCACTCAGTTTCAGGCTTGGGTCTAGCTTTGGACTTCTTCATGGGAGTGCCAACTTGCTTGCCATTCTTCTTGAAGTTCCCTTTCTTTCCCTTGCCCTTTTTATTGAAACTAGTGGTCTTGTTAATCATGAACACTTGATGCTCTTTCTTGATTTCTACCTTCGCCGATTTCAGCATCGCGAAGAGCTCGGGAATCATTTTCGTCATCCCTTGCAAATTATAGTTCATCACAAAGTTCTAGTAGCTTAGTGATAGTGACTAGAGAATTCTGTCAATCACTATCTTATCTGGAAGATTAACTCCCACTTGATTCAAGCGATTGTAGTACCCAGACATTCTGAGTACATGCTCACTGGCTAAGCTATTCTCCTCCATCTTGTAGGCAAAGTACTTGTCAGAGGTCTCATACCTCTCAACACGGGCATGAGACTGAAATACCAATTTCAACTCTTGGAACATCTCATATGCTCCATGGCATTTCAAAACATTTTTGAAGTCCCGGTTCTAAGACGTAAAGCATGGTGCACTAAACTATCAATTAGTCGTCATATCGATCTTGTCAAACGTTCATAACATCTGCAACTGCTCCTGCAATAGGTCTGTCACCTAGGGGTGCATCAAGGACATAATAGTTCTGTGCAGCAATGAGGATAATCCTTAGATCACGAACCCAGTCCGCATCATTGCAACTATCATCTTTCAACTTAGTTTTCTCAAGGAACATATCAATAATAAAACAGGGGAGCTATAGGCGAGCTATTGATCTACAACATAGATATGCAAATACTATCAGGACTAAGTTCAAGATAAATTAAGTTCAATTTATCAAATTACTTAAGAACTCACACTTAGATAGACATCCCTCAAGTCATCTAAATGATCACGTGATCCGTATCAACTAAACCATGTCCGACCATCATGTGAAATGGAGTACTTCTCAATGGTGAACATCTCTATGTTGATCATATCTACTATATGATTCACGTTCGACCTTTCGGTCTCCCGTGTTCCGAGGCCATGTATGTACATGCTAGGCTCGTCAAGTTTAACCCGATTATTCTGAATGTGCAAAATTGTCTTGCACCCGTTGTATGTGAACGTAGAGCTTATCACACCCGTTCATCACGTGGTGTCTCGGCACGACGAACTGTCGCAACGGTGCATACTCAGGGAGAACACTTATACCTTGAAATTTTAGTGAGGGATCATCTTATAATGCTACCGTCGTACTAAGCAAAATAAGATGCATAAAAGATAAACATGACATGCAATTAAAATATGTCACATGATATGGCCATCATCATCTTGTGCCTTTGATCTCCATCTCCAAAGCACCGTCATGATTTTCGTCGTCACCGGCTTGACACCTTGATTTCCATCAAAGCGTCGCTGTCGTCTCGCCAACTATTGCTTCTACAACTATCGCTAACGTGTTCGGGAACGCAGTAATTCAAAAAAAAATTACGATCACGCAAGATCTATCTAGGAGATGCATAGCAACGAGCGGGGAGAGTGTGTCCATGAACCCTGGTAGACTGAAAGCGGAAGCGTTAGGTTAACGCAGTTGATGTAGTTGAACATCTTCACGATCCAACCAATCCAAGTATTGAACGTACGGCACCTCCGTGTTCAGCACACGTTCAACATGATGATTTCCCTCGAGCTCTTAATCCATTAGAGGGTCGAGGGAGAGTTCCGTCAGCACGACGACGTGGTGACGGTGTTGGTGATGTGATCCACGCAGGGCTTCGCCTAAGCACTACGACGCTATGACCGGAGGAGTAAACTGTGGAGGGGGGCACCGCACACGGCTAAGAGAATATCTGATGTGCCTTTGGGATGCCCACTGCCACCGTATATAAAGGAGGGGAGGAGGAGGCGGCTGGACTAGAGGGGGCGCGCCAAGGGGGGAGTCCTACTAGGACTCCTAGTCCTAGTAGGATTCGCCCCCTACTTTCCTTCTCTTGGAGGTGGAAAGGGGGAAGGACAGGGAGTAGGAGAAACAAAGGGGGTGGCACCCCCTTCCCTAAACCAATTTGGACTCCTCCCTTGTGAGGGCGCACCAGCCCGTTGTGGGCTGCTTAGCCTCCCTCATATGGCCCATATCTTCCACCGGGGGTTCCGGTAACCCCTCCGGTACTCCGGTATGTACCCGATATACTCTGGAACCCTTAACGGTGTCTGAATACTACCTTCCAATATATCAATCTTTACCTCTCGACCATTTCGAGACTCCTCGTCATGTCCATGATCTCATCCGGGACTCCGGACAAACTTCGGTCACCAAAACACATAACTCATAATACAAATCGTCATCGAACGTTAAGCGTGCAGACCCTACGGGTTCGAGAACTATGCAGACATGACCGAGACACATCTCCAGTCAATAACCAATAGTGGAACCTGGATGATCATATTGGTTCCTACATATTCTACGAATATCTTTATCGGTCGAATCGTTATGACAACATACGTTATTCCCTCTGTCATCAGTATGTTACTTGCCCGAGATTCGATCGTCAATATCTTCATACCTAGTTCAATCTCGTTACCAGCAAGTCTCTTTACTCGTTCTGTAATGCATCATCCCGTAACTAACTCATTATTTACATTGCTTCCAAGGCTTATTATGATGTGCATTACCGAGAGGGCCCAGATATACCTCTCCAATACTCGGAGTGACAAATCCTAATCTCGATCAATGCCAACCCAACAAATACCTTCGGACATACCTGTAGAGCATCTTTATAATCACCCAGTTATGTTGTGACGTTTGATAGCACACAAGGTATTCCTCCGGTATCCGGGAGTTGCATAATCCCATAGTCAAAGGAATATGTATAAGTCATGAAGAAAGCAATAGCAATAAAACATAACGATCATTACGCTAAGCTAATTGATGGGTCTTGTCCATCACATCATTCTCCTAATGATGTGATCCCGTTCATCAAATGACAACACATGTCTATGGTTAGGAAACTTCACCATCTTTGATTAACGAGCTAGTCTAGTAGAGGCTTACTAGGGGCACTGTGTTTTGTCTATGTATCCACACATGTATCAAGTTTTCAGTTAATACAATTCTAGCATGGATAATAAACATTTATCATGATATAAGGAAATATAAAATAACAACTTTATTATTGCCTCTAGGGCATATTTCCTTCAGTCTCCCACTTGCACTAGAGTCAATAATCTAGTTCACATCGCCAAGTGATTTAACACTAATAGTTCACATCTTTATATAATTAACACCCATAGTTCACATCGCCATGTGATCAACACCCAAAGGGTTTACTAGAGTCAATAATCTAGTTCACATCACTATGTGATTAACACCCAAAGAGTACTAAGGTGTGATCATGTTTTGCTTGTGAGAGAAGTTTAGTCAACGGGTCTGCCACATTCAGATCCGTATGTATTTTGCAAATTTCTATGTCTACAATGCTCTGCACAGAGATACTTTAGCTAATTGCTCCCACTTTCAATATGTATCCAGATTGAAACTCAGAGTCATCCAAATCAGTGTCAAAGCTTGCATCGACGTAACTCTTTACGACGAACTCTTTATCACCTCCATTACCGAGAAATATCTCCTTAGTCTTCGAAGGATAATTTTGACCGCTGTCCAGTGATCTACTCCTGGATCACTATTGTACCCCTTCGCCAAACTCATGGCAAGGTACATAATAGGTCTGGTATACATCGTGGCATACTTTATAGAACCTATGGCTGAGCCATAGGGAATGACTTTCATTCTCTCTCTATCTTCTGCCGTGGTCGGGTTTTGAGTCTTACTCAACTTCATACCTTACAACTCAGGCAAAAACTCCTTCTTTGACTGATCCATTTTGAAATCCTTCAAAATCTTATCAAGTTATGTACTCATCGAAAGTCTTATCAAGCGTCTTGATCTATCTCTATAGATCTTGATGCCCAATATGTAAGCAGCTTCACCGAGGTCTTCCTTTGAAACATTCTTATTCAGGTGTCCTTTTATGCTATCTAGAAATTCTATATCATTTCCAATCGACAATATGTCATCGACATATAATATTAGAAATGCTACAGAGTTCCCACTCACTTTCTTGTAAATACAGGCTTCTGCAAAAGTCTGTATAAAACCATATGCTTTGATCACACTATCAAATCGTATATTCCAACTCCAAGAGGCTTGCACCAGTCCATAAATGGATCGCTGGAGCTTGCACACTTTGTTACCACCTTTAGGATCGACAAAACCTTCTGGTTGCATCATATACAACTCTTCTTTAAGATATCCATTAAAGAATGCAGTTCTGACATCCATTTGCCAAATTTCATAATCATAAAATGCGGCAATTGCTAACATGATTCGGACAGACTTAAGCATCACTATGGGTGAGAAGGTCTCATCATAGTCAACTCCTTGAACTTGTCGAAAACCTTTCACAACAAGTTGAGCTTTGTAGACAGTAACATTACCGTCAGCGTCAGTCTTCTTCTTGAAGATCCATTTATTCTCAATGGCTTGCCGACCATGAGGCAAGTCAACCAAAGTCCACACTTTGTTCTCATACATGGATCCCATCTCAGATTTCATGGCCTCAAGCCATTTCGCGGAATCTGGGCTCATCATCGCTTCCTCATAGTTCGTATGTTCGTCATGGTCAAGTAACATGACCTCCAGAACAGGATTACCGTACCACTCTGGTGCAGACCGTACTTTGCTTGACCTACGAGGTTCGGTAGTAACTTGATCTGAAGTTTCATGATCATCATCATTAGCTTCCTCGCTAATTGGTGTAGTAATCACTGGAATTGATTTCTGTGATGAACTACTTTCCAATTCGGGAGAAAGTACAATTACCACATCAAGTTCTACTTTCCTCCCACTCACTTCTTTCGAGAGAAACTCCTTCTCTAGAAAGAATCCATTCTTAGCAACGAATATATTGCCTTCGGATCTGTGATAGAAGGTGTACCCAACAGTCTCCTTTGGGTATCCTATGAAGACACATTTCTCTGATTTGGGTTCGAGCTTATCAGGTTGAAGCTTTTTCACATAAGCGTCGCAGCCCCAAACTTTAAGAAATGACAACTTAGGTTTCTTGCCAAACCACAGTTCATATGGTGTCGTCTCAATGGATTTAGATGGTGCCCTATTTAACATGAATGCAGCTGTCTCTAAAGCATAACCCCAAAACGATAGTGGTAAATCAGTAAGAGACATCATAGATCGCACCATATCTAATAAAAGTACGGTTACGACGTTCGGACACACCATTACGCTGTGGTGTTCCAGGTGGCGTGAGTTGATAAACTATTCCACATTGTTTCAAATGAAGACCAAATTCATAACTCAAATATTCCTCCACAATTAGATCGTAGAAACTTTATTTACTTGTTACGATGATTTTCTACTTCACTCTGGAATTCTTTGAACTTTTCAAATGTTTCAGACTTATGTTTCATCAAGTAGATATACCCATATCTGCTCAAATCATCTGTGAAGGTCAGAAAATAATGGTACCCGCCGCGAGCCTCAACACTCATCGGACCGCATACATCAGTATGTATTATTTCCAACAAGTCAGTTTCTCGCTCCATTGATCCTGAGAACGGAGTCTTAGTCATCTTGCCCATGAGGCATGGTTCGCAAGCATCAAGTGATTCCAAAATCCCATCTGCATGGAGTTTCTTCATGCGCTTTACACCAATATGACCTAAATGGCAGTGCCACAAGTATGTTGCACTCTCATTATCAATTTTGCATCTTTTGGCATCAATATTATGAATATGTGTATCACCACGATCGAGATTCAATAAACCGTTTATATTGAGTGTATGACCATAGAAGGTTTTATTCATGTAAACAGAACAACAATTATTCTTTGACTTAAATGAATAACTATATTGTAATAAACATGATCCAATCATATTCATGCTCAACGCAAACACCAAATAACATTTATTTTAGGTTCAACGCTAATCCCGAAGGTAAAGGGAGTGTGCGATGGTGATCTTATCAACCTTGGAATCACTTCCAACACACATCATCACCTTGCCCTTAACTAGTCTCTGTTTATTTTGCAACTCATGTTTCGAGTTACTACTCTTAGCAACTGAACTAGTATCAAATACCGAGGGGTTGCTATAAACACTAGTAAAGTACTCATCAATAACATGTATATCAAATATACCTTTGTTCACTTTGCCATCCGTCTTATCCGCCAAGTATCTAGGGCAGTTCCACTTCCAGTGACCATTTCCTTTGCAGTAGAAGCACTCAGTTTCAGGCTTGGGTCTAGCTTTGGGTTTCTTCATGGGAGTGGCAACTTTCTTGCCATTCTTTTTGAAGTTTCCCTTTCTTTCCCTTGCCTTTTTTCTTGAAACTAGTGGTCTTGTTAACCATCAACACTTGATGCTATTTCTTGATTTCTACCTTCGCTGATTTCAGCATCGCGAAGAGCTTGGGAATCGATTTCGAAATCCCTTGCATATTATAGTTCATCACGAAGTTCTAGTAACTTGGTGATAGTGACTAGAGAACTCTGTCAATCACTATCTTATCTGGAAGATTAATTCCCACTTGATTTAAGCGATTGTAGTACCCAGACATTCTGAGCACATGCTCACTAGCTGAGCTATTCTCCTCCATCTTGTAGGCAAAATACTTGTCAGAGGTCTCATACCTCATAACACAGGCATGAGTCTGAAACATTATTTTAAGCTTCTTGGAACATCTCATATGCTCCATGGCGTTCAAAACATTTTTGAAGTCCTGGTTCTAAGACGTAAATCATGGTGCACTAAACTATCAAGTAGTCATCATACCGAGCTTGCATAATGTTCATAACATCTGCATCTGCTCCTGCAACAGGTTCGCCACCTAGTGGTGCATGGATGACATAATTCTTCTGTGCAGCAAGGAGGATAATCCTCAGATCATGGACCAAGTCCGCATCATTGCTACTATCATCTTTCAATTTATTTTTCTCTAGGAACATATCAAAAATAAACGGGGAGCTACATCGTGAGCTATTGATCTACAACATAATTTGCAAACACTATCAACACTAATTTCATGATAAATTAAAGTTAAATTAATCATATTACTTAAGAACTCTCACTTAGATAGACATCCCTCTAGTCATCTAAATGATCACGTGATCCATATCAACTAAACCATGTCCGACCATCGTGTGAGATGGAGTAGTTTTCAATAGTGAACATCTCTATGTTGATCATATCTACTATATGATTCACGTTCGACCTTTCGGTCTCCAGGGTTCCGAGGCCATGTCTGTACATGCTAGGCTCGTCAAGTTTAACCCGATTATTCCGCATGTGCAAAACTGTCTTGCACCCGTTGTATGTGAACGTAGAGCTTATCACACCCGATCATCACGTGGTGTCTCGACACGATGAATTGTAGCAACGGTGCATACTCAGGGAGAACACTTATACCTTGAAATTTAGTGAGGGATCATCTTATAATGTTACCGCCGCACTAAGCAAAATAAGATGCATAAAAGATAAACATCACATGCAATCAAAATATGTGACATGATATGGCCATCATCATCTTGTGCCTTTGATCTCCATCTCTAAAGCACCGTCATGATCTCCATCATCACCGGCTTGACACCTTGATCTCCATCGTAGCACCGTTGTCGTCTCGCCAAGTATTGCTTCTACGACTATCGCTATCGCTTAGTGATAAAGTAAAGCAATTACATGGCGATTGCATTTCATACAATAAAGTGACAACCATAAGGCTCCTGCCAGTTGCTGATAACTTTTACAAAACATGATCATCTCATACAAAAATTTATATCTCATCACGTCTTGACCATATCACATCACAACATGCCCTGCAAAAACAAGTTAGACGTCCTCTATTTTGTTGTTCCAAGTTTTACGTGGCTGCTACAGGCTTCTAGCAAGAACCGTTCTTACCTATGCATCAAAACCACAATGATTTTTCGTCAAGTGTGATGCTTTGACCTTCAACAAGGACCTGCCGTAGTCAAACTCAATTCAACTAAAGTTGGAGAAACAGACACCCGCCAGCCACCTATGTGTGAAGCACGTCGGTAGAACCAGCCTCATGAACGCGGTCATGTAATGTCGGTCCGGGCCGCTTCATCAAACAATACCGCCAAATCAAAGTAAGACGTTGGTGGTAAGCAGTATGACTATTATCGCCCACAACTCATTGTGTTCTACTCGTGCATATCATCTACGCATAGACCTAGCTCGGATGCCACTGTTGGGGAACGTAGTAATTCAAAAAAATTCCTACGATCACGCAAGATCTATCTAGGAGAAGCATAGCAACGAGCGGGGAGAGTGTGTCCACGTACCCTCGTAGACCGAAAGCGGAAGCGTTAGGTTAACACGGTTAATGTAGTCAAACGTCTTCACGATCCAACCGATCCAAGTACCGAACGTACAGCACCTCCGTGTTCAGCACACGTTCAGCACGATGACGTCGCTCAAGCTCTTAATCCAGTAGAAGGTCGAGGGAGAGTTCCGTCGACGGCGTGGTGATGGTGTTGGTGATGTGATCCGCGCAGGGCTTCGCCTAAGCACTACGATGCTATGACTGGAGGAGTAAACTGTGGAGGGGGCACCGCACATGGCTAAGAGAATATCTGATGTGCCTTTGGGGTGCCCCCTGCCCCTTATATAAAGGAGGGGAGGAGGAGGCGGCCGGCCTAGAGGGGGCGCGTTAAGGGGGGAGTCCTACTAGGACCCCTAGTCCTAGTAGGATTCGTCGCCCCTTCTTTTCCTTCTCTTGGAGGTGGAAAGGGGGAAGGAGAGGGAGTAGGAGAAGGAAAGGGGGTGGCGCCCACTTCCCTAAAACAATTCGGCCTCCTCCCTTGTGGGGGGCGCACCAGCCCCTTGTGGGCTGGTTAGCCTCCCTCATATGGCCCATATGGCCCATATCTTCCACCGGGGGGTTCCGGTAACCCCTTCGGTACTCCGGTATGTACCTGATATACTCCGGAACCCTTCCAGTGTCCGAATAATACCTTCCAATATATCAATCTTTATCTCTCGACCATTTTGAGACTCCTCGTCATGTCCGTGGTCTCATTCGGGACTCCGAAAAAACTTCGGTCACCAAAACACATAACTCATAATACAAATCGTCATCGAATGTTAAGCGTGCGGACCATACGGGTTCGAGAACTATGTAGACATGACCGAGACATCTCCGGTCAATAACCAATAGCGGAACTTGGATGCTCATATTGGTTCCTACATATTCTACGAAGATCTTTATCGGTCGAACCATTATGAAAACATACGTTATTCCCTTTGTCATCGGTATGTTACTTGGCCGAGATTCGATCGTCGGTATCTTCATACCTAGTTCAATCTCGTTACCGGCAAGTCTCTTTACTCGTTCCGTAATGCATCATCCCGTAACTAACTCATTAGTTACATTGCTTGCAAGGCTTATTATGATGTGCATTACCGAGAGGGCCCAGAGATACCTCTCCGATGCTTGGAGTGACAAATCCTAATCTCGATCTATGCCAACACAACAAATACCTTCAGAGATACCTATAGAGCATCTTTATAATCACCCAGTTATGTTGTGACGTTTGATAGCACACAAGGTATTTCTCCGGTATCTGGGAGTTGCATAATCTCATAGTCAAAGGAATATGTATAAGTCATGAAGAAAGCAATAGCAATAAAACTTAACGATCATTATGCTAAGCTAACGGATGAGTCTTGTCCGTCACATCATTCTCCTAATGATGTGATCCCATTCATCAAATGACAACACATGTCTATGGTTAGGAAACTTAACCATCTTTGATTAACGAGCTAGTCTAGTAGAGGCTTACAAGGGACACTGTGTTTTGTCTATGTATCCACAATTGTATCAAGTTTTCGGTTTATAAAATTCTAGCATGAATAATAAACATTTATCATGATATAAGGAAATATAAAATAGCAACTTTATTATTGCCTCTAGGTCACATTTCCTTCATAACGCATAGTGATAAAGTAAAACAATTACATGGCGTTTGCATTTCATACAATAAAGCGACAACCATAAGGCTCCTACCAGTTGCCGATAACTTTTACAAAACATGATCATCTCATACAATAACTTATATCGCATCATGTCTTGACCATATCACATGACAACATGCCCTGCAAAAAATAGTTAACGTCCTCTAGTATGTTGTTGCAAGTTTTACGTGGCTGCTACGGGCTTCTAGTAAGAACCGTTCTTACCTATGCATCAAAACCACAATAGTGATTTGTGAAGTTTGCTATTTTAACCTTCAACAAGGACCGGCCGCAGTCAAATTCCATTCAACTAAAGTTGGAGAAACAGACACCCGCCGGCCACCTTTATGCAAAACTAGTTGCATGTCTGTCGGTGGAACCGGTCTCATGAACGTGGATGTAAGGTTGGTCTGGGCCGCTTCATCCAACTAGCCGAATCAAAATAAGAAATTGGTGGTAAGCAGTATGACGATCACCACCCACAACTCTTTGTGTTCTACTCGTGCATATCATCTACGCATAGACCTGGCTCGGATGCCACTGTTGGGGAACGTAGCATGCAATTTCAAAAAAAAAATCCTACGCTCACGCAAGATCTATCTAGGAGATGCATAGCAACGGGAGGGGGAGAGTGTGTCCACGTACCCTCGTAGACCGAAAGCGGAAGTGTTTGACAATGCGGTTGATGTAGTCGAACTTCTTCTCGATCCGACCGATCAAGCACCGAACGTACGACACCTCCGAGTTCTGCACATGTTCAGCTCGATGACATCCCTCGAACACTTGATCCAGGAAAGTGCCGAGGGAGAGTTCTGTCAGCACGACGGCGTGGTGACGGTGATGGTGAAGTGATCCATGCAGGGCTTCGCCTAAGCACTACGTGAATATGATCGGAGGCGTAAACTTTGGAGGGGGTGCCGCACACGGCTAACAACGTTTGTTGTGTGTTCTAGCAGTGCCCCCTTCATATATATAGGTTGGAGGGGAGGAGAGGCAGCCAAGGGGGCGCCCCAAGTAGGAGGAATCCTACTTGGGCACCTCCCAATTCGACCTCCCCCCTTTCCTATTCCTATTCGGAGTAGGAAGGGAAGAGGGGGAAGGGGGAATCCTATTCCCTTTTCCCTTTCCTCCTTCCCCTTTCCTTCTCCAATTTGGCCAGCCCATATGGGGGGGGGGGCGCACCAGCCCCTTTGTGGCTGGTGTGTTTCCCCTCTTGGCTCATAAGGCCCATATAGTTTGTCGGGGGTAGCCCGGATACCCTTCCGGTGACCCGATACGTACCCGGTAACCCCAGAAACCTTCTGGTGCCTTAATACTATCGTCCTATATATAAATCTTTACCTCTGGACCATTTTGAGACTCCTCATCATGTCCGTGATCTCATCCAGGACTCCGAACAATATTCGGTCACCAAATCACATAACTCAAATAATATAAATCGTCATCAAACGTTAAGCGTGCGGACCCTACGGGTTCGAGAACTATGTAGACATGTCCGAGACACCTCTCCGGTCAATAACCAATAGCGGAACCTGGATGCTCATATTGGTCCCACATATTCTACGAAGATCTTTATCGGTCGAACTGTTATGACAACATACGTTATTCCCTTTGTCATCGGCATGTTACTTGGCCGAGATTCGATCGTCGGTATTTGAGAAATCACATAACTTGGTGTTCTCTTGAGTCATGATGACTACACAACAAGATTGCACTCAAAAACAGATCCGGCAAGAAAATGGCGAATGGAAAAAGGAGAGGCAAATAAAACGGCAATTTTTTGTGAAGTGGGGGAGAGGAAAACGAGAGGCAAATGGCAAATAATGTAAATTGCAAGGAGATGAGATTTGTGATTAGGAACCTGATATATGTTGAAGATCCTCCCTAGCAACGGCGCCAGAAATTCCTTTTGATGTCGCTTGAAGCTACGTTGGTATTTCCCCAAAGAGGAAGGGGTGATGCAGCACAGCGGCGGTAGGTATTTCCCTCACATATGAAACCAAGGTTATCAAACCAGTAGGAGAACCAAGCAACACAATGTAAACAGCCCCTGCACACAGATAACAAATCCTCGCAACCTGACGTGTTAAAGGGGTTGTCAATCCCTTCCAGGGTACGGCGCCTCAAGATAGGCAAACGAGCGTGAGATAAATTGTAGTAGATTGATAGATCGAACGTCAAATAAAATAAATATAAATAAAATGCAACAAGGTATTTTTGTATTTTTGGCTTAATAGATCTAAAAATAAATGCAAAGGAAAAGTAGATCGCAAAGACAAATATATGAAAAAGAAGACCCGGGGGCCGTAGGTTTCACTAGTGGCTTCTCTCGAGAAAAATAGCAAATGGTGGGTAAACAAATTACTGTTGGGCAATTGATAGAACTTTGAATAATCATGACGATATCCAGGCAATGATCATTATATAGGCATCACGTCCAAGATTAGTAGACCGACTCCTGCCTGCATCTACTACTATTACTCCACACATCTACCGCTATCCAGCATGCATCTAGTGTATTATGTTCATGGAGAAACGGAGTAATGCAATAAGAACGATGACATGATGTAGACAAGATCTATCTATATAGAGATAGACCCCATCGTTTTATCCTTAGTAGCAATGATACATACGTGTCGGTTCCCCTTCTGTCACTGGGATCAAGCACCGTAAGATTGAACCCACTACAAAGCACCTCTTCCCATTGCAAGATAAATAGATCAAGTTGGCCAAACAAAACCCAAATATCGGAGAAGAAATATGAGGCTATAAGCAATCATGCATATAAGAGATCAAGGAAACTCAAATAACTTTCATGGATATAAAAAGATATAACTGACCATAAACTCAAAGTTCATCAGATCCCAACAAACACACCGCAAAAGAGTTACATCATATGGATCTCCAAGAGACCATTGTATTGAGAATTCAGCGAGAGAGAGAAAGCCATCTAGCTACTAACTACGGACCCGAAGGTCTACAAAGAACTACTCACGCATCATCGGAGAGGCACCAATGGAGGTGGTGAACCCCATCCGAGATGGTGTCTAGATTGGATCTGGTGGTTCTGGACTCTGCGGTGGCTGGATGAATATTTCATCGACTCCCCTAGGGTTTTGGGAATATTTGTGTATTTATAGAGCAAAGAGGCGGTCCGGGGGGCACCCGAGGTGGGCAACCCACCAGGGCGCGCCTGGGCCTCCTAGCGCACCCTGGTGGGTTGTGCCCTCCTCGGGACACCCTCCAGGTGCAGCTAGGGCCCATTACGTTCCTTCTGGTCCAAAAAAATCTCCGTAAAGTTTTGTTGCATTTGGGCTCCGTCTGATATTGATTTCTTGTGATGTAAAAAATATGCAGAAAACAGCAACTGGCACTTGGCACTATGTCAATAGGTTAGTACCAAAAATGATATAAAATGACTATAAAATGATTATAAAACATCCAAGATTGATAATATAACAGCATGGAACAATCAAAAATTATAGATACGTTGGAGATGTATCAGGGTGCCCCCCGGAGACCCCTCCGGCACGTCGCTTTCTGCCGCCACTGCCCGGCTTTTCAACTCCCTCCCTAGAGGTCGAGTCTGACCAGGCCCCCGGGTCCCTGTCTCCCTCCTATGAGGTTGAGCCGGTGGGTACCCTGCCCGCCACTCCGGCTGGCGCCGCCACCCGGCGACGGGCTCGACGTCCTCCTCGTCCGTCGCCCCCTCGGCCGCCGGCTCAGCTGGCGCTGCTGCGGCCGCATCCCCCGCCGTCGCCGCCCCCGTCGTCGCCAAGGGTACCCCCACCAGCGCCGCGGCCCCCGCCGCCACCGTCGGCCTTGCTGCCCTGCCTCTTGGCGTGACTACCCGTGCCTGAGCAGGAGTGCTTCGGCCGAGCACACGCTACTACTCCCATGAGTATGTGTGCGCCGCCTCAACGTCGACGCCATCACCCATCCCCATCTCCGCTCGCGCTGCCCTTTGGGATCCCCATTGGCTAGCTGCGATGCAGGAGGAGTTCCATGCCCTACAGCGCAACCGCACATGGCATCTTGTCCCGCGACCCCCTCGTGCCAACATCATCACTGGCAAGTGGGTGTTTCACCACAGGACTCGCCTGAACGGTTCTCTCAAGCGCTACAAGGCTCGGTGGGTGGTTTGTGGTTTTCGGCAGCGCGCGGGCGTGGACTTCACCAACACCTTCGCCCCGGTTGTTAAACTGGGCACGATTCGCGTCGTGCTCCAGCTGGCGGTCTCGCACGCCTGGCCGGTGCACCAGTTGGATGTCTTCAACACCTTCTTGCACGACCATCTTGCCGAGCAGGTGTTTTGCGAGCAGCCCACTAGCTTCGTCGACGCCGAGCACCCCGACTTCGTGTGCTTGCTCTCCCGTTCTTTTTACGGGTTGAAGCAGGCGCCTCGGGCTTGGTACCAGTGTATCGCAGCCTTCCTGCACTCTCTGGGATTTTGGTCCACTTGCACCGATGCTTGACTCTTCGTGTATCATCAGGGAGCTGACACAGCATATCTGCTGCTCTACATCGACGACATCATCCTCACGACGTCCGCCCCCGATCTCCTTCAGCGGCTGACTGCTCGTCTTCGTGATGAGTTCGCCCTCAAGGACTTGGGGCCTCTGCACTAATTCCTCGGCATTGAGGTGGTCCGACGGACAGACGGCTTCTTTCTACATTAGCAGAAGTACGCCCACGAGCTCCTGGAGCATGCCGGTATGCTTAACTGCAAGCCGGCGCCCACCCCCATCGACATGAAGGCGAAGGTCTCTGCTCTGGAGGTATCTCTCGCGTCTGATGCAACGTTCTATCGCTCCATCGTTGGTGCTTTACAGTACCTGACGCTGACTCGACCCGACCTGCAGTACGCTGTCTAGCAGGTGTGCCTCCACATGCACACTCCGCGTGACTCTCACTGGACCTTGGTGAAGCATATTCTCTGTTATATATGCGGCACCATATCTTTGGGACTCACCCTAACGGCCTCTGCCTCCACCGACCTCGTGGCCTACTCGAATGCCGACTGGGCTGGCTACCCCGACACTCGACGCTCCACGTCAGGCTATCGCTTCTACCTTGGGCCCTCGTTGATTTCTTGGTCATCGAAGCGGCAACCCACGGTCTCCCGCTCCCACTACAAAAAAAAGACACATCTGTGACATTTTGGGGTGAATGAATTTTATTTCTGTCATGCTTATGACACTTCTATGCCGATAATTGTGACAAAACCCGGTATCATCATAGATGTGGTGGGCTCCTACTTCTATGACAAAAATCATGACAGAAAATGGGCTTTTCGTCCTGGGCGGGCCGGAGATGCAGCTGCATGACATTCTTTAGGCCGCCCATGACGGAAAAAACCGTGGTAGAAGCGAGGGCGAGGAAAATATCGGCGAGTTCCCGGTTATAGTGGGTGGTCGGGGGCCGAGCGATGCATGTTTCTCTCATGCACGTACGCGTGTGGGTGCGAGGTGTTGGGCTCTAACTGAACCCGAGCGAGGCGTTTGCCTATTGAACCCGAGCGATTGCACTACAGACTACGCGCTATTGAACCCGAGCGATCGATCGATCTGACGGTTAACTGAACCCGATCGAGCGATTCCTTTGCTACTGCTGCTAACTGAAGCCGATCGAACCTGCTGCCTCTTGATGAATAGTGAGCGTTGTTGGGGGGTTGGATGAACAGTTCCCGGTGGGGGGTTGGATGAACAGGACCCCGTGGTGTTGACGTTGGATGAACAGGACCCCGACCGATCGAGCCGGTTGGGGGTGGATGAACAGGACCCCGTGGAGGGCTGGTTGAACTGTAGCCGGTGGAGGGCTGGCTGAACAGTAGCCCGTGGAGGGGTGGTTGAACAGGACCACCGTGGAGAGGGCTGGTTGAACAGTAGCTGGTGGAGGAGCGGTGGAGGCTGGATGAACAGGAGCCCGTGCACGAACAGTTGCAGGTGGAGGCTGGAGGAGGTCGACGGTGGATGAATAGTAGCCCATGGAGGCTGGAGGATTTCGATGGTGGAGATGAATAGTAGCCCGTGGAGTCCCGTTTTGCGGTATGCCACACCCCTCCCGATGAACAAGACCCCCGTTTCGACCTTAGCGCTCCAACACAAGTCCGTTTCCTCCGTTTTGCGGTACGCCACACCCCTCCCGATCAATAGGACCCTGTTTCGACCGTAGGAGGTCCAAGAGAAGTCCGTTTCCTCCGTTTAGCGGTACGCCACAACCCTCCCAATCAACAGGACCCCGTTTCGACCGTAGGAGGTCCAAGAGGAGTTTGTTTCCTCCGTTTTGTGGTACGCCGCACCCCTCCCGGTGAACAGGACCCCGTTTCGACCGTAGGCGGTTGAACACAAGGCCATTTCCTCCATTCTGCGGTACGCCAGGACTCGTTCGATCGGTTGTTCCATCCAAGCCGATTGGCTCTTGATGAACACGACGCATTTCGTTTCGACCCAGCCGGTTGGCTGCTGATGAACAGGACGTCGTCGTTGCCTCTCCATGTACACGAGCCCTAGCCGTACGTATGCGCGAGTAGGCGTCGAGACCCCGCCCGTATGTACGTACGTGGCCGTATTTTTTGGCATCTAGTTGTACGTACATGTACACGGTTTTGACTAGGCTGCCTGAACTGCTACCGCTCCTTACTCGGCCACGGTTCATCGTGGCAGACAGACTGATCGACCGGTATGTACACAGACAACGCTACGTACACTTCAACCGGGTGGGTCCCAACTGTCTGGGAGGATAAGGACACACTTCCTTGCATGCGAAGATATAGCTGGTGGGTCCCAGCTGTCAGGGGGAAGAATCATTTTTTGCCCGTAATAAGGACGCACCTCCTTGCATGCGAAGATGTTGCTGGTCGGTCCCAGCTGTCAGGGGGAGAAAACATTATTTTTAGTGTAAAAAGGATGCAGTTGCATGCATGCGTCCATGGGCATGATGCGTCCCCACTATCAGCCTCTCCACGTACAGTCATCTTCCGATGACTCTCGTTTGTTGACCATGTTGACCACACCCTACACCAAGACGGTGGACGACGGCGAGGCCCCAGACTGGAACGCCCCGAAGATGGGGAAGACGCGGTAGTGGAGTCGCAGACGGAGAGGAGTCGGAAAGTTGACTGCACTCGGCAGAGAATAACATGAGGTGCGGAGGAGTGGAGGGATGGCCTGGCCGTCGACGGGGTAGCATTTCGCTGCGAGGCGCAAAACAGCGCCGCTGGACGCCGGAGGCTGGAGCAGGCGGTCCCTGCAGCGCTGGGGGAAGAAGACGAGAGATTGAAGAAGAATGTCGGCCGTTGGATGTAAATCCAACGCCTTGCTTAGGCTTCGACCGTTGTATTTTTATTTTTTGCGAAAGTGCTTAGGCTTCGACCTAGTGGCCCACATGTTAGCTAGTCCATTTGGTGGGTTGGGTGAAACAATGATGTAGCATCTATGCAGCTCGTTTATATATTATGTTAGAATTTAAAGCCCATTCGCATTTTTCTTGAAATCCGCGGACTTGCTGGGCTGGGTGAAAATATCATGTTGGGATGGACGGAGAAATGTTATAAAAACATAAACACATGATTGCACATCTATTATTGCATTGATCAGTAAAATCTTTGCAAGCTTATGTACGCAATCACTAGGAGTTAACTTGCCAAGTTATATATAAACAATTATTAGTATTATTTTGTAAGAACTTTCGATTTACGAAATAAAATATCATTTTAATTTGATGAGTTAATAGGATGTGGGGTATTTTTTTAGGCTAGCCGTGGGACAGTTGAGTTGGTTCTAGGGAAAAGTACTGGGAGAAAACTCAGTTTACAGCGAAAAAGAAAGTGGGAGAAAATTCAGATATAGGATTAATGAAAACGAAAAATAAAGGAAGTGGGAAGGTCTATAAAATGGTTGGGCAAACGACAGGTTTAACGGAACCTTATGTTGTTTCTATTATATATATATATATATATGTAATAAAATAAGACATAAATATATATATATATACTATTATAGAAGGGAAAACATAGGTTCGGTTTTGCATTCTTATAGAAAAATAGAACTGAGATGTCCGTCGTCTTGAAAAAACAAACATAACCTGGGCTGCTGATGTTATAGACAAGCTAGGCTGGGAGGCCCAGAAGCTGCTTGATACCTGCTGGATCCAAAAAAAGTTGAAACATGTCGTGGGCTGCCCATGTTAAACAACAAAACCTAGGCCATGGACCTAGTGGGCCCGGGACTGTCAGCCTCTCGACGAACAGTTGTCTCCCGATTCCTCTTGTTTTGCTGACCATGTTGGGAACGACAGACGGCGGCGCCGCGGCGAGAGCACCAAGGCGGAGGACGACGTCGAGACCTCGGACCGAACGGACCGGAGCGGGGGAAGACACAGGCGGAGGGGAGTACGAGGGTTGACTTGTTTGGGTGCAGGGTGGGCCGGTGGAGCTGCCGCCACCGGACAATGTGTGGGAATAGAGGGATGGCCTAGCCAACGCCATAGGCTATGATGTCCAGCCGCTATATAGGAAGAGGATGAAAGATTGAACAAAATAAAGAAATACAAATGTATAGGTGGTTGGTCCCATATGTCTGTGTACGAGACCTGCTGGGTCCACCCGAGAAGGGGAATTTGTTGGGGGGAAGGAGATTCAGAGCACGGCAGCCGAGTGAACTAGTTACATACATAAGCAAATAGCCACTAAAAAAAGGAAACAGGTTAATGGGTTCTTAGAAGAAATATTTTAGACAAAATAGATAATTACTACACATAGGCTAATGCATGAAACACTCAGATGATAAAGGTGCTTAAACAGATAAAGTTCAACATCTAGACCTTCCTGGCACGTTTGATCATGACGTTGCGGCTGTCTATGTACTCGTCGGTTACGGGAAGCAGACACGCCCTCATGTCCAAGATCCACCTGTACATGTCGTAGCATGCGTATGCGTCCTTGGCCGCATAGGTTATGTAGGCTAGATTCAGAGGTACCTCCCATGTGTTCAGGTCCTTGGTATCGTTGTCTTCTTTCATGTTGGCGTATCAGGAGTCGATGATGGTCTCGGCGAGGTCAACCATGGAGTCCTTCTCCTGCCCATTGCCGATGATCTTGTATTGCTTCTAGATGTCGACAAGCTTGTTGCACCAGATGGCCGAATTGTCGCATTCTTCCTTCTCTCCACCGTAGCAAAGGTGCAGTCGGCGCTGCCGATGAAACGAGCGAATGCTCCAGAACCTCTGATGGCCCTACAGCAGTGGTAGACGAGAACCTCGTCCCGCACGCATAGCTGGGCGATGGCGATCCGCTGGTCCCTATCAGGAGACGAATGGATGGGCACAAGGTCCAGTCCTGCGACCTTGTGCTTTCTCATCCTGTAGGTACTGCTTGAACTCGGCGAGGCAGAGCTTCACCGAGTCTGGATCATTGCTCTACATCACATTCAACTTGGTGCAGCCATGGGACTGAACGGCAAACTCAAAGGTGAATTCCTTGCTGAAGTCCATATCCAGCAGGCTGACCCCTCGGATCGCCATTGGAGTCTCTTCAAGTGAACGAGTGGGTAGGCGGCGGCAGCAGTTCGTTTTTCAGCTCTTGGGGAACTGGATTCAACAGTAAACTGGATGGGTATAGGCGACAACAGTTACTACCCCTCCCTCGCCCACTGCACGCCCGGCAGAACATGCACCCTCGGCGCATTCAAACGCCTCCATTAAGAAACCTATTCCGGCCACACGTCGGTTCATGAGCGGGTCTGTATTGGTACTGTAATAACAAGTGTTAGTGGTCGCTTTACTTAAATTTAATTAGCTTTAATAGAAATTTATTCTTAAAACAAGCAATGCATTGGCTCGTTCTATCAGTGCCACAGGATCAACATGCACAACAATTAGAATTATTATTCTCAGGACACACACGATCAGCACATTTGTCGCACTTTCACATAGATAATACTACCAAGTTTGAACTGTTTGTTATGGTTGTTGTCCTCTGCATCATCAAGCCGTGTTTCCCAGCTTGCAAGATTCAGAACCAACAAATAAGATTCAAATATTAAGTACAACAAAGATGCCTACACATCTCATTGATTCCCAGCTTGCAAGATTCAGAACCAACAAATAAGATTCAAATAATAAGTACAACAAAGATGCCTACACATCTCATCGATGATTCAATTCATGCCACTTTTTATGCAGTTCACCTGAAATGAAGCAAAGATTGCATCATTCAGCTAGCAAGAAGTACTTGCTCTCGTGAGCTGGCAGGTTCTTCTTTAGTAGTTGCACAAAAATTGAGCAACATTAAGGTTGGTTGTCCTGCTCATGTAAGGTGCAACTATAATTTGCTTATCATTTTGTGCAGTTCCACTAAAATAAAGTGCCATTGTGGTGACAGTGACGACTCATCTTGCAAAGGCTAATAAAATGTTGCACGAGATTACCAGCAGAATTTGACGGAGATTTTGGAAACTCCAATCACCATTTTGTGCAGTTCCACCAAAATTGAGAGATGTTGCCCACGTGACATTTTAGTTGAACTGCACAAGACACTCATTAAAAAAAAAGTGTTTTGTGCAGTTCACCAAAAGGTCACAATAGCAACAAGGTGAAATGGATATCCCTATCTGCACAAAAAGATAGAAAGTAAACAGTTGTTGGTCAATAAGAAGATACGAAACATACACGAAATGAAAAGAAGCATCTTAATTATGTTCATGGCAATCGCGCAAGGATAGTAGAAAATTTTAAAACGTCAGCAATGCTTCATGTTACCGGAAGCATTACGATCAACAATGACATTCGTCAAATATGGGATTACTTTAATGGTGGCATTGTTTGTTTACCAGATACAGTAAATCAATAACAGCTAAAGAGTTGGTTTAAGGGCATGGGACCGTGGGGACACCAGGACACTCAGTAGCGTAAAGAAGCAACTTACTTATCATACCGGGGAAAACAACAGGAGTACCATTTGTAACACAGTTTAATTGCATCATATCACTGGAGGCATTAGATTAACAATAACACTGGTTAGACATGTCCTTAAGGTAACAGTGTGGTCACTCCATTTTACATGCGCCCTTACATTAACAACATCAAAAAGTTGGTATAAGGACATGCGACAGTGGATGCATCAGCACAATGTACCTACAAGGAGGCATAAAATGGTGATGCCGAGTTTGTTCATGCTATGTGAGGGCAGCAAATCTAATCCTGGAGACATTTTACTATGTGAGGGCAGCAAATCTAATCCTGGAGACCTTTTACTATGTCAGGGTAGCAAATCTAGTCCTGGACATACTCTGTTGACTTGTCCACCAGCCGCCACTTTCTATCCTCTTTTCAACCAATAATAGATATGTTCCTTATCCAGTTTGTACTACGTTTTCCCATTATTTCCCTTTTCAACCAAGAGACCGGTTGGGTATCCGGTCTCTACTACTTTCCCCCTGTTATTTCCTCTTTGAATCAAGTCGTAGATTCATGCTATGACTTCCCCCTTTCTTCGTTGTTTGAACCAAGTCCTAGATTCGAATGCATGAAGTAGCTTTACCTCTAATAATACTAAAAATTTAGGTGGCTTTGGAAGAGCTGATAGAAGTAGAAAAAGATGCACATGCAAACACGTGGGGAGCTGGGGTAGTAGAGCAAGGCCGCTTTCGAAGAACTTATACTTGAGGGTCGTCGGGATGTCGGCGGCGGCAGATCAGATTTGCGCATGCCGGCGCTGTGTCGGGGAGAACGGCACGGCAGTGGATCGGGCCCCACCTGCAGCTGTGGGTTTCCTCCCTCACCGGCGATGACTGCGTGAACGATGCACCTAGTCCTCTACACACACCGGCCGAAGGAATCCGGATGGATCTGTGAGCAGCGGTGAGCAGAGAGAAAATGTCGCTACCGCTGTCTTCTTTAGATCTAGAGAGGATGAGAGAATGAAGAGAGCAACCCTAGTAAAGCAAGCGCTCAGGCCCTTGCCTACATATATAGTGGAGTGATTATCTTTTTCTCTCCACAACAAGCGTTTCAATTCGTGTACGTGGCATTAAAGAAAAGAAACTCTCTATTTAACGTGACTAACTATACGACTCCTACTTACTAGTAGTAGTATTGTTCACTTCTGCTCCCCGGCCCTCCATTCATTGAACAACCCCACGGGTGAATAAACATAAAGTACTAGTATTTATATAGAACGAACAAGCTCGAACTGTTTTTGCGTAGTTAAAAGTTGAGGGCGGGGCTTTTCCTGGGCAGTACGCACGTCAGTTTTCACGTAGGCGGTTTGACAGAGAGGTGAGGAGGGTGAGGGAGTAACGGATTCAACTTACTTACTGCTGGAAAGGTCGGGTTCTGTGATTTGACGGCGCATTACTGCTGGAAAGACTTGTGATATGACTACTCACTATAGTCATGAATTACTGGCACTACGACCGGGGTGATGCCCCCCTTCCGTTCCCCACTCTAATCTGGTGCATGACACGTCGACCCGGATGCCCACATGTCGGCGAAGGAGCAAAGAATCATGCGGTATATATAGTTTATATAGTAGTACTACTACTCACGTCAGAGGAGTGCGAACCACGACAGCCCAGTGAACCAGCAGTGCGAACCACGGCAGCCCAGTGAACCAGCAATAGAAAACAATGTGGTGATATGGCCATAAAAAACAATGTGCTACGGTCCAGACTGTAGCATGCACAGTACTACTCCTCTTTGTTTGGATCCCTGAGTTAGAGCTAGTTTGGGTTGAAATAGCCTCAAAGTATCCAAACGGGAGGGGTTGGTTTGAGCTAGTTTGCTCTAACCCAGCTAAAAAAACTAGCCCGGTGGAGAGGCTCTAATTGGGTTAGTTCTCCTCGGGCCCACTAAAAGAGAACTAAAAAAATCTCCCCTACCCGCACCAGATCGCTCCCTTCGACCCCACCCCTCACGACTCCTCTCTGTTCCCCATCGTGCCGCTCGCCCTCTCCCTCCTCCGGCCGCCCTCTCCCTCTAGCCTACGCCGCCCTCCTCCGGCCGCCCTCTCCCTCTGGCCACCGAAGCTCGCCCCGCTCCCCCTTCACTGGTCATTTTTCTCCCTCTGTCGTGCGCGGCGGTGGCGCATCTACCAGGGAGGTCACGAGAGGGGTGAGTTTGTTCGTTCCTTCTGTGTCTCACAGCCATATCATTGATCTTGCTCGCTCTAGCGCTAATTCTGATCTTGAAAAGTAGATCTTGATTAAACTTGGTATAGATTTGTGGTGCACGCATGGAATTGTTTGATGCTGCTTGAGGAGGTAATAAATCTTTCTCGAGGCCCAAAGATTCAGTTCACCTTTCTAGGTATTTTAGTTTCAGGCTTGCATTTTCTAGAGGCCCAAAGATTCAGTTCACCTTTCTAGGTATTTCAGTTTCAGGCTTGTATTATTTCTAGAGGCCCAAAGATTCGGTTCGTAGTCGTCGGCAAGCGGCCCTGCTACCCATACCAGTCTTGACCTCAACTCACAAGCGCCAGCGTCGGAGGGGTTCTCGGGGCTTGGGCTCTACAGAGCCTTCCTCCAGAGCGACAATGATGAGCTCCTCCCTGGAAGCGTGAGGGGCTCCGGGCTCCCTCCCTATCGTGAGTGACTTCCGTGATGAGTTAGCTCATGCTTTGTTTCATGGAGTGTAATTTTTTTTGTGAAGCTTGATTGACGGCTTGTATGTTTAAGTGGGATATCTCATTTGTATGGACAAATTTTTTAATCATGTTTTGCATGCTTGATTTGTAAAGATGGTTCATTTATGTCAATTGTGAGCGGGAGGAGGCCACACAAGAGCCGGCCACACCAAATCCGGGAGGAAATAGGGTCCAAAATAGTCAAATGATTGAGAAAGAGCATTTATTGTCAATCTAAACTTGCCATCCAAACACCTCTTTGGTTAGAGTTAGTTCAGGGTTAGAATCTAACTCTAACCTCTAACTGAACTAACCCTCTAGCTTGGAGGAGACCTCTAACATATTTTTTGATATCGGCTTCCGCTTGAGGACAAGCGAGGTCTAAGCTTTGGGGAGTTGATACGTCCATTTTGCATGCTTTTATATCGATATTTATTGCATTATGGGCTACTACTTCACATTATTTCACAATACTTATGCCTTTTCTCTCTTATTTTACAAGGTTTACATGAAGAGGGAGAATGCCGGCAGCTGGAATTCTGGGCTGGAAAAGGAGCTAATATTAGAGACCTATTCTGCACAACTCCAAAAGTCCTGAAACTCCACGAAAGTCAGTTTTGGAATATATTAAAAATATTGGGCGAAGAAAGCACCAGCGGGGGCCACCCACTGTCCACGAGGGTGGAGGGCACGCCCTACCCCCTAGGCGCGCCCCTGCCTCGTGGGCCACCTGGAAGCCCCCCGATGCCCATCTTCTGGTATAAGGTGTCTTTTGCCCTGGAAAAAATCAGAAGAAAACATTCGGGACGAAGTGCCGCCGTCTCGAGGCGGAACCTTGGTGGAATCAATCTATGGCTCTGGCGGAGCTGTTCTGCTGGGGAAAGATCCCTCCGGGAGGGAGAAATCGTCACCATCGTCATCACCATAGATCCTCTCATCGGGAGGGGGTCAATCTCCATCAACATGTTCACCAGCACCATCTCCTCTCAAACCCTAGTTCATCTCTTTTATCCGATCTTTGTCTCAAAACCTCAGATTGGTACCTATGGGTTGCTAGTAGTGTTGATTACTCCTTGTAGTTGATGCTAGTTGGTTTATTCGGTGGAAGATCATATGTTCAGATCCTTTATGATTTGTGAGTAGTTACGTTTGTTCCTGAGGACATGGGAGAAGTCTTGTTATAAGTAGTCATGTGAATTTGGTATTCGTTTGATATTTTGATGAGATGTATGTTGTCTTTCCTCTAGTGGTGTTATGTGAACGTCGACTACATGACACTTCACCATTATTTGGGTCTAGGGGAAGGCATTGGGAAGTAATAAGTAGATGATTGGTTGCTAGAGTGACAGAAGCTTAAACCCTAGTTTATGCATTGCTTCGAAAGGGCCTGATTTGGATCCACATGTTTCAAGCTATGGTTAGGTTTACCTTAATTCTTCTTTCATAGTTGCGGATGGTTGCGAGAGGGGTTAATCATAAGTGGGATGCTTGTCCAAGGAAGGGCAGTACCCAAGCACCGGTCCACCCACATATCAAATTATCAAAGTAACGAACGTGAATCATATGAGCATGATGAAAACTAGCTTGACGATAATTCCCATGTGTCCTCGGGAGCGCTTTCCTTTATATAAGAGTTTGTCCAGGCTTGTCCTTTGCTACAAAAAGGATTGGGAAACCTTGCTGCACCTTGTTTACTTTTGTTACTTGTTACCCGTTACGAATTACCTTATCATAAAACTATCTGTTACCGATAGTTTCAGTGATTGCAGAGAATACCTTACTGAAAACTGCTTGTCATTTCCTTCTGCTCCTCGTTGGGTTCGACACTCTTACTTATCGAAAGGACTGTGATATATCCCCTATACTTTTGGGTCATCAAGACTCTTTTCTGGCGCCGTTGCCGGGAGTGAAGCGCCTTTGGTAGGTGGAATTTGGTAAGGAAAAATTTATATAGTGTGCTGAAATTTACTGTCACTTGTTACTATGGAAAATAATCCTTTGAGGGGCTTGTTCGGCGTATCTTCACCCCGACCAGTAGAGCAAAGAGTTGCTCCTCAACCTACTGAACCTACTGAAAATGTTTACTTTGAAATTCCTTTGGGTATGATAGAGAAACTGCTAGCTAATCCTTTTACAGGAGATGGAACATTACATCCTGATATGCACCTAATCTATGTGGATGAAGTTTCTGGATTATTTAAGCTTGTAGGTATGCTCAAGGATGTTATCAAGAAGAAGGTCTTCCCTTTATCTTTCAAGGGAAAGGCATTGACATGGTTTAGGCTATGTGATGATATTGGATCAAGGTACTACAACTGATTGAAATTGGAATTTCATCATAAGTTTTATCCTATGCATCTGGTTCATCGTGATCATAATTATATATATAATTTTTGGCCTCGCGAAGGAGAAACTATCGCTCAATATTGGGGGAGGCTTAATTCAATGTTATATTCAAGCCCCAATCATGAGATCTCAAGAGAAATTATTATTCAAAATTTTTATGCTCGGCTTTCTCTCAATAATCGCTCCATGCTCGATAATTCTTGTACTGGTTCTTTTATGATGAAGACTATTGAATTCAGATGGGATTTATTGGAATGAATTAAATGCAACTCTGAAGATTGGGAACTCGACGAATGTAAGGAGTCGGGTATAACACCTAAGTTTGATTGTGTTAAATCTTTGATGGATACCGAAGTTTTTCGTGAATTTAGCACTAAATATGGACTTGATTCTGAGATAGTAGCTTCTTTCTGTGAATCATTGGCTACTCATGTTGATCTCCCTATGGAGAAGTGGTTTAAATATCATCCTCCCATTGAAGTAAAAGTAGTTGAACCTATTAAAGTTGAAGAAAAGACTATCACTTATAATGTTGATCCTATTGTTCCTACCACTTGTATTAAGAAACCACCTTTCCTTGTTAGAATAAAGGATCATGCTAAAGATTCAACTGTGGTTTGTAAGAGTAATGCTAGAACACCTACACCCCCTGAGCAAATTAAAGTTGAACCTAGTATTGCTATGGTTAAGGATCTCTTGGTTGATAATATTGATGGGCATGTTATTTATTTCTGTAATGAAGCTGCTAGAATTGCTAGACCCGATACTAAGGGTAAACATAGACCTGTTGTTGGCATGCCTGTTGTTTCTGTTAAAATAGGAGATCATTGTTATCATGGCTTATGTGATATGGGTGCTAGTGCGAGTGCAATACCTCATTCCTTATACAAAGAAATTATGCATGATATTGCACCTGCTGAGATAGAAGATATTGATGTTACAATTAAGCTTGCCAATAGAGACACTATTTCACCAGTTGGGATTGTTAGATATGTTGAAGTCTTGTGTGGGAAAGTTAAATATCCTACTGATTTTCTTGTTCTTGGTTCCCCACAAGATGACTTTTATCCCATTATATTTGGTAGACCCTTCTTGAATACTGTTAATGCTAGGATAGATTGCGAAAAGGATATTGTTACTGTTGGTTTAGGGGATATGTCTGATGATTTTAATTTTGCTAAATTTCGTAGACAACCCCATGATAAAGAATTGCCGAGTAAAGATGAAATTATTGGTCTTGCTTCTATTGTCGTGCCTCCTTATGACCCTTTAGAACAATATTTGCTAGACCATGAAAATGATATGTTTATGAATGAAAGAAGGGAAATAGATGAAGTATTCTTTAAACAGGGACCTATTCTGAAACACAACTTGCCTGTTGAAATTCTAGGGGATCCTCCTCCACCCAAGGGTGATCCTGTGTTTGAGCTTAAACCATTACCTGATACTCTTAAATATGCTTATCTTGATGAAAAGAAGATATATCCTGTTATTATTAGTGCTAACCTTTCAGAACAGGAAGAGAAATTATTGAAAACTCTGAAGAAGCACTGTGCTGCTATTGGATATACTCTTGATGATCTTAAGGGCATTAGTCCCACTCTATGCCAGCACAAAATAAAATTGGAGAAAGACGCTAAACCGGTTGTTGATCACCAACAACGGTTAAATCCTAAGATGAAAGAAGTGGTAAGAAATGAAATACTAAAACTTCTAGAGGCAGGTATAATTTATCATGTTGCTGATAGTCAGTGGGTAAGTCCTGTCCATTGTGTCCCTAAGAAGGGAGGTATTACTGTCGTTCCTAATGATAAAGATGAATTGATCCCACAAAGAATTGCTACAGGTTATAGAATGGTAATTGATTTCCGCAAATTAAATAAAGCTACTAGAAAATATCATTACCCTTTACCTTTTATTGATCAAATGCTAGAAAGATTATCCAAAACATACACATTATTGCTTCCTAGATGGTTATTCTAGTTTCTCTCAAATACCTGTGTTAAAAGAGGATTAGGATAAGACCACTTTTACTTGACCGTTCGGTACCTTTGCTTATAGACATATGCCTTTGGGTTTATGTAATGCACCTGCTACCTTTCAAAGATGTATGACTGCTATATTCTCTGACTTTTGTGAAAATATTGTTGAGGTTTTCATGGATGATTTCTTCGTGTATGGAACTTCTTTTGATGATTGCTTAAGCAACCTTGATCGAGTCTTGCAGAGATGTGAAGAAAATAATCTTGTCTTGAATTGGGAGAAGTGCCACTTTATGGTTAATGAAGGTATTGTCTTGGGGCATAAAATTTCTGAAAGAGGTATTGAAGTTGATAAAGTCAAAGTTGATGCTATTGAAAAGATGTCGTGTCCTAAGGACATCAAAGGTATAAGAAGTTTCCTTGGTCATGCCGGTTTTTATAGGAGGTTCATTAAATACTTCTCTAAAATTTCTAGGCCTCTGACTAATCTCTTACAAAAAGATGTTCCTTTTGTCTTTGATGATGATTGTGTAGAAGCATTTGAAATACTTGAGAAAGCCTTGATTTCTGCACCTATTGTTCAGCCACCTGATTGGAATTTACCCTTTGATATTATGTGTGATGCTAGTGATTATGCTGTAGGTGCTGTTCTAGGACAAAGAGTTGATAAGAAATTAAATGGTATCCAATATGCTAGTAAAACTCTAGATAGTGCCCAGAGAAATTATGCTACTACTGAAAAAGAATTTTTAGCCGTTGTATTCGCTTGTGATAAGTTCAGACCTTATATTGTTGATTCTAAAGTAACTGTTCACACTGATCATGCTGCTATTAAAAATCTTATGGAAAAGAAAGATGCTAAACCTAGACTTATTAGATGGGTTATCTTGCTACAAGAATTTGATTTGCATATTATTGATAGAAAGGGAGCTGAGAACCCCGTTGCAGACAACTTGTCTAGGTTAGAGAATGTTCTTGATGACCCACTACCTATCGATGATAGCTTTCCTGATGAACAATTAGCTGTCATAAATGCTTCTCGTACTACTCCATGGTATGCTAATTATGCTAATTACATTGTTGCTAAATTTATACCACCTAGTTTCACATACCAGGAAAAGAAAAAGTTTTTATATGATTTAAGACATTACTTCTGGGATGACCCACACCTTTATAAAGACAGAGTAGATGGTGTTATTAGACATTGTGTACCTGAGCATGAATAGGAACAGATCCTACGCAAGTGTCACTCCGAGGCTTATGGAGGACACCACGCTGGAGATAGAACTGCACATAAGGTATTGCAATCCGGTTTTTATTGGCCTACTCTCTTCAAAGATGCCCGTAAGTTTGTCTTGTCTTGTGATGAATGTCAGAGAATTGGTAATATTAGTAGACGTCAAGAAATGCCTATGAACTATTCACTTGTTATTGAACCATTTGATGTTTGTGGCTTTGATTATATGGGACCTTTTCCTTCCTCTAATGGGTATACACATATTTTAGTTGCTGTTGATTACGTTACAAAGTGGGTAGAAGCTATTCCAACTAGTAGTGCTGATCATAACACTTCTATTAAGATGCTTAAAGAAGTTATTTTTCCGAGTTTTGGAGTCCCTAGATACTTAATGACTGATGGTGGTTCACATTTTATTCATGGTGCTTTTCGTAAAATGCTTGCTAAGTATGATGTTAATCATAGAATTGCATCTCCATACCACCCACGGTCTAGTGGTCAAGTAGAACTGAGTAATAGAGAAATTAAATTAATTTTGCAAAAGACTGTTAATAGATCTAGAAAGAATTGGTCCAAGAAACTTGATGATGCATTATGGACCTATAGAACTGCATATAAAAATCCTATGGGTATGTCTCCGTATAAAATGGTTTATGGAAAAGCATGTCACTTACCTCTCGAACTAGAACATCAGGCATATTGGGCCATTAAAGAGCTCAATTATGATTTCAAACTTGCAGGTGAGAAGAGACTATTTGACATTAGCTCACTTGATGAGTGGAGAACCCAAGCCTATGAGAATGCCAAACTGTTTAAAGAAAAAGTTAAACATGGCATGACAAAAGGATACAAAAGCGTGAGTTTAATGTAGGTGATTATGTTTTGTTATACAACTCTCGTTTAACATTTTTTGCAGAAAAACTTCTCTCTAAATGGGAAGGTCCTTACGTTATCGAGGAAGTCTATCGTTCTGGTGCCATAAAAATCAACAACTTCGAAGGCACAAATCCAAAGGTAGTGAACGGTCAAAGAATCAAACATTATATCTCAGGTAATCCCATAAATGTTGAAACTAATGTTATTGAGACCGTAACCCCGGAGGAGTACATAAGGGACACTTTCCAGAACGTTTCAGACCCCAAAAAGGAGTAGGTATGTGGTACGGTAAGTAAACCGACTCCAAAACAGTTCTAATAGCAATTTTTCTCCATTTTGGAATATTTAAGAAAATAGGAAAACAATAAGTAGTCCGAGAAGGACACGAGGCATCCACGAGGGTGGAGGGCGCGCCCTACCCCCCTGGGCGCACCCCTGCCTCGTGGACACCCCGTGTGCCCTTTGGACTCCTTTTTCTTGCACGATACTTCTTTTGGTCGGTAAAAATTCATTATATAATCTCCCGAAGGTTTTGACCACCGTACCATGCAAATATCCTCTATGTTTGTTCTGAGTTGTTTCTATAGCAGATTTAGAGCAAGATGTCATCTCAAGGCTCCGACGGAGAAAGCTATGTTTCACATCTCAGTGCTGACCCAAAGACCTATGGGGACCTATCTCCTTGTGGTCGAACTACGGATGATGAGGAGGATCCTCATTTGATGAGGATCGATGATTCAAGCTCAGAGAAGGAAGGAGAACTGAGTATCGGGTATGGGCACTCCCGTTGGCTTCCGCCAAGCTTGGGGGAGGTGCCCCGGTATCGTATCACCATCACACTTCTATCTTTACCATTTTTCTTAGTTTGGTCCTTTTTGTTATATCTTGATCTAGTAGAATAAAGTTTAGTATGATCTAGCTTTGAGTTTTTGTGTTGATCCTTATCTATGTAATCGAGTCCGTGAGCTATATATAATAAAGATTAGTTTTGAGTCGAGGGCTTGGTTATCTTGCTATGATCTTGAGGGAAAAAAAGAAAAAAAGAAAGAATAAAAAGAAATAAAAAATCATATTGATCTTATGGAGAGTAATGACTTCACATATAAAGAGTATGATGAATAGAAGTTGTTGAGAGTTGACAAACATAGTTTTGGTCATCTTTGCAATTAATAGGAAGTAATAGAGAAAGAGAGGTTTTCACATATAAATATAGTATCTTGGACATCTTTTATGATTGTGAGCACTCATTAAAATATGACATGCTAAAAAGTTGATGTTGGACAAGGAAGACAACATAATGTGTTATGTTTTCTTATATCCAAAATAAATTATATTATCATGGATCATCTAACATGTTGAGCCTGTCTTTCCCCCTCATGCTAGCCAAATTCTTTGCACCAAGTAGAGATACTACTTGTGCTTCCAAATATCCTTAAACCCAGTTTTGCCATGAGAGTCCACCATATCTACCTATGGATTGAGTAAGATCCTTCAAGTAAGTTGTCATTGTTGCAGGCAATAAAAATTGCTCTCTAAATATGTATGATCTATTAGTGTGGAGAAAATAAGCTTTATACGAGCTTGTGATATGGAAGAAATAAAAGTGACGGACTGCATAATAAAGGTCCCTATCACAAGTGGCAATATAAAGTGACGTTCTTTTGCATTAAGATTTTGTGCATCCAACCATAAAAGCACAAGACAACCTCTGCTTCCCTCTACGAAGGGCCTATCTTTTATTTTTGCTTTATACCTTATACAAGAGTCATGGTGATCTTCACCTTTCCTTTTTACACTTTATCCTTTGGCAAGCGCTATGTGTTGGAAAGATTATGATATATATATCCAATTGGATGTGGGTTTTCATAAAGCATTATTGTTGACGTTACCCTTGAGGTAAAAGGTTGGGAGGCAAAACTATAAGCCCCTATCTTTCTCTGTGTCCGATTAAAACTTCATACCCATAAGTATTGCGTGAGTGTTAGCAATTGTGAAAGACTAAATGATAGTTGAGTATGTGGACTTGCTGAAAAGCTCTTATATTGACTCTTTCCGATGTTATGATAAATTGCAATTGCTTCAATGACTGAGATTATAGTTTGTTAGTTTTCAATGAAGTTTCTGATTCATACTTGACATTGTGAATAGATTGTTACTTTAGCATAAGAAATCATATGACAATATATATATGTTGCTGTTTTAAGAATGATCATGATGCCCTCATGTCCGTATTTTATTTTATCGACACCTCTATCTCTAAACATGTGGACAAATTTCTCGATATCGGATTCCTCTTGAGGACAAGCGAGGTCTAAGCTTGGGGGAGTTGATACGTCCATTTTGCATGCTTTTATATCGATATTTATTGCATTATGGGCTATTACTTCACATTATTTCACAATACTTATGCCTTTTCTCTCTTATTCTACAAGGTTTACATGAAGAGGGAGAATGCCGGCAGCTGGAATTCTGGGCTGGAAAAGGAGCTAATATTAGAGACCTAATATGCACAACTCCAAAAGTCCTGAAACTCCACGAAAGTCAGTTTTGGAATATATTAAAAATATTGGGCGAAGAAAGCACCAGAGGGGGGCCACCCACTGTCCACGAGGGTGGAGGGCGCGCCCCTGCCTCATGGGCCACCTGGAAGCCCCCTGATACCATCTTCTGGTATAAGGTGTCTTTTGCCCTAGAAAAAATCGAAAGAAAGCTGTCGGGACGAAGCACCGCCGTCTCGAGGCGGAACCTTGGCGGAATCAATCTAGGGCTCTGGCGGAGCTGTCCTGCTGGGGAAACATCCCTTCGGGAGGGGGAAATCGTCACCATCATCATCACCATCAATCCTCTCATCGGGAGGGGGTCAATCTCCATCAACATCTTCACCAGCACCACCTCGTCTCAAACCCTAGTTCATCTCTTGTATCTGATCTTTGTCTCAAAACCTCAGATTGGTATCTGTGGGTTGCTAGTAGTGTTGATTACTCCTTGTAGTTGATGCTAGTTGGTTTATTCATTGGAAGATCATATGTTCAGATCCTTTATGCATATTAATACCCCTCTGATTATGAACATGAATATGATTTGTGAGTAGTTACGTTTGTTCTTGAGGACATGGGAGAAGTCTTGTTATAAGTAGTCATGTGAATTTGGTATTTGTTCGATATTTTGATGAGATGTATGTTGTCTTTCCTCTAGTGGTGTTATGTGAACGTCGACTACATGACACTTCACCATTATTTGGGCCTAGGGGAAAGCATTGGGAAGTAATAAGTAGATGATGGGTTGCTAGAGTGACAGAAGCTTAAACCCTAGTTTATGCGTTGCTTCCTAAGGGCCTGATTTGGATCCACATGTTTCAAGCTATGGTTAGGTTTACCTTAATTCTTCTTTCATAGTTGCGGATGCTTGCGAGAGGGGTTAATCATAAGTGAGATGCTTGTCCAAGGAAGGGCATTACCCAAGCACCGGTCCACCCACATATCAAATTATCAAAGTAACGAACGCGAATCATATGAGCATGATGAAAACTAGCTTGACGATAATTCCCATGTGTCCTCGGGAGGGATTTCCTTTATATAACACTTTGTCCAGGCTTGTCCTTTGCTACAAAAAGGATTGGGCCACCTTGCTGCACCTTTTTTACTTTTCTTACTTGTTACCCGTTACAAATTACCTTATCATAAAACTATCTGTTACCGATAATTTCAGTGCCTGCAGAGAATACCTTACTGAAAACTGTTTGTCATTTCCTTCTGCTCCTCGTTGGTTTCAACACTCTTACTTATCGAAAGGACTACGATAGATACCCTATACTTGTGGGTCATCACTGCGGTTCGAAAAGGAGACCTAAAGTGATGACAGGTATAGGTCGCACGCACCCAACTAGTGGTACTAGACGTACGACTACTTTTTCCCTCAAAAAAAGAGGTACGAGTGCTCAGTACTCATATTCTATCAACACGAGTCCCATCTGACAACAGTTTTCGTGCTACAACTAGCTCTTCTCCCTCGTTTCTCTCTTCTAATTCTAAACTCTGCCGATGCGGGGTGGGCGGGGTGGGGATTTGCCGATGGTCGGTTTGCTCAACTGCGGCCCCACCTTATAGTGAAAACGTTACGACTGGAATAAAATGCCATATACTACTAATAAAACATTAAGGCCATGAGGCGATGCAGTGCTGGTTACAGGAGGCAAGAAGAAAGATGCATCCATCGACGACGTCCCCCTCCTAGACTCAAGGCGTCGGCCCACCGAACGGCGGCTAAGTAGCAACGGCTTTCGTGGCCAGGTCGACGTGCTTCTGAACAATGGCGTCCACCTCCTAGACTAAAGATTCCAACCGTTGGAAGAAGGCCAACGTCTTTCTGCCCTCGCTGGCCTTGTAGTGGCATATGTAGACGATTTCCGCGTAGACGTGGATGTGCAGGCCGACGGTTTCTCGCATGGCGAGGCGCTGCGCGGCGAGCGCGGCCTCGAGGTGCACATTCTTCGTCGCGACCTCCGGCACCTGTAGGGCCACCAGGGCTTGAAAGAGTTCATCACCATGGAGGCCGATGAGGGTGGCAGGCAATGAGGAGCCTGGGCACGTGGGCTAGAGCAGTACCGCAAGGTCGTCTGCGCGCTTCTTGACGGCGGTGAACTTGCGGATGGAGTGGACCATCATGTCGTCCATGCGAGAGGCGAAGCCGGCATCGGCGAGGGCTACGACGCGAGCGGTCGCCAGCACCGTCTAGAAACGCTACACGGTGCGGGGCCACAGGCTGGCGTCTTGGATGATCTGGCACGGCTGACTTCCGCTTGCGTCCATCGCCTCCATAGGTGCTTGTGGCTTCTGGTCACTTGGTCTTGGATTGGAGTGAGCAGTGTTGCGCAGAGACTAGGAGTAGATGGATTGGAGTGGTGGGGCGCCTTTATATGAGAGTCCAAACTTTGTTGCATTCACATCGTGCTTGCTCTATTCTGCTTCTCCAATTAATTCCCTCTGCATGCTAATTGAGGATGCATCATTGACCGTTCAACGTCTCGGGAACCGCCACCCTCTCCCTCCTTGGCATTCATGCCGTATCAATGTAAATGTGGGTCAAGAAGAGACTAGTTACTACATTGTGCACCGCGACCATGTGGGGGTGCGACGCGAATGGCACAGGCATGCTGTACCCACTTTCTCGTTTTGAACTCATGACTTGTAGTAATGCTCAGTTTTGAATATACTTTATAAGTTTGGTTGTCGCGCCAATATATACAGCACTCCCTCCATGTAGGTTGGGTCGCTGAGGTCAAAATTAGACACAAAACACGTTGGTGACGGACCAGTCTACCTCCGTCCTGGTTTATTGCTCCCCGTCGTAATCTATGCCAAATTTTGACCATAAATTTGACTAACAAAAGGTTCATGCATGTCACCAAAACTATATTATTGAAAACTATGTTCAAATACAAATCAAATGATATAATTTTTGTTGACATGCACTAACATTTTGTCAGTTAAATCTTTGGTCAAAATTTAGCACAAATTACAAAAGGGACTAATAAACCAGGACCTAGGTAGTACACCAGGTCGAAGACAGTGATACTACATATAATTAACGCCAAATAAGAGCAAGGGGTCACACATGTCATTTACGACCGGAATAAAAATTCCATAAACTAATAAAACATTAAGGCCACAAGGCGATGCAGTGCTGGTTACAGGAGGCAAGAAGAAAGATGCATCCATCGACGACGTCCACCTGCTCAACTCAGGGCGCCGGCCCACGAACGGCGGCTAAGTAGCAGCGGCTTTCGTGGCCAGGTCGACGTGCTTCTGAAGAATGGTGTCCAAAGATTCCAGCCCCTGGAAGAAGGCCAACATCTTTCTGTCCTCGCTGGCCTTGTAGTGGATGTGCAGATTGACGGTTTCTTGCATGGCGAGGCGCTGCGCGGTGAGAGCGGCCTCGAGGTGCACATTTTTCGTCGCGACCTCCGACAGCTGCAGGGCTGCCAGTGCTTCAAGGAGTTCGTCACCTTGGAGGCCGATGAGGGTGGCAAGCAACGAGAAGCCTGGGTGTGCGGGCTGGAGCAGTACGGCAAGGTCGTTCGTGCACTTCTTGATGGCGGTGAACCTGCGGATGGAGTCGACCATCATCTGGCACATGCGAGAGGCGAACCCGGCTTCGACAAGGGCTATGACGCCGGCGGTCGCCAGCACTGTCTCGAAACGCTGCATGGTGCGGGGCCGCAGGTCGGCGTCTTGGACGACCTGGCACAGATGACTGCTGCACGCGTTCATTGATGCCATGGGTGCTTGTGGCTTCTGGTCACTTGGTCTTGGTCTTGGATTGGAGTGGGCAGTGTTGCGCAGACACTAGGTGTAGATTGATTGGAGTTGTGGGGCGCCTTTGTATGAGAGTCCAAACTGCGTTGCATTCACATCGTGCTGGCTCCATTCTGGTTCTCCAATTACTTACTCCTACCTCTGCATGCTAATTGAGTGCAGAGGCATCAGTGACCGTTCAACGTTTCAGGAACCGCTAACCTGTGCATCGTTGGCATTCAACCCGTATCAACGTATACGTGTGTCAAAAAGAGACTAGTCAGTAGTAGTATACTCAATATTGTGCACCGCGATCAAGGCAGAGAGGAAAACGAGAGAACTACGTATTTATTGATGGTATAGATTCACTCATTTTGCTCCATATGTACTCATTTAGGGTGTAGTCACTTGTTGAAATCTCTAGAAAGGCAAGTGCTCCTTTCCGGTTTACAGGTCTATACTAGCAAGTACTACAATAGTGGGCTCACATAGAAATTTTGTCTCATGCAAGAGCCTAGCTATATGCGTGCTCCAAGGCTCCGCACCACGCCCCACCCCTACACAAAGACTGCCATGCGAGCGTTCGCAACTGCCACGTTGGGGTTGCGCTAGGCTCTTCGCCTCTTTGAGAAGACGAACAATTATGTTACTACTTCTACAGTATCGAATCAACTGTTGCATGTCCGTCCAACGCATGCGGGAGGGAGAGCTTGTTGTAGTAAGCAAAAGCCTGTCCTCGTCTGTGAGCCATCGCGCGCATGGGCCAGGGAGAAGGCGTGTAGTAGTAAAATCAAGCTTTTCATCATTGTACGAGTTGACGCGACACATCATAGGACTGACCCCACATGCTTGCCTCTAAACTTGGCTAGAAGACCCGCAGTGTACAATATATTTGCTGCAACCTCTAACATTTACCCCACCACAAATTAAAATATATATACCTGTCTTGACCAGTTGAGCGTGCAAACTACAATCACCAGGATGACAGGTAGGACCAGAAGATTATTTCAATAAAAAATGCTTCGAGACGGCCTCATAGCATGAAGCCGACCCCCACGATTTTAAGCTTAGAGGCACGTTACACGCTATCCTAGACTACTCTACATATGAAACTGCCACACGAGCGTCCGGCTGCGCTTGGCTCTTCGCCTCTTCGGGAAGTCGAACAATGATGGTACTACTGCAGTGGAGTACTACAGTATGCTTCTGGCCATCTGACACCGAATGAACTGCTGCATGTCCACCGCGTGCGGGAGGGAGAGCATGTAGCGAAACCTTCTCCTAGTCCTGCGAGCCACCACGCTCATGGGCGAGGGAGGGACACAACTTCATTGACTTACTGCTCTTGCCTTTGGGTGTATGACAGGTGGGCCCAACAGGTGGCCGGCCCACCTGTCATACAGCCAAAGGCAGGTGCAATTAAGGCACCAGAGCTCAGTCCGCGAGGGAGATGGCATTGTAATCAAACTTGTCGTTGTTGTACGAGTTTACGTGACACATCAAAGCAGTGCACTCGATATATTTCAATAATTTGCGTTTACCGATGCATTAATTACAATGCATGCATGCCGTGACTTTCCTTTTGATACTTGCATGTGTTGATTTAATGCACCTTGAAGTAGTGATGTATGAATAGGTGATGGTAAAGCTTTGTAATGCCCCGGCCCTAAGGCGAGCGATGGTTGTGCACGAGGAGGGAGAGATCATGCCAACTGATAGGTGGGAACCTGACGAACAAGTTTACGCCCGAGGGTGGCCCAATCTTCACGTCGTAGGATCGAATCGGGAGGGATAACTAGCTGCCAGCAGCCAGGATAACTAGCTTTATACCTGCCAAGGTTGGATGCAACCCATACGTTGGGGATGGCTGACCGAAGCTACAAGAACTTCAACCCGCTGTCCGAACAATCACAGAACCACAAACCGGGACTAATCCACACAAAACGGCCGGAACCGTAGAGCACGAACTAGGGGGAACCAGAGGCTCCTTCTCGCGAATCCGAATGAACTCACAAGAGCAAAGGTAGCAAGATCTCTCGGATCTCTCTAGCAGTCTTGCTGCATAAGCTTGTAGCTGAATGGTTTGACAAAAGGTTCTTCTAGAGGATGGGGGAGATGGGGTTTTATAGCAGGGACAACCCCCCTTGGCTAGGTGTGAAAATGGTTTCAAAAGTAAGCAGGTTTGCATGGCTTCCTCGGGTGAATAAGTAGTCAACTTTGGGAGCTGTTGCAGAGCTCCTCGGAAATTCGCGAAGTCTTGACAGTCTGGACACCTTCCACGAGAATGACTAGTACTTTTGACTTACAACTCCAAATGATGTGAGGTTTTTTGCATTGGAAAGATAATTTGATTTAGCTTCTGTTGATGTACCCCTATGGCCCTGTCTCTCCACAATATGGGTGTGCCACCACGAAACATCAGAGGTAAAAACTGACAGCATCAGCTTCACTTGAAACTTGTTTTCTTCAAACTCATTCCTCCAGACCGGTTGCTTCAAGAGCTCATAGGTTGTTGGATTTCTTCCATGTGATAGCTAAGTTCAACCAACAACAATGGAGATGAAAGCATAGTTGTGTCATCACGGTTACAAGGTAAACTTAAGTTAGCGTTCACCTGGTCACTTATTTGTTTAGCGCGACTTCTTGTGATTGAACCTATAATTGTTGGAGACTTGTCGATGGTTATGGTGTCCTCATCATCCTCCCCCTCTTGAAGAGGAGTCATCCTCGACTCTGATGGTCCAAAGTATGGAGAGATTTCGGACACGTTGAAAGTTGGACTAACACCATAATCCATTGGAAGGTCAATCTTGTAGGCATTGTCATTGATCTTCGCAAGAACTTTGAATGGACCATCTCCACATGGCTGCAACTTGCATTTGCGTTGATCTGGGAAACGACCCTTCTGCATGTGTACCCACACAAGATCACCTTCTTCGAACAACACCTTCTTTCTTCCCTTGTTTGCTCGTTTTGCATATTGTTCAGTCATCTTCTCAATATTTTCCTTGGTCTTCTCATGAATTTTCTTCACGAAGTCAGCACGCTTACTTGCATCAAGATTAGTCCGCTCCTGCAATGGTAAAGGCAAAAGATCCATGGGAGCAACAGGTTGAAACCATAAACAATTTCAAAAGGACAAAATTTAGTGGTCGAATGTACCGCCCTGTTGTATGCAAACTCCACATGGGGGAGACACTTTTCCCACATCTTCAAATTTTTCTTTAGAACTGCTCTCAGCATCATGGATAGTGTACGGTTGACAACTTCAGTTTGTCCATACGTTTGTGGGTGGCATGTGGTGGAAAAGATAAGCTTTGTTCCTAGCTTTGCCCACAACGTCTTCCAAAAATAACTCAGAAACTTGGTGTCACGATATGAAACAATAGTGCGTGGTACTCCATGTAGCCGCACGACTTCCCTGAAAAACAAACCAGCAATGTGTGAAGCATCATCGCTCTTATGACATGGGATAAAATGAGCCATCTTGCTAAACCTATCAACCACCACAAAAACTGAATCACTCCCCCTCTTAGTGCGTGATAATCCAAGAACAAAATCCATAGAAATATCTTCCCAAGGTGTACTAGGTATTGATAAAGGCGTATAAAGTCCATGAGGGTTTAAACGTGACTTAGCTTTGCGGCAGATCTCACAACGTAGCACGTAGCGCTCAACATCATGCCTCATCCTTGGACAAAAGAAATGGTCAATGAGTACACTCTCAGTTTTCTTTGCTCCAAAATGTCCCATGAGACCACCAGCATGAGCCTCCTGCAAAAGCAACAAACGAACAGAGCAATCTGGGATGCACAATTTGTTAGCTCGAAACAAGAATCCATCATGCAAGTGAAACTTTTCCCAACCTTTCCCCTCACTACACTTTGAGTGTGGTTCAGCAAAATATGGGTCATTGGCATACAATTCTTTGATGCTTTGCAACCCAAGAATTTTAGTATCAAGTTGTGAGAGTAAAATATGGCGTCTAGACAAAGCATCGGCAACAACATTATCTTTTCCTTTCTTGTACTTGACAATATAGGGAAAAGATTCTATGAATTCACTCCATTTTGCATGTCTACGGTTCAGTTTTTGTTGACCCCTAAGGTGCTTTAAAGATTCATGGTCGGAATGTATCACAAATTCTTTAGGCCACAAATAATGTTGCCATGTTTCCAAAGATCTCACAAGTGCATATAATTCTTTGTCATAAACTGAATAATTTAGAGTTGGACCACTTAGCTTATCACTAAAATATGCAATAGGCCTACCTTCTTGCATTAGTACGCCTCCAATACCCACACCACTTGCATCACATTCAATTTCAAAAGTCTTACCAAAGTTGGGCAGTGCAAGCAATGGTGTAGATGTCAATTTTTCTTTCAGCTCTTGGAAGGCCTTCTCTTGTGCATTTGCCCACTTGAAGGGAACATCTTTCTTGGTTAGCTCATTCATTGGGGCAACAATGGTGCTGAAGTCCTTCACAAACCGACGGTAGAAACCAGCAAGGCCAAGAAAGCTTCGTACTTGGCTTACATTTTGTGGAGGAATCCACTCACGGATGGCCTTGACCTTCTCCTCATCTACCTCCACACCTTGACCTGAAACAACAATGCCAAGAAACACAACTTTTTCTATGCAAAATATGCACTTCTCCTTGTTTGCATATAATTTCTCCTCTCTTAGGACAGCAAGCACACACCGAATGTGTTCAACATGTTCATCCAAAGTTTTGCTATAAATCAGGATGTCATCAAAGTAAACAACCACGAACTTGCCAATGAACATTCTAAGCACATGATTCATCAATCTCATGAAGGTACTAGGTGCATTTGTCAATCCAAATGGCATAACTAACCACTCATAGAAACCAGATTTTGTTTGAAAGCAGTTTTCCATTCATCACCCTCTCTCATTCTTATTTGGTGGTAGCGACTCTGCAAGTTAATTTTAGAAAAGATGGTGGCACCACTAAGTTCATCAAGCATATCATCAAGCCTAGGTATTGGGTGCCTATACCTCACGGTGATATTGTTAATAGGCCTACAATCACAACACATTTGGGAAGATCCATCTTTCTTTGGTACTAAAAGAATGGGTACAACACAAGGAGAGAGACTTTCCCTTACATAACCTTTGTTTAGTAGGCCTTCAACTTGTCGTTGAATCTCCTTGGTTTCCTCCGGGTTTGTGCGGTATGGTGGTCGGTTCGGCAGTGAGGCCCCTGGGACCAAATCAATTTGGTGTTCAATGCCTCTTTGTGGTGGCAGCCCTGGTGGTATCTCCTCGGGGAACACATCTTCATACCCCTGCAAAATTTCAGCAACAACACTAGGAGTGGTAGTGGATAATTCGTTAGTAGAAAGGAAGTTGTCCTTGTACAAAAGTACAAAGAACACGGAATTGGGTTCTCTCAACTCTCTCATATCCCTTTTCCTAGCCATCATAACTAATCCCTGTTTTTCCCATGTCTTGGTCAATTTAAGCTATGGGGTTTTATTTGGCTTTGGATTCTCTCGCTCACTATGTTGGTGGATGTCACTCAAGTGTTTCTCACTCACTCTCTCTTTCCTTTTCATATCATCCATCAATATTTCTTTGGGTGTCAAAGGGAGCAAAGATATGCGCTCTCCCTTGTATTGGAACGAGAGATGATTAGTACGGCCGCTGATTTGCACATCATGATCATACAACCAAGGTCTTCCCAACAGCAATTGGCATGCTTGCATTGGCACCACGTCACATTCCACTTGATCTCGGTACTTCCCAATGGAAAACTGAACGGTGACAATGTTGCTTACTCGAAGTGTACCACAATCATTGAGCTATTGCATCTTATATGGACTTGGGTGCCTTCTTTGTTTCATTCCGACCTTCTCTACCAAATCTGAACTTGCAATGTTGTTGCAACTGCCATTGTCAACAATAATTCTGCAAACCTTGTCCTTGATGGTGCCACGGGTGTGAAAAATATTATGTTACTGCCCTTTCTCTTGTCTAGCTGCATTGACACTAAGCACACGACGAGAAACAAAGCAATCTCCCATGTCGGCCAGAATATCACAACCACTCTTCTCGCCCTCTTCATCCTCATGATCATCCAATGTTGCATTGTCTTCATGCTCACTCTCAGATTCCCATTCACCTTGTTCATTCACAAAAAGAACTCTCTTGTTTCCACATTCAGAAGAAATGTGACCATGCCCTTTGCACTTCCAACACTCAATATCTCGGCTTCGAGATGATGGTACAACCGTGGGGTTAGAAGTACTTCCAGCAGCAGAAGGAGCACGCTTGTCAACATTCCTAGGAGCTGGTGATGATACCGATGAAGCCGCTGTTCGCCGGGTGGTGGTAGGGTGTGAAGTATGCTAAAACTGAGAACCACCATGAGAGGCACTTGGCTGCAACCCTTGCCATGGTGTGGTGGTGCGGTTATGAGATATCCGTCCATGACCACTCCGCTGCACCATCCTCTCCGTGCGCTTTGCTTGCTCCAAAATATCTTGTAGAGTGTTATAGGGAAACATCTCCACAAAATCAGAAATTTTCATTGTTGAGACCATGCAAAAATCTTGCCATCTTTGACTCCTCATCTTCATGAATACGAGCACGAACCAACAACAATTCCATCTCTTTATAGTACTCATCCACCATGTGCGTACCTTGGCTGAGACGCTGCAATCTGTTTCGGAGATCTGTTTGATATTGTGAAGGAACAAACCTTCGCCTCATGACTTGTTTCATCTCTTCCCAAGTGTCAATGTGATCACGGCCTAGCAGCAGCTGATTTTCTTGTAGTTGATTCCACCAAGTGAGTGCATAACCAGAAAACTCAACACAAGCAAGGTTTACTCTCTTCGGATCAGCAAGGTTATGGATACGAAAAATCTGATCACACTGCTCTTCCCAATCAAAATATGCATCGGGGTCTTCCTTTCCTGTGAACTTGGGGATGTGCAACTTGATTCTTGCTATGTCATCTCGACCATCTCGATCACGACGTTCTGCACGACGCCCATCTTCAGCAGCACGACGGTGTGGGACACCATCATAATCATAAAAATCATCTCCATGACCACGAGCAACACGCTCATGAGGGTCATAGTGGCGCCCACGAGGGCCATGGCCTCGCCCTTGAAGTTGTCCTCCTCGCTGCCCTCCATGAGCAGCAGCACCACGCCCATGAGCAGCAGCCATATGTCCACCATGGCTTTTGTTATCATCCTCCAAGTCACCATCCACAGCAGCATGCACAGAATTTTCATCCCCAACTTCCTCAAGTGGGTCAATAGGGTGTTGTCGGTGTCGAACCCTATTGCCACCTACTGGAGGTCGCTCGTGAAACATCCTTCCAAGGTCTCGAACCATGTTCTGTAATTCCTGAAAATCAGCACGTGTGACCGGGGCATCTTCTTCCCCATGGTTTTCTCCATGAACAGTCGATCTAGATCCTGCCATTTTAGTAAGGCCAAAAGTGGAATAGGATAATTTTGTGGAATCACACAACCTCACCTCTTACTCACCAAAGTTCTTATGAGTTCACATCAGATTGTGCCTCTCCCGGATGTGTTAAAGCGATTGAAAGACAGGGATCAAAGAACTAGCTTCGGTTTTTGGTGGAGCTCGGTGGGGTAAACAAAAAGGGGGCTTGTGCTGAAATCAAGTTGATGCAAACCAAGAAAATATGGGGATAGATCTGCTGCACCTTTGCACCAAGATTAAAAAGACACAACACACAAGCTTCAGAAATTTTTCTATCAAGCTGAAACTTTTGGATCTTACACAACACTTTCTTTTTCTCTCTTGACTTTTTTGCCACTCTTTTCTTTCTCTCTTTGATTTTTTGCCACTTTTTTCTCTCTTTTTCCAAAGCACAACAACCAAATCTGAAAGCAATTACGAAGATGAACTTGGTGCAGATCTAAAAGATGAAGAACATGCAAGGTATGCAACAACAAGATCTCAGCACCAAAAAAGTCATGGATTTATTTTTGGTGGGGCTTTGGACTTCTAGGACAGAAAATATAGCATGAAAAACACTCGATCTAAAGGGATGATAGCAATATAAACTCAGATAATAGATCCTACCGTGTTAATGAATGCTCTGATGCCAGATATAGGTGGGAACCCGATGAACGAGTTCACGCCCGAGGGTGGCCCGATCTTCACGTCGTAGGATAGAATCGGGAGGGATAACTAGCTGCAAGCAGCCGGGATAACTAGCTTTATACCTGCCAAGGTTGGATGCAACCCGTACGTTGGGGATGGCTAACCGAAGCTACAAGAACTCCAACCCGCTGTCCGAACAATCGCAGAACCACAAACCGGGACTAATCCACACAAAACGGCCGGAACCGTAAAGCATGAACTGGGGGGAACCAGAGGCTCCTTCTCGTGAATCCGAATGAACTCACAAGAGCAAAGGTAGCAAGATCTCTCGGATCTCTCTAGCAGTCTTGCTGCATAAGCTTGTAGCTGAATGGTTTGACAAAAGGTTCTTCTAGAGGATGGGGGAGATGGGGTTTTATAGCAGGGACAACCCCCCTTGGCTAGGTGTGAAAATGGTTTCAAAAGTAAGCAGGTTTGCATGGCTTCCTCGGGTGAATAAGTAGTCAACTGTGGGAGTTGTTGTAGAGCTCGTCGGAAATTCGCGAAGTCTTGACAGTCTGGACACCTTCCATGAGAATGACTAGTACTTTTGACTTACAACTCCAAATGACGTAAGGTTTTTTGCATTGGAAAGATAATTTGATTTAGCTTCTATTGATGTACCCCTATGGCCCCATCTCTCCACCATATGGGTGTGCCACAATGAAACATCAGAGGTAAAAACTGATAGCATCAGCTTCACTTGAAACTTGTTTTCTTCAAACTCGTTCCTCCAGACCGGTTGCTTCAAGAGCTCATAGGTTGTTGGATTTCTTCCATGTGGTACCCAAGTTCAATCAACAACAATGGAGATGAAAGCATAGTTGTGTCATCAAGGTTACAAGGTAAACTTAAGTTAGCGTTCACCTGGTCACTTATTTGTTTGGCGCGACTTCTTGTGATTGGACCTATAATTGTTGGAGACTTGTCGATGGTTATGGTGTCCTCATCACCAACGGAACAGGACCCGACGATGGAGCTCTCTATAGTCTCGATGGACCTCACCTTGCTCCACTACCCCTTATGCCTCCGCCCCTTGAAGCCTCCAGTGTATGAGGTTCGAATACACCTCATCCGTTCGGCTGATCGTGCAAGGTGCAGGTTTCTTGATTGATGTGTTGTTCGATTGATTTGTGCAGTGCAAGGGAGGGCACCTGGCCTGCGTGGACTGCCGCGGCAAGTGCCCCAGGAACCAGCGGCAGTGCTAGAAGTGCGAGTGCGGCGGTGGCTTCAACGTGCGGAACACGACGGTGGACGCCGTCCTCTCCTCGATAAGGGTGGAGTGTCCGCACGAAGGTTGTGGGCTCTACGTCACTTACCACAAGCTCGCTGATCACCAGAGCGTGTGTCCGATCGCGCCCTGCAAATGCCCCGTGCCCGTCTGCGGCTACGATGGCCCTCCGCCGGCGCTCTCCCACCACATCAGCACTGTAACGCCCCGGATTCGATGCGCCAGGTGTCTTCCAGTTATTCGCCGTAGTTGCCATGTCATTTTCTTGCGTGTTGCATTTTGCCATGTCATCATCTGCATTTCATCTGCATGTTTTTCAAAACTTGCATCCGGTCCTTTTCCCCGTTGTCCGTTTCGCGATCCGACACTCTCCCTCACGCCCGTCACCCCTCTCAGACCTTGTTTCGTGAGTGGGAGAAAAACGTTCTCGGAATGGGCCGCGTTTTGCCGAGTGGCCTTGGTATATCACCGGTAGACCGCCCGTCAAATTTCGTTCCATTTGCAGGTCGTTTGATGCCCCAACGGTTAACCGCGTAGCCCGAAACCCCTCTCTCTTTGCAGCCCAGCACCCCTCCACCACAGCCCTCTAACCCAGCAAAACCCCATCCATGCTCTCCGTCGTTCGATCACGATCGTGTGGGCGAAAACCGCACCCCATTTGGACTCCCTTAGCTCCCTCTACCTATAAAAATGCCCCTCCCCCTCCATTTTCGGGTCCAAACCCTAGCCCCGCTCCACTCGCACCGCCGGACATGTCCGCCCCCTCGCCGGACACGTCCGCCCCGCCGCCGCAGCCAACCCCGCGCCTCCCACCACCGAAGGCCCGCGAAGCCCGTCTGGAGCCCGCGCCGGGCCCAGATCCGCCCGAGCCGCCCGCAACCGCCCGTCCTCCAGCGCTCTTCGCCCCGCCGCCTGCGCCCGAGCGCTCCCGCGTCTCCCGTCGCCGCGCCCCGCCAGCGCCGCACCGCTCGCCGGAGTTGCCTCCGCCGCCGGCGAGCACCACGTCCAGGTCGTGCCGCCCCTGCCTCTCCTCCCTCCTTCCATCCCGTGCTTCTCCCTCTCCCTCATGATCTCTCTCTCTGTCCCGAGCTCTGCAGGCCGCCATGGATGGCCGCCCCGATCTACGCGCTCGCGCCGCCCCAAGCCGCCCCATCGCCGGGAATGGGTTGCCCCTCGCCCGATCTACCCATTCACGGCCTCCCCGACCCTCGCCGGAGTCTCACGTCGCCCCACCATCGCCGTTGACTTCCGCCGGAGTGGTTCTGTACGAGAGAAGGAGCCAACCCCGACCTTCCAGTTTTTTTCGCGGGGTAAAATTCTGTTGTCCTAGATTTTCAGCATTCTGGTGCCCTGTTCAACATGCCATAACTCTCTGACCGTAGATCCGTTTTGCATGCATAATATATCAAAATGTTCATCATGAGATGCTCTTGATTTCATTTCATTGTGCCATGCTTGTTTGTGGCCATCTTCATGCCCTTATCATCGTTGCAAGACTGCTATATGATGTTGTTCTGCTGTAGTTTAACAGAACTTGCTCATTTGTCATTTTTGTATCTTTTTGTGTGATTTTCTTTTGAGCATGATCTACATATGTTATGAGATAAAACATGCCTTCTTTGCTGTGGTGCAATCCACTCTTCATGATATTCCATGTGTAGGTTGTTACAAGCTTGCAAAGTAGCCTCCGTGATGTTGCTGATTTCTGTGACTGTCATTTCTGCTAAATCTGTAGCTGTAGCATTGTGATGCCTTGTAAACCTGCTGTCACCATGAGTTCTATACATAATATTGAGATGTTCACTAAGGGTGTTTTCCTATACATGTTATGATGTATCCATCCATGCCCTTGGTTGCATTTATAGCCTGCTGTAGTTTGCTGTTATCATGCTCTCAAATTGCTAAATAATGTTGTTGTCAGCCTGTTAACATGAAGTTCGTTATTGCCATGTGTTTTGCTAGTGATCTATACACCATATGACTATTTTATTGCCATGATTACCTTCATAATTATGTCTTCTTACTGTTTATTGACTTCACATGCCATGAAATGCTCTGTGGTGAGTGATTCAAGCTCCCCAACATGCCTACTTATCGTTGTTTCTGCCATGAACTGTTATTTTCACTTTCTGAATATGTCATATCATTTGCCATGTTTGCATGGATGCTACCATGTTTTCTGTTGATCTTTGGAATTAGTTCAGTAAGGGAGTTTTGTTCTTTGTCTTTATTATTGGCATGCCATGCTTAAGTTTGCCATGATAGCTTGCTGTAACATTCTGTTTGATAGCTCTTAACATTGCAACCTGATGTTATTTCTGTCAAGTTCAGTAAATTCTGCTAAGTCTGTAAAACTGTTATTATTTGCAATCTTGCCATGTCCTTTTGAGCATGTTCTAGTGGTTTCTGGAGATAGCTCAGTGTTCATGTTTTGTCATGCTTTACATGTACAACATGTCCATGCCTTTTTTTATGTTGTAGTGCTGTAGCATATTTGCATGATGCTTGCAAGATGCCTAGTTGCAGTTTTGGACAGATTGTTGTTATGTCTTGTTTGGAGTGTATGTGTTACACCTTTGCTCCGTTTTGAGTGTGCTCTGTATGAAACTTGCTTAGAATTGCATGTAGTTTCATCTTATCATGTTGCATCCTTATCTTGAGTGTGTTTGCTTGATGTTTGAATGCATTTTGCATCAATGCCATGTTTGACTTGTTTTGCTCATATCTTCTAGGCCGTAGCTCCGAATTAAACGAACTTTATATGTACTTGACTAGAATTTCGTGTAGATCATCTTGGTGCATATTAACTTGCTGTTTAATAACTTGAACATAAGTTTTATTCAGATCTGGACCAATTTCATAATTTGCATATGGGGATTTACCGGAATTGTTATAGGTTGTTTCCGGCCTCATTTAAACTTGCTTTCATGTGTTGCTCTTGTATGCATCATCTCTTGCCATGAGTAGCTTCATGTTGCTTTGTCATGCATCCGGTTTGGTCGTGCATCATGTCATGTTTATGTGTTGTGTGTTTACCTTGTTGTTTGCTTCTTTCCGGTAGTGCTTCTTCGCGTTAGTTCCTGTTTCGTTGCGATCGTGAGGATTCGTTCGTTTTTGTGGCTTCATCTTCTTCATGGACTCGTTCTTCTTCCTAGCGGGATTTCAGGCAAGATGACCGTCACCTTGGATCTCATTACTATCATTGCTATGCTAGTTGCTTCCTTCTATCGCTATGCTGCGCTACCTATCACTTGCTTTTCAAGCCTCCCAAATTGCCATGTCAGCCTCTAACCTTTTCACCCTTCCTAGCAAACCATTGCTTGGCTATGTTACCACTTTGCTACGCCCCTCTTATAGCGTTGCTAGTTGCAGCTGAAGTTGAAGATTGCTCCATGTTGGAACATGATGTTTTTGGGATATCACAATATCTCTTATTTAATTAATGCATCTATATACTTGCTAAAGGGTGGAAGGCTCAGCCTTATGCCTGGTGTTTTGTTCCACTCTTGCCGCCCTAGTTTCCGTCATACCGGTGTTATGTTCCTTGATTTTGCGTCCCTTACGCGGTTGGGTGATTTATGGGACCCCCTTGACAGTTCGCTTTGAATAAAACTCCTCCAGCAAGGCCCAACCTTGGTTTTACATTTGCCTCACCTAGTCTTTTTCCCTTGGGAGTCGCGCTCTCGAGGGTAATCTTTATTTTAACCCCCCCCCCCCCGGGGCCAGTGCTTCTCTAAGTGTTGGTCCGAACCGAGCTGCCTGCGGGGCCACCTCATGGAAACTCGAGGTCTGGTTTTACTCGTAGCTAGTCTCATCCGGTGTTGCCCTGAGAACGAGATATGTGCAGCTCCTATCGGGATTGTCGTTGCATCGGGCGGCTTTGCTGGTCTTGTTTTGCCATTGTCGAAATGTCTTGTAAACCGGGATTCCGAGACTGATCGGGTCTTCCCAGGAGAAGGAATATCCTTCGGTGACCGTGAGAGGTTATAATGGGCTAAGTTGGGACACCCCTGCAGGGTACAAACTTTCGAAAGCCGTGCCCGCGGTTATGTGGCAGATGGGAAATTGTTAATGTCCGGTTGTAGAGAACTTGACACTTGACTTAATTAAAACGCATCAACCGCGTGTGTAGCCATGATGGTCTCTTCTCGGCGGAATCCGGGAAGTGAACACGGTTTCTGGGTTATGTTTGACGTAAGTAGGAGTTCAGGATCACTTCTTGATCATTGCTAGCATCACGACCGTTCCGTTGCTCCTCTTCTCGCTCTTATTTGCGTAAGTTAGCCACCCTACTTGCTTAGTCGCTGCTGCAACCTCACCACTTTACCCCCTTCCTTACCCATTAAGCTTTGCTAGTCTTGATACCCATGGTAATGGGATTGCTGAGTCCTCGTGGCTCATAGATTACTACAACAACAGTTGTAGGTACAGGTTTTGCGATGATCATGACGCGAGAGCGATGTTATTTGTTTTGGAGTCCTGCTTCTGCTTCTTCTTCGATCAGGGGATAGGTTCCAGGTCGGCAGCCTGGGCTAGCAGGGTGGATGTCGTTCGAGCTTCTGTTTGTGTTTCATCCGTAGTCGGATGTTGATCTTTTGAATGATGTATTGATGTATTCTTTCGGCATTTGTATGCCTTGTATGTATCCCCTTCTATTATGTAATGTTGATGTAATGATATCCACCTTGCAAAAGCGTTTCAATATGCGGTTCTATCCTTGGTGGGACCTTCGAGTCTCTTTAGGATAGTATCGCATATTGGGCGTGACAAGCACCGTGCATCCCATGCCCGTGCACAGGATCTAGTACAGCAAGGTGCTCCAGCTGTAAGTGCCATTGTTGGAGCTACGGCTCTTGCTGTTCGCGGAGGAGGACGGCTGCGCGTTTTTCTTGGTCAGCGGCGTGCTCGACATCGGCGTGCCTATCGCCATGTCGGTTGTCAGCATCAGAGCGGGGGCGTCCCCACAGCCGCACTACATGGCCAAGCTGTGGGCGAACGGCCCGCCGGGGGAGCCCACAGGCAGGACCGACGCCGTCAAGGTGGAAATGGAGGTGAAAAGTAGCAAGGATCCCGGCGATGTCGCCGTGCAGGAGCTGACCTTCTTCACAGTTCCGCTCAAGCTGCTGGCCGGGGATGGGTTGTCGAGGACGTGGTCCCTCCACATTCAGATTGACAAGCTCACCTCCTAAATGATTCTACAGTGCCTTCTATTTATCTTAGTAATATGCTAATGTAGGGGTTAGCTCGGTCTACTTTAGCTTAAGAGATGGTGGGTTTTGTGTAGGAAATATGCCCTAGAGGCAATAATAAAGTTGTTATTTATGCTTCCTTATATCATGATAAATGTCTATTATTCATGCTAGAATTGTATTAACCGGAAACTTAGTACATGTGTGAATACATAGTCAAACAGAGTGTCGCTAGTATGCCTCTACTTGACTAGCTCGTTAATCGAAGATGGTTAAGTTTCCTAGCCATAGACATGAGTTTTCATTTGATTAACGGGATCACATCATTAGAGAATGATGTGATTGACATGACCCATTGTTAGCTTAGCACTATGATCGTTTAGTTTGTTGCTATTGCTTTCTTCATGACTTATACATGTTCCTATGACTATGAGATTATGCAAATCCCGAATATCGGAGGAACACTTAGTGTGCTATCAAACGTCACAACGTAAATGGGTGATTATAAAGATGCTCTACAGGTGTCTCCGATGGTGTTTGTTGAGTTGGCATAGATCGAGATTAGGATTTGTCACTCCGATTGTCGGAGAGGTATCTCTGGGCCCTCTCGGTAATGCATATCACTATAAGCCTTGCAAGCAATGTGACTAATGAGTTAGTTGCGAGACGATGCATTACGGAACGAGTAAAGAGACTCGCCGGTAACGAGATTGAACTAGGTATAGTGATACCGACGATCGAATCTCGGGCAAGTAACACACCGATGACAAAGGGAACAACGTATGTTGTTCTGCAGTTTGACCGATAAAGATCTTCGTAGAATATGTGGGAGCCAATATGAGAATCCAGGTTCCGCTATTGGTTATTGACCAGAGATGAGTCTCGGTCATGTCTACATAGTTCCTGAACCCGTAGGGTCCGCACGCTTAACGTTCGATGACGATCGGTATTATGAGTTTATGTGTTTTGATGTACCGAAGGTTGTTTGGAGTCCCGGATGTGATCACGGACATGATGAGGAGTCTCAAAATGGTCGAGACATAAAGAATGATATATAGGACAGTGTTATTTGGACACCAGATGAGTTCCGGGGGTCACCGGATAAATATCGGAGTGCCGGAAGGGTTATCGGAACCACCGGAGAAGTAATGGGCCTTATTGGGCCTAGGGGAGAGACAGGGGCCGCCAAGGGCTGGCTGCGCACCCCCCCATGGGCCTAGTCTGAATTAGACAAGGGGGAGGGGCGGCGCCCCCTCCTTCCTTCTCCTTCCCCTCTCCTTCCTTCTTCTCCTAGTAGGACTAGGAAAGGGGGGATCCAACTCCTACTTGGAGTAGGATTGCCCCCCTTGGGCGCGCCCTATGAGGGTCGGCCGGCCTCCCCCTTGCTCCTTTACATACAGGGGCAGGGGGACACCACATAGACACACAAGTTGATTGTTTAGCCGTGTGTCGTGCCCCCTCCACAGATTTCCACCTTGGTCATATCGTTGTAGTGCTTAGGCAAAGCCCTGCATTGGTAACTTCATCATCACCATCATCACGCCGTCGTGCTGACGAAACTCTCCCTCGGCCTTAGCTGGATCAAGAGTTCGAGGGACGTCACTGAGCTGAACGTGTGCAGATCATGGGGTGTCGTGCGTTCGGTACTTGATCGGTTGGATCGCGAAGACGTTCGACTACATCAACCGCGTTACTTAACGCTTCTGCTTTCGGCCTACGAGGGTACGTGGACACACTCTCCCGCTCGTTGCTACGCATCACATAGATAGATCTTGCATGATCGTAGGTAATTTTTTTGAAATACTACATTCCCCAACAGTGGTATCAGAGCCAGGTCTATGCGTAGATGTTATATGCACGAGTAGAACACAAAGAGTTGTGGGTGATAATAGTCATACTGCTTACCAGCATGTCATACTTTGATTCGGCGGTATTGTTGGATGAAGCGGCCTAGACCGACATTACATGACTGCGTTCATGAGATTGGTTCTACCGCCGTGCTTCACACACAGGTGGCTAGTGGGTGTCTGTTTCTCCAACTTTAGTTGAATCGAGTGTGACTACGCTCGGTCCTTGTTGAAGGCTAAAACAACACACTTGACGAAAAATCGTTGTGGTTTTGATGTGTAGGTAAGAACGATTCTTGCTAAGCCCGTAGCAGCCACGTAAAACTTGCAACTGACAGGAGCCTTATGGTTGTCGCTTTATTGTATGAAATGCAATCGCCATGTAATTACTTTACTTTATCACTAAGCGGTAGCGATAGTCGTAGAAGCAATAGTTGGCGAGACGACAACGAAGCTTCGATGGAGATCAAGGTGTCAAGCCGATGACGATGGTGATCATGATGGTGCTTTGGAGATGGAGATCAAAGGCACAAGATGATGATGGCCATATCATATCACTCATATTGATTGCATGTGATGTTTATCCTTTATGCATCTTATTTTGCTTAGTTCGGCGGTAGCATTATAAGATGATCTTTCACTAAATTTCAAGGTACAAGTGTTGTCCCTGAGTATGCACCATTGCTACAGTTCGTCGTGCCGAGACACCAGGTGATGATCGGGTGTGATAAGCTCTACGTTCACATACAATGGGTGCAAGCCAGTTTTGCACATGAAGAATACTCTGGTTAAACTTGACGAGCCTAGCATATGCAGATATGGCCGCGGAACACTGAGACCGAAAGGTCGAGCGTGAATCATATAGTAGATATGATCAACATAGTGATGTTCGCCATTGAAAACTACTCCATCTCACGTGATGATCGGACATGGTTTAGTTGATTTGGATCACGTGATCACTTAGATGATTAGAGGGATGTCTATCTAAGTGGGAGTTCTTAAGTAATATGATTAATTGAACTTTAATTTATCATGAACTTAGTACCTGATAGTATTTTGCATGTCTATGTTGTTATAGATCAATGGCCCGTGATACTGTTCCTTTGAATTTTAATGCGTTCCTAGAGAAAGCTAAGTTGAAAGATGATGGTAGCAACTACACGGACTGGGTCCGTAGCTTGAGGATTATCCTCATTGCTGCACAGAAAAATTACGTCCTGGAAGCACCGCTAGGTGCATGACCCGCTGCAGGAGCAACGCCGGACGTTGTGAATGCCTGGCAAAGCAAAGCTGATGACTACTCTATAGTTCAGCGTGCCATGCTTTACGGCTTAGAACCGGGACTTCAACGACGTTTTGAACGTCATGGAGCATATGAGATGTTCCAGGAGTTGAAGTTAATATTTCAAGCAAATCCCCGGATTGAGAGATATTAAGTCTCCAATAAGTTCTACAGCTGTAAAATGGAGGAGAATAGTTCTGTCAGTGAATACTCAAAATATCTGGGTATCATAATCACTTGACTCGCGCTCGGAGTTAATCTTTGGGTTGATAGTGTCATTGACAGATTTCTTCAATCACTTCCACCAAGCTACAAAAGCTTCATGATGAACTATAATATGCAAGGGATGGATAAGACAATTCCCGAGCTCTTCGCAATGCTAAAGGCTACGGAGGTAGAAATCAAGAAGGAGCATCAAGTGTTGATGGTCAACAAGACCACCAGTTCCAAGAAGAAGGGTAGAGGGAAGAAGGGGAATTTCAAGAAGAATGGCAAGCAAGTTGCTGCTCAAGTGAAGAATCCCAAGTCTGGACCTAAGCCTGAGACTGAGTGCTTCTACTGCAAAGGGACTGGTCACTGGAAGCGGAACTGCCCCAAGTATTTGGCGGATAAGAAGGATGGAAAAGTGAACAAAGGTATATGTGATATACATGTTATTGATGTGTACCTTACTAATGCTCGTAGTAGTGCCTGGGTATTTGATACTGGTTCTGTTGCTAATATTTGCAACTCGAAACAGGGACTACGAATTAAGCGAAGATTGGCTAAGGACGAGGTGACGATGCGCGTGGGAAATGGTTCCAAAGTCGATGTGATCGTCGTTGGCACGCTACCTCTACATCTACCTTCGGGATTAGTTTTAGACCTGAATAATTGTTATTTGGTGCCAGCGTTAAGCATGAACATTATATCTAGATCTTGTTTGATGCGAGACAGTTATTCATTTAAATCTGGGAATAATGGTTGTTCTATTTGTATGAGTAATATCTTTTATGGTCATACACCCTTGAAGAGTGGTCTATTTTTGTTGAATCTCGATAGTAGTGATACACATATTCATAATACTGAAGCCAAAAGATGCAGAGTGTATAATGATAGTGCAACTTATTTGTGGCACTGCCGTTTGGGTCATATTGGTGTAAAGAGCATGAAGAAACTCCATACTGATGGACTTTTGGAATCACTTGATTATGAATCACTTGGTACTTGCGAACCATGCCTCATGGGCAAGATGACTAAAACTCCGTTCTCCGGAACAATGGAGCGAGCAACAGATTTATTGGAAATAATACATATTGATGTATGCGGTCCGATGAATATTGAGGCTCGCGGCGCGTATCGTTATTTTCTAACCTTCACAGATGATTTAAGAAGATATGGGTATATCTACTTGACGAAACATAAGTCTGAAACATTTGAAAAGTTCAAAGAATTTCAGAGAGAAGTGGAAAATCATCGTAACAAGAAAATAAAGTTTCTGCGATCTGACCGTGGAGGAGAATATTTGAGTTACGAGTTTGGTCTTCATTTGAAACAATGCGGAATAGTTTTGCAACTCATGCCACCTGGAACACCACAGCGTAATGGTGTGTCCGAACGTCGTAACCGCACTTTATTAGATATGGTGCGATCTATGATGTCTCTTACTGATTTACCGCTATCGTTTTGGGGTTATGCTTTAGAGACGGCTGCATTCACGTTAAATAGGGCACCATCTAGATCCATTGAGACGACACCTTATGAATTGTGGTTTGGCAAGAAACCCAAGTTGTCGTTTCTTAAAGTTTGGGGCTGCGATGCTTATGTGAAAAAGCTTCAACCTGATAAGCTCGAACCCAACTCGGAAAAATGTGTCTTCATAGGATACCCAAAAGAGACTGTTGGGTACACCTTCTATCACAGATCCAAAGGGAAGATATTCGTTGCTAAGAATGGATCCTTTCTAGAAAGAAACCAAGTATGGACATTGGTCGAGAAGCCCGACAACAACCACAACATCATTGGTACCAAATGGGTGTTTCGCAACAAGCAAGATGAAGATGGTCAAGTCGTCCGCAACAAAGCACGCCTAGTCGCCCAAGGCTACACTCAAGTCGAAGGTATGGACTATGGTGAGACATATGCTCCCGTTGCTAGACTTGAGTCCATTCGCATCTCACTTGCTTATGCTAATCACCTTGTACCAAATGGACATTAAAAGTGCTTTTCTAAATGGTGAAATTGAGGAGGAAGTTTATGTTAAGCAACCTCCCGGCTTTGTCAATCCTAAGAAACCTAATCATGTTTACAAACTTCACAAAGCCCTTTATGGTCTTAAACAAGCCCCTAGAGCGTGGTATAAATGCTTGACCAAGTTTCTTATTGAAAAAGGCTTTGAAATTGGTAAAATTGATTCTACTCTTTTTACTAAAAGGGTTAATGGAGAACTATTTGTGTGCCAAATTTATGTTGATGATATTATATTTGGTTCGACTAACCCTCATTTTAGTGAGAAGTTTGGAAAGCTAATGTCGGAGAAGTTTGAGATGTCTATGATGAGTGAACTCAAATTCTTTCTTGGTTTGCAAATCAAGCAAACTAAGGAAGGTACCTTTTTTCTCAAACAAAGTACACCAAGGACATATTCAAGAAGTTCAATATGCAAGAATGCAAAGGTATATCTACACCCATGCCTACTAGTGGACATCTTGATTTGACCAAAGATGGTGAGCCGGTTGATCAAAAAATTTACCTCTCTATGATTGGTTCATTATTATATCTATGTGCCTCTCGTCCTGATATTATGCTAAGTGTGTGCATGTGTGCACGATATCAAGCGGCCCCTAAAGAGTGTCATCTTAAGGCTGTGAAAAGGATAGTAAGATACTTAATACACACACCAAATTTTGGCATTTGGTATCCTAAGAGGTCTTCTTTCGATCTTGTTGGTTACTCCGATTCGGACTATGCCGGAGACAAGGTTGATAGAAAGTCCACTTCGGGTACTTGTCAATTTCTTGGTAGATCTCTTGTGCCTTGGTCCTCCAAGAAACAAAACTTGGTATCCTTATCCACAGCCGAAGCGGAATACATTGTTGCTGGATCATGCTGTGCTTAATTACTTTGGATGACCCAAACTCTTAAAGATTATGGGATATATGTGAAACATGTTCCATTGCTTTGTGACAATGAAAGTGCTATTAAGATTGCTCACAATCCCGTTCAACATTCTCGAACTAAGCATATTGAAGTTCGTCATCATTTCATTCGAGATCATGTTGCCAAAGGGGACATTGATCTTAAGCATGTTCGCACCGGTAAGCAATTAGCGGATATATTTACCAAACCGCTTGATGAGAAAGTCTTTTGCCGTTTGAGAGGTGAATTGAACATCATTGATGCTTCAAACTTAGAGTAGGAACTCCATTTGGATACATGCAAGGCATGAGCCTTTGACTAATCCTTGATATTTCTTTCATGATGCTATCTATATGTCTTGGATATTTTTGCACCCTTGCATGCTATCTAACCCTTGTAGGTACTTGGATGGATCTAAATCCATGAGATTGCAACTCACTCATATCTTGAGCAATTTCTACAACACCAAGTCTCTACACAATGGTGGTTGAAGACAAGGAAGCACAAAACTCCTCAAACATATCCTTTGACAAATTCTACATTAAGATTTATGATTGTCATTTTGGATACACAAGTGCTCTTCCTTGCAAAGCTAACCCATGTAGGTAGATGAACTCAAATTCCAAGTGGTGCTCCCAATTCTTGATGGGCTACATCAACCTTCGTGGGTTGAAGTCTCCATCAACGTGGATGTACGATAGCACCACCTATCGGAACCACGGATAAAAAATCTCCGTGTCTCCAAATTGCGTTTGCACACTCCAATCCCTTCTCTTTACATTCTTGCAACTTGCATGCTTTACTTTCCGCTGCTCATATACTCTTGTATGCTTGCATGCTTGCTTGATATGTATTTTGAATGTTTAAACTTGTGCTAAAACTCCACATCAACTTAAGAGAAATTAAAAACTGCAACTTTTCTTGATTAGAGTCTATTCACCCCCCCCCTCTAGACACCACTTCTCGATCCTCTCAATTGGTATTAGAGCTTTGGTCTCCATTGCCTTGGTTTAAACACCTTTGGAGGAAGATGGATATGTCTACTTTGGGGAGTCTTAGACGTAGAGTGCCTATTCTTGATGGAGAGTCCTTCCATGAGTGGAAAATGAAATGCTTGAGATTTTCAATGAATATCATTTGAACAAGTACATTACTACTCCTTGTGCACCTCATATTGATCCTTCGCATCCTACACCCGAAGAGGATCTTGACATGATTCGCAATCTTAGAACTATCAATCTTATCATTAGAGGATTGCCCAAAAATTTGATTGCTAGTTTGCCTACTCTTGATTGTGCCTATACTATATGGAGATTTCTTGAGGAACAATTTCCAAATTATTCCTTGAAAAATTTAGACGAAATCCTTCATAAGCCTATTGCCTTGAGTAAGATGAATTCTAGTGATCCTAGCTTTGGTGATTGTCTATTTGAGCTTACCAATCTCATGCATGCCATAGGAGATGTTGGGATCATTAGCAATATCATTTTCGAAGCTATTAGAATTCATAAAGATAACCATAGAAATGATCATTTATCTAATGAATTACCCTCTCTAGGAGTTGATCAATCACAAGATGATGTTGAACATGGATACTATGATGAGGATGGTGATAGTGACTATGATCTTGATGATGCGATGAGAAACTTTGGTCTTATGGTAAATCTTCGCGGCTACATGGCTGGAGGAAAGGAATGGGTCCTCGATAGTGGATGTACTGATCATATGACCGGAGATAAAGATATGTTCCGTGAGCTTGCTGAAAACGATGGTCCTTGAAAGTATGTCACCTTTGGTGATAACTCAAAGGGTAAGGTGGTTGGCCTAGGTAAGGTGGCCATCTCACATGATAGCTCCATACAAAATGTCATGCTCGTTGAATCTCTTGGGTACAATTTAGTTTCAGTATCTAGAGTTGCTTGTTTCGGTTTCAATGTCCTGTTTACTGAGGTAGATTGCCAAGTGTTTCGTAGAGACAATCGTAAAATGGTGTTTACCGGTATACGTAGGGGTGATCTTTACATTGTTGATTTCACTAAAAAGGCTCAACCTAGAACTTTCTTAATTGCTAAATCTTCTAAAGGCTGCTTGTGGCATAGAAGACTAGGTCATGTGGGTATGCGAAATCTTGATAAGCTTATTAAAGGTGATCATATCCTTGGAATAAAAGATGTCATATTTGACAAGGATAGACTTTGTAGTGCTTGTCAGGCAGGAAAACAAGTTGGAGGAAGTCATCGCACGAAGAACATCATGACCACGAGAAGACCACTCGAGCTACTTCACATGGATATCTTTGGTCCAAATGCCTACAAGAGTCTCGGTGGTAACTCATTTGGTCTAGTCATAGTTGATGATTTTTCAAGATTTATGTGGGTGTTCTTTCTTGATGACAAATCGCAGGTCCAAAAGATCTTCAAAAACTTCGCTAGGAAGGCCCAAAATCAATTTGACGTGAAGATCAAGAAGGTTCGGAGCGACAATGGAACGGAGTTCAAGAACGCAAATGTGGACACCTTTCTTGACGAAGAGGGTATTTCACATGAGTTCTCAGCTACTCACACACCTCAAAAAAATGGAGTTGTTGAGAGGAAGAACCGGACTCTTATTGAGATGGCAAGAACGATGCTTGATGAGTACAAGACTCCAAAACACTTTTGGGTGGAAGCGGTTGAGACAGCTTGTCATGCAACAAATCGCTTGTATCTTCACAAGCTACTCGGCAAGACGGCATACGAGCTCCTCACCGGTAACAAACCCCAAGTTGGATACTTTCGAGTATTCGGCTCAAAGTGCTACATTCTTGATAAGCATCGTCGTTCTAAATTTGCTCCTAAATCCCATGAAGGTTTCCTACTTGGTTATGGCTCAAACTCTCACACTTACCGTGTCTACAACAATTTCACCCGAAAGGTTGAAGAGACGGTAGATGTGAAGTTTGATGAATCTAACGGCTCGCAAGTAGAGCAATTGCCAATTGATGTAGGAGACAAAGACCCTTCGGAAGCAATCCAAGACTTGTCTATTGGAAAGATTCGTCCAACGGAGGTAAAGGAGAGTACCTCGTCCGTCCAAGTGGAAGCTCCTACCTCACGACAAGGTGAACCAAGAATCGATACGGAAGCATCCACAAGTGGGACACACCAAGACGAAGAAAACGAGGAAGTACACCAAGATGAACATCAACAACCTCCTTCTCCACCACGACAAGAGAATGACAACGTCAACTATGAAGAAGGCTAAGAAGAAGATCAAGATGAAGAGGATGTTCCACCCCGAGCCAAGCCAAAGCTTCCACGAGTTCGAGCAAGAATCGCCAAAGATCATCCCGTCGAGCAAATCTACAATGATATCCAAACCGGGAGAATCACTTGCTCTAAAACTCGTTTGGCTAACTTTTGTGAACATTACTCATTCATCTCTAGCATTGAACCTATGAAGGTTGAAGAAGCATTGGAAGATCCGGATTGGATAAATGCTATGCATGAAGAGCTACACAACTTTGAGAGAAACCAAGTATGGACATTGGTCGAGAAGCCTGACAACAACCACAACATCATTGGTACCAAATGGGTGTTTCTTAACAAGAAAGATGAAGATGGTCAAGTCGTCCGCAACAAAGCATGCCTAGTCGCCCAAGGCTACACTCAAGTCGAAGGTATGGACTATGGTGAGACATATGCTCCCGTTGCTAGACTTGAGTCCATTCGCATCTTACTTGCTTATGCTAATCAGCATGATATCACCTTGTACCAAATGGACATTAAAAGTGCTTTTCTAAATGGTGAAATTGAGGAGGAAGTTTATCTTAAGCAACCTCCCGGCTTTGTCAATCCTAAGAAACCTAATCATGTTTACAAACTTCACAAAGCCCTTTATGGTCTTAAACAAGCCCCTAGAGCGTGGTATAAATGCTTGACCAAGTTTCTTATTGAAAAAGGCTTTGAAATTGGTAAAATTGATTCTACTCTTTTTACTAAAAGGGTTAATGGAGAACTATTTGTGTGCCAAATTTATGTTGATGATATTATATTTGGTTCGACTAACCCTCATTTTAGTGAGAAGTTTGGAAAGCTAATGTCGGAGAAGTTTGAGATGTCTATGATGAGTGAACTCAAATTCTTTCTTGGTTTGCAAATCAAGCAAACTAAGGAAGGTACCTTTTTTCTCAAACAAAGTACACCAAGGACATATTCAAGAAGTTCAATATGCAAGAATGCAAAGGTATGTCTACACCCATGCCTACTAGTGGACATCTTGATTTGACCAAAGATGGTGAGCCGGTTGATCAAAAAATTTACCGCTCTATGATTGGTTCATTATTATATCTATGTGCCTCTCATCCTGATATTATGCTAAGTGTGTGCATGTGTGCACGATATCAAGCAGCCCCTAAAGAGTGTCATCTTAAGGCTGTGAAAAGGATAGTAAGATACTTAATACACACACCAAATTTTGGCATTTGGTATCCTAAGAGGTCTTCTTTCGATCTTGTTGGTTACTCCGATTCGGACTATGCCGGAGACAAGGTTGATAGAAAGTCCACTTCGGGTACTTGTCAATTTCTTGGTAGATCTCTTGTGCCTTGGTCCTCCAAGAAACAAAACTCGGTATCCTTATCCACAGCCGAAGCGGAATACATTGTTGCTGGATCATGCTGTGCTTAATTACTTTGGATGACCCAAACTCTTAAAGATTATGGGATATATGTGAAACATGTTCCATTGCTTTGTGACAATGAAAGTGCTATTAAGATTGCTCACAATCCCGTGCAACATTCTCGAACTAAGCATATTGAAGTTCGTCATCATTTCATTCGAGATCATGTTGCCAAAGGGGACATTGATCTTAAGCATGTTCGCACCGGTAAGCAATTAGCGGATATATTTACCAAACCGCTTGATGAGAAAGTCTTTTGCCGTTTGAGAGGTGAATTGAACATCATTGATGCTTCAAACTTGGAGTAGGAACTCCATTTGGATACATGCAAGGCATGAGCCTTTGACTAATCCTTGATATTTCTTTCATGATGCTATCTATATGTCTTGGATATTTTTGCACCCTTGCATGCTATCTAACCCTTGTAGGTACTTGGATGGATCTAAATCCATGAGATTGCAACTCACTCATATCTTGAGCAATTTCTACAACACCAAGTCTCTACACAATGGTGGTTGAAGACAAGGAAGCACAAAACTCCTCAAACATATCCTTTGACAAATTCTACATTAAGATTTATGATTGTCATTTTGGATACACAAGTGCTCTTCCTTGCAAAGCTAACCCATGTAGGTATATGAACTCAAATTCCAAGTGGTGCTCCCAATTCTTGATGGGCTACATCAACCTTCGTGGGTTGAAGTCTCCATCAACGTGGATGTACGATAGCACCACCTATCGGAACCACGGATAAAAAATCTCCGTTTCTCCAAATTGCGTTTGCACACTCCAATCCCTTCTCTTTACATTCTTGTAACTTGCATGCTTTACTTTCCGCTGCTCATATACTCTTGTATGCTTGCATGCTTGCTTGATATGTATTGTGAATGTTTAAACTTGTGCTAAAACTCCACATCAACTTAAGAGAAATTACAAACTGCGACATTTCTTGATTAGAGTCTATTCACCCCCCCTCTAGACACCTCTTCTCGATCCTCTCACATAGAGAATAAATGGATCTTCAAGAAGAAGACTGATGCTAACGGTAATGTTACTGTCTACAAAGCTCAACTTGTTACGAAAGGTTTTCGACAAGTTCAAGGAGTTGACTACGATGAGACCTTCTCACCCGTAGCGATGATTAAGTCCGTCCGAATCATGTTAGCAATTGCCGCATTTTATGATTATGAAATTTGGCAAATGGATGTAAAAACTGCATTCCTGAATGGATTTCTGGAAGAAGAGTTGTATATCACTGGTGCGCGTCGGTCCTAAAGAAACGGTTTTTTACACCTTTCCGCGACGGCATTTGGAACCGTCGCCAAGTGTGTGGGCGATAGGGGGGTCCTTCCCACACGACCCAGAAACCGTTGGGGATATGCCCTCCTGGCACACACGCTCGGCAAAATGAGGCCGTGTGCGACCGGCGAGCACTCAAATACAGAAATACGTATAGTAGTGCTCAAAAAAATACAATTATACAGGCAAAATCATTTCTAGTCGTAAGTACATCCCACACAGTCAGTGACCACTAAACGTTTCCGTTCGTATATACATCCCACACAGTCACTACAAGGAAAGTGTTTGCGCAAGGTGGCGTAACGCAAACAGTTTTGAAGAGAATATCGTGTGTGATTGTTCATTGATCCAACACGGTTTATTCCTAGAAACTGTGTGCCTTGCCTTGGGTCATCGCCCACGGTGTTTTCTCATTAACCGTTAGTGTTGAGGATATAACCCTTAGAGTCACCCGCCCGGCGGGGCCGGGTTACACGTAAGGGTCATCACCTGAAGCCCAGTGCCAAGCTTGAAGACGGCGGGCCGAAGATGGGCTTAAGACCCGGAGATGGCTTAAGGCCCGTAGTTACAACCGCCATTATGGTAGAACTTGTAGTGTAAGGCAAGAATAGTTGAGAGTCCGAGCCGGACACTCTTATGAGCCGGCCGGGACTCTGAGAGTTGTTGGGCGTCAACCTCCCTATATAAAGGGATGACCCGGCAGCGGTTTAGGGGAAGAGAGATCTCGTCGGAGCCAGGCATAGCAGTTAAGCTCCCTGGTCATCGAAACCCTAATCAATACCACCTCAATTGGACGTAGGCTTTTACCTTCACCGTAAGGGGCCGAACCAGTCTAAACCCTCGTGTTCCTTGTCCCATTAACCCCTTCAAGCTTCCTAGCGGCGATGGCTCCACGACTAAGTCCTAGCTTGAGGATATCTGCTTCAGGGTTACCAAGTAGAGCACATCGATCGCAGGAAGAACGAGGCGGCTGATGCTTTAAGCCGGCTGGGCTCTCAGCGAAAACCGGTGCCGCCTAATATTTTCCTAGACGTCCTGCATAACCCTTCTGTTAAGTTGCCCACAGAGGAAGACTTGGCTGTCCCTGACCCGGAGGCACGACTGGTGGCGGCTCTCCACATCATCCCGGACTGGACAGTGCCCTATCTGGCTTACATGACCCGGGGAGATTTGCCTGAGGACAAAACTCTGGCCAGACAAATAACCCGGCGGTCTAAGTCAATGGTTGTTATCAATGGTGAGTTGCATCGCCGCAGTGTTACGGGAGCGTTCCAGCGATGTATCTCCCCTGAGGAAGGTCAAGACATCTTGCGTGAGATTCATGAAGGGGATTGTGGCCATCACGCCGGCTCAAAGTCTCTTGTGGCCAAGATTTTTCGTCATGGTTTTTATTGGCTGACGGCTCATGCTGATGCGGAGGACTTGGTCAGTAAATGTGATGGTTGCCAAAGGTTCTTGCGACGGGCTCATGTGCCGGCTCAGGAGCTGAGGATGATCCCAATTACTTGGCCCTTTGCGGTCTGGGGGCTTGATATGGTTGGGCCTTTTAAAAGGTCCAAGGATAAGAAGACCCACCTCTTGGTGGCAGTTGACAAATTTACCAAGTGGGTTGAAGCGGAGCCAGTTAGCAAGTGTGACGCAGCCACGGCAGTTCAATTTATGAAAAAGGTGATATTTCGTTTTGGCTTTCCACACAGCATTATAACTGACAATGGTACCAATCTATCCAAAGGCGCCATGGAGGAGTTTTGTCAACGAGAGCATATTCGACTTGATGTTTCATCAGTGGCTCATCCTCAATCCAATGGTCAAGCTGAGAGGGCTAATCAGGAGATTCTGAAAGGCATCAAACCCCTGCTTTTGGTCCCTTTACAACGGACGCCGGGTTGTTGGGTGGAGGAGTTGCCCTCCATGTTATGGAGCATCAACACTACTCCTAACAGGTCTACAGGTTTCACGCCTTTCTTCATGGTTTATGGAGCGGAAGCAGTCCTCCCCAGTCACATCCGTCACGACTCACCTCGAGTGGCGGCTTATGTGGAGGTGGATAATGAACAGGCGCGCCAAGATGCTCTTGACTTGTTGGACGAACAGCGTGATGTGGCAGCAACTCGCTCAGCAATTTACCAACAAGACCTGCGCCGTTATCATAGTCGCCGGGTTAAATCCCGGGTCTTCCAGGAAGGCGATCTGGTGCTCCGGCTCATCCAAGATCAAACAGATGTGCACAAGCTATCCCCGCCTTGGGAAGGGCCCTTTGTGGTCAGCAAGAATTTGCACAACGGGTCATATTACCTCATTGACATTCGGGAGCACAAAGATTCATGTAAGTCGGAGGAAGAGACCCGTCGGCCGTGGAACATAGCTCAGCTTCGGCCTTACTACACTTGAGCCACCGGCTCTCATAATGTACATATTTCTATAAGCCATGTATATATTATGATAAGCAATAAAGCAGGACCTATGTCCTTTTTTCTCCTCCAAAGGTGAACGTGTTGTTTTCATTGCAAGATCACATGATAACTTGAAGGGGGATCCGGCTTATGATCGTATTCGGATCTAGCCATACGCAATATAGTCACTTGGGGGCTTCCTGTTCAAACATAGGTCGTATTCGAACCAAAGAGAACATAGCTGTCGATACCCATTTGATTGGCAAAGTGCCGAGCTCATTGGGGAGTTTTCTTTGATCATATCTGAATCACAGTTGAACCCCCTTTGGGAACCGACGTGGATCGTATTCGAATCAGCGTTGTTAAACAATTCTTAAAGTCATTTGGGGGCTTCCTGTTCAAACATGGGTCGTATTCAAACCAAAGAGAACATAGCTGTCGGTACCCTCTTGATTGGCATCGCCACACCCACTGGGGGCTATATGATCGCATTCGAATCCTAGCATAAACCCTTTGGGACGGGTCTCTGGTCGTATTCGAACCGGAAGCCCCTAAGTTTTTCTGATTTATAGCGAGTTCTTCTGATTCTTTCAAGTATGCACGGCGGGTCTCACTTTGCCGGTTTAACTTTGATTTACAGTACTAGTCGAACACAATCGGCGTTATTAAGACTGGTAAACCGGAATTGAGGTACCAACCTTATTATCCGGGTTATCTAAGCCGAAAGTGTGCTTGCAGGCCGGTAAGTGTGTTGTTACGGTTATATCAAGGACATAATTGAGGACCAGTCTTTTGTGATTCATATTCCGGGTTATATGCATAAGACTATGATTCTCCGTGCGGTAAACTGCCTAGAGACTTGTGATTTGTCTTTCTATGCAGGATAGTTAAAGATAACTATTTGAGCTTAAGGAACATGAATGATCATTTATGACCCGGAGGAACATAAGGAAACAACTTTCATAGAATTCAGCATTCAACACGTGCATGATGGCACGGCAAAGTTAAAGTTTTGGTCCTATTCTATTACAAGACTCATCGAGTCCAAAAGGGTGACGCATTGTTTCAAATAAACCGCCTACAGAGTTAAGACGCTTGCTGGGTTGAAGTTTCTGCCTCATCCCTCTCCGCTCCTCCGGCTGTTCCCAAGACCTGGAAAGTTGACGATTTCCAGTCAATGCCGCTCAGAGCTTCAAATTGAGCTTCCTCGTCAATTAACCCGGCCGGGTCAATTTCCGGGGCAAAGGTGTGCTTACGGGTCGGCGGGACTAAGCTGATGGCTTCGTAACGCGGAGTGGGGGTCCTCTGATTCTCGGCATCGTAACCCGGCTGGTACTTTGTCAGATCCGTGTAATTTCCAATCAGAGTAGCCACCGGGCGTACGATCTTCACGCAGGCTGCAAAGTCCTTTTGGTCGAAGGGGGTGCCGTCTTCCTTCAAGCTGGGATAGCCAAGGGCAATGTCCGCCGGGTCTAATTCTGGAAGGAACGCCTTGGCCCGGCTCAGAGCAGCTATGGCTCCGGCTCTTGCGGAGGCTCGTCGCAGCTCTTGGACGTGCTGAGGAAGAACGGCAAGCCGGCGAAGATCTTCCGCCAGGTGAGATGGCACCTCATTGGATAGGGCCACCACGGCCAAGGCGCGCTGTGACCCGGTGTAGAGTTGCTCCACCAGGGTGTACACGGCCTTCAGCTTGGTCACCACACTTTGGTTGAGGTTGGCGCTTCTGGGACCTATTTAACAGAGTAGGGTAAGCCGCTGGCAATGATGGATTATGAGACATAAAGATTATAAGCTGGACGAGAGCCGGTGGCATGACTTACCGAAGATCGCGGCAACCATCTAGGACACGTGGCGCTTTAAGCCGGAGAGCTTGGTGGTTTTCTCTGTCAGAGCCTTCTCCGCCTGTTCGGCCCAGCTCACCAGGGTAGCCCTCTCTTCGGCCCAAGCTTTCCGTTCAGCTTCAAAGTCCTTTTTCAGCTTCTCTTGAGCAGCAATACTGGACACAAATTTGGCGTTGGCCTTCCGAGTCTCAGTTTCTTGCATCCTCGGGCGGGTCTTTAGATCGGAGATGTCAGCCTCGAACTTCTTGCAAGCAGCCTGCATAATTTCCGGGTTATAGTATGAACAGTTACTTTGCAAATTTAAAGTCCCAAGCGTTTTCCAAGCAAAGACACTTGGCACTTGGGGGCTAATGCATATCGAACGTTTCTATCTACAAATTACCGGTTCATGGAAGTAAGCCGGAACTTAAGTCTACAACATATTCAATCATAAGTCGTCGACTTGGGGGCTAGTATGGTAAAGATAACTATGCAGTAAGCAAGAAGAGTGGTACCTCAGACTTCTGCTGAATTTGATTCACCATGTCAATCTCTAAGTCCCGGCTCTTGTGCACCTGACTGGCATAGCCGGAGACGATCTCTCCGATGCTCAGATTGGCATAGTCGGTGAGATCCAGATTGGCCCGACGGTGCTCTAGCAGCTCTTCTTTTGCGGAGCACTTGGCCAGTGCAGTGGGTCTCCCCGGCTCAACAAACTCCGTCCGGGTGATTACCACGTCCGGGTCATCGGCCGGGTGAGCCAGGCTGGAGGTCTCCGGGTTAGCAGAAGTTTCTGCGATTGGCTTGTCGGTTGGAGCGGCGGCTGCAGGAGCAGAGGCAACTGGCGGTTCTGGAGCTGCAGCCTCCGGTTCAGGCAAGACCGGCTCTTCGACCGACTTGTTCTTTTTGCCCTCTTGCTGAGCTTTGCCTGGGCACTGAAAGGACAAAAAGGTTAGTACAAAAGTATGAGTAAAGATAAGCACAACAAGAGATGATCATCATTACCCGGGTACGGTCTTGAAGGCCGGCAGGTTTGATTGCATCGAGTCACCAGAAAAGGGTGAGGTTTCCTGATAGTTTGAATCAGAAGAATTGAGCGGTTGACGAATAACACCCGCCAAAGGATGAAAAGGGTACAAGAGGGAGATAACCTCGGTCCGGCGTTTCCTCGACGCGTCAGGTAAACCAGAGGAGAGGTCAGCGTCCTTGTTGGTCCGGGTGTGCCGCCGGCTCTCATGAGTCTGTCGCTTCAAAAGAAATTGAGGATCTTGATAAGCTAAAGGATGTGAAAATCTTACTTTCCGGGTTACCCTTCGGACTTTCAGTCTTGGCAAGGGCTTCGAGTCGGAGGAAAGTGACATTACCTCTTCAACCACTGGGTTACTTGCTCCGGTGTCATCCTGTTGATGAACGGTATTGATATGGTGCACAGAAATAAACAAGACATACAACAAGAGCTTACAGGTTCAGGGGTTACCTCTGACTCGGAGTTGTCTCTTAGTTGTAGCAGCTCTGAAGCAGTAGGCCTACTTCCCTTCTTGCGGGGAGCGGCTCTCTTGGCGGCTTTCTTTGCCTTCCTGGCCTTCTTGGCTGCCTCATGGTCGTATTTGACCTTCCAGAATTTGTCATCAGCCTGAAAAATACAATGACGATTTCTTAAGGTTTGGATGAAAGTTATTTACAGAAGAAAGTAAGATGTTCAGATCAGCGGCTTACCGCCGGGGCCGGGTTGGTCTTGCAGAAGGGGCTTAAGCCGGTCCTCTCGCAGTCTGCCAAGCTCTCGTTCAAGAGAGCCTTGGTCATGTCCTCAGCAACGTCTTCAGGAAGATCGTTGCGGCTGTGTCTCAGGAGGTCATCTCACCGGCCCGTGTACTCACACATTAAGCCGGGGCGGCGGCTTAAGGGGATCACCCGCCACGAGATCCAGACTCGGACCAGATCAATGCCATTAAGGCCATTTCCCAGGAGAGCCTTGATTTTGTTGATGGTGGGGATCAGAGGTTGGCGCTCCGCCTGAGTTAACTTGTCTGACAGAGGGTGAGTTGGTTCCAGACGCGAAGGGCGAAAGCCGGACAGCGGGCTCTCATCAGCCGGCGACGTGTCTTGGCAGTAGAACCACGTCTGGTTCCAGTCCTTTGGGTGGCTGGGTGGCTCGGCGTAAGGAAAAAGGCAATCTCTCCGTCACTGAATGGAGATTCCACCAAGTTCTAAGCTCGGCCCGTTGGCGCACTCGTTCTGGCGGTTCAAATAGAACAGCTCTCTAAAGAGCAGAAGGCTGGGTTCCTCTCCAAGGTAGACCTCGCAGAACACTTGGAAGTTGCATATGTTCGACACCGAATTGGGTCCTATATCTTGTGGCCGTAGGTCAAAGAAATTCAGTACATCCCTGAAGAACTTTGAGCCGGGCGGTGCGAAGCCCCGGCTCATATGATCCGCAAAAACTACCACCTCCCCGTCCCTTGGCTGTGGTCTTTCCTCTGATGGGTCGGGGGCACGGTAGGACATGACGTCCTTCTTGGGCAGGTAACCTGACTTCACGAAATCCGCTAAGGTCTCGTCGGTGACGTTGGACCTCATCCAATTGCACGTGATGGGTGCTTTGGGAGCTTTGGAAGGCATGATGAAAGTCGGAAGCCTATGATAAAAGGAAAAATGTCCGGTTTAATTATAAGCCGGAGGAAATTACGGTTCAATGTTTAAAGTGGCGGCTTATGGAGGGGCCTAATGACATATGGCTAAACGCATCGGGTTATCTAAGCCGCTGGAGGCATTGAGAGCAATTTGATTATCTACGACCTTGTTGCAGATGAGCCGGAAAATTTTACGGCGCGTGGCTTCTTTAAGCCGGAAATGTAAACCGCCATGACTCAGCAGGTGCAAATTTTCACTAAGTGTGGTGAAAACAGGTTTCACACATCGCTGTAATTAATTTGGATCAAAATGGTCGACTGAAAAGAAAAATTTCTAGACCTAAAACAGACGCAAAAGAAGTTCTTGGGGATGAACGGGGCCTTTATGCAGTGAAAAGAGATCTGTTTGCATTTGAAATGGGTGCCAAACAGCTACCGCATTGGTTTTATGCTATCTTAAGATCAAGGCAGGGCGGCGGTGGTGAAATCTATGAAGAGTTTGTGATGAACAGCGAAGAACATCGGCGAACTCGAAAATCTTAATGCAGATCTATTTTACGAAGAGGAAGGAACTTACAGATGCAGGTGTGCTGCGAAGGTTCGCCTCAGTTCTCTGGACGGTTCAGGGTGATGCAGCGGCCAAGGTCGACGAGGACGCGGAGCTCTGTTGCGGCGGCGGCGGCGGCGGAACTCGAGCAGCACAGGAGAGCGAGAGGAATGAGACGACATAAGGGGGAGAATAGAAAGGACCCGAGCGTCGGGTTATTTATAAGGCCAGACTCATAAGTGGGCGCGAGAAACGAGGAGGTCACGGCGTGATTATCTCGCCAGAGAGGCGCCTCGATTCTCGGGATGGCAGTAAAGATAAAGATCTATTGCGGATATAGTGGAGTAAAGAATGGATTTAATGGAAGATGATGTCACGGCGGATTACCCGGGATCCAGAGGATGACGTCACGCCGGGTTATGGCCTTCACACAATTGTTAGCCGGAGATTTTCTGTCGAAAGAATTAAAGATTGACATGAGCCGGCTCAAATCAATCTGGGGCCTAATGTTGAGGATATAACCATTAGAGTCACCCGCCCGGTGGGGCCGGGTTACACATAAGGGTCATCACCTGAAGCCCGGTGCCAAGCTTGAAGACGGCGGGCCGAAGATGGGCTTAAGACCCAGAGATGGCTTAAGGCCCGTAGTTACAACCGCCATTATGGTAGAACTTGTAGTGTAAGGCAAGAATAGTTGAGAGTCCGAGCCGGACACTCTTATGAGCCAGCCGGGACTCTGAGAGCTGCTGGGCATCAACCTCCCTATATAAAGGGACGAACCGACAGCGGTTTAGGGGAAGAGAGATCTCGTCGAGAGCGAGGCATAGCAGTTAAGCTCCCTGGTCATCGAAACCCTAATCAATACCACCTCAACTGGACGTAGGCTTTTACCTTCACCGTAAGGGGCCGAACCAGTCTAAACCCTCATGTTCCTTGTCCCGTTAACCCCTTCAAGCTTCCTAGCGGCGATGGCTCCACGACTAAGTCCTAGCTTGAGGACATCTGCCATGACAATTCCACGACAGTTAGCAATAAGAAAACCCAATTAGCAAGCTAATTGGCCAATTAGCAGGCTAGTTATCCTATTATTAATAATCCATTTACTAATCTAATTGACATTCATATTAAGCACATAATATATTCCATTTCCATATTAAGGAAGCAGGATTTCATAATTGAAATACATCGGAGTACAACATGATATAGCTTCAGCACTCAGCTACCCCATTACACAACTGCACCAGCAGCAAGTTTCACATACAACATCTAGAACCTTTCAAAATTAGCATCATAGATGGTACATAGAGAGATGCATCTCATCTGGAAAACTGCTGAAGCGGAAAGCGAATATTGAGCCTTCATTCATGTTGAAGGTCTTTGCAACTTTAGGCCAGTGCATGTGGATGATTGACCGTCCATCCTTCGACCTCTTCAGGAACACTTCAATATTGAACCGTGGGTGTTATATGAAAACTTTCCTCGCCTCCTGACCATAGAAGTGGTTTGAGAGGTAATCATCAGTGAACCCTGAAAACAAGGATGTGCATAAATATCTTCTCTATATTCGAAATGAGGCAAAGGAATAAAAAAAGGCAAGGTATAATAGTTAGTACCATTTAAACCTCAGTGCTTCCCATTGTTTCCTTGCAACACATATAAGGTAGTTAGTCATCAGGTTAAGTAAGGGTTCGCATGCTATCATTAAAATATATTGATGAAAAATAAGCACATTGCATATTCATCATATTAATTCAAGCCACATGGAAAACCCATTTATCCAAACCAAGCATGATTAAGAACTAGGAAATATAGCACTTGTATATGTTTCTCATGTATTAAGTGCAGACAAATTTGATTTATTCCTCACATGGTATACAATAAGAGAATGCAGCCACATCAATTGAACATGGCATTGCAGAATTGAACCAAGCAGTTAACTAAACACCACAACAAATGAACCAAACGTTAACTGAGCACCACATTGCACAATATAACTTACTCCTAATAGAAGATCGGACATTTAACCAAACCAAGCATGCTTAACAACTTGGAAATATAGCAATCGTATTTGTTTCTCATGTATTTTGTACAGCCAAATTCGATTTATTCCTCACATGGTATAGAATAAGAGAATGCAGCCATGGCAATTGAACATTGCATTGCATAACTGAACCAAGCAGTTAACTAAACACCACAACAAATGAACCAAACGTTAACTGAGCACCACATTGCACAATATAACATACTCCTAATAGAAGATCAGAAGTTAACCAAACCAAGAATGCTTAACAACTTGGAAATATAGCAATTGTATTTGTTTCTCATGTATTTAGTACAGCCAAATTCGATTTATTCCTCACATGGTATACAATAAGAGAATGCAGCCACATCAATTGAACATGGCATTGCAGAATTGAACCAAGCAGTTAACTAAACACCACAACAAGTGAACCAGGCCACAACAAATGAACCAAGCAGTTAACTAAACACCAATTGAACAATATAACATACTCCTAATAGAAGATCAGACAGTTAACCAAACCAAGCATGCTTAACAACTTGGAAATATTGCACCCTGAAGAATTGAACAATATAACATACTCCTAATAGAAGATCAGACAGTTAACCAAACCAAGCATGCTTAACAACTTGGAAATATTGCACCCTGAAGAATTGAACATCACATTTGCATAATTGAACCAAGCAGTTAATTGAACACCACATTGCAAGACATATAGAACGTATACACTATAGCAGAAGATTGCATGCTGAAAGTAGATAGCACAATTCACTAGAATTTGTTAAGGAAAGGTAGTAGCTAGCAAACTGAACATGGGTCCTTATGGTGAGATAATAAGACAAGCTACTCCTCATTGTCGGAGATATCGATGACGATTGGCTCCTTGGACATGGAAGAGGGCGAGGCCTCCGCATCGTGGGTGCCCTCGTTGTAGTGGTGAGTTGCCTGAGCCGCTCCGAGCACCAACCTGCTGGCTCTCGAGATGAGGTAAGCACATGCACGCTGAGTAAACACCTCGTAGTCTTCGTCGAAGGCACCGACGGTGGCCTCGAGAAAACGCCACGAACTGTCGTTTAAAGCAGCCAACCGCATCGCGACATCGGCGCGCGAGGCGTCAACGGTGCCCTCGACGGCGAGGCGCACGAATGGCAGCCATCGCGACCTCATCCGCGCGTGCGGCCGCGATTTGCTTCTCCACTGCCAAATGATCCTTGAGGTCTTGGCTATACTGCGTGCACCATGGCTTGGGCCGGCTCTTATTTGGTACAGGGGTCGGCGATTTGGGTGGAAGGTGTCGCGCTCGCGCCGGCGGTCGGGGCATGTGGGATGTGGAAGGAGGAGGAGGATGGGGGTCGGGTGTGTATTACCTGCCTGGATAGGCGAGGCCGAGCAGCGTGAAGGAGGGTCGCCGGCAAGGAGGCGGCGGCGCTGCAAGCAAGGAGTGAAGGTTTCAACTTGGAAAGGAAGGCGGAAAGGGCAGAAATGTGGCTTTTGGTAAGGGGAAGGGGGCGGGGAGGTAGATTAGATATTTTCACGGAAGCCCAAAATTTGGAATCGCTTCAGCCAAAAAACTGGCACGCAAAGTGTCATTAGACACGGTCCCTTATTCAGACACGGTCTGAAGATATTTTGTGCTACATCTCACACGGTTGGTTATAATAAACTGTGTGGGATCTACTTGATATTTCGCCTTGATTTGACTTATATAATGGGGTCACAACGGCCATGGACGGTGTTTGAATTGCTAGACCTTTTATCTGCAGTGATCATAAAAGAATTGGAATTATTCAGTGTTCGTTTGGACATTTTTATGCATTAAGTGAGTTTTCAATGCATTTATGTGCATAATTCAAATTTGAACTACATGCACATGCTCCAGTGCATATAAATTGGTTGAAAAATCAAATCTTTGTCCTTGGGTGCATGCTTAGGTCCCATGCAAGAAATGGGAATGAATGTCAAACACCCTGCCACCGTCACTCGGCCGCAAACATTGAGATACCTGGTTTTTAAATTCTAGTAAATCCAAAACTCGTCTGAAATTCATAAAACTTGCCATGCTATCATGGAGCGGTATCAACATGGCGTGCTAAAGTTTTTGTCCCATTTGGGGCTGGTTTGGCTATATGCTTCTCACAAACCAGAGCTTCTCACAACAAGCGTGATGCTTTCGGTAGGGAACGGCCCAACTTTGGGATGAAACGATATCCATTGCCTCTAATTGCTTTCAATTTTTTTCATGTGTCAACATAGAACAACAGGAGTGTTGTGTTATTTTTTGTGATTTTTCGGGGTTCGTTTGGACATTTTTATGCATTAAGTGAGTTTTGAATGAATTTATGTGCATAATTCAAATTTGAACTACATGCACATGCTCCAATGCATATAAATTGGTTGAAAAATTAAATCTTTGTCCTTGGGTGCATGCTTAGGTCCCATGCAAGAAATGGGAATGAATGTCAAAACCCTGCCACCATCACTCGGCCGCAAACATTGAGATACCTGGTTTTTAAATTCTAGTAAATCCAAAACTCGTCTGAAATTCATGAAACTTGGCATGCTATCATGGAGCGGCATCAACATGGCGTGGTAAAGTTCTTGTCCTATTTGGGGCAGGTTTGGGTATATGCTTCTCACAAACAAGAGCTTCTCACAACAAGCATGATGGTTTCGGTAGGGAACGCCCCAACTTTGGGGACGAAACAATATCCATTGCCTCTAATTGCTTTCAAATTTTTTCTCGTGTCAACATAGGACAACATGAGTGTTGTGTTATTTTTTGTGATTTTCGGGGTTCGTTTGGACATTTTTATGCATTAAGTGAATTTTCAATGCATTTATGTGCATAATTCAAATTTGAACTACATGCACATGCTCCGGTGCATATAAATTAGTAGAAAATCAAATCTTTGTCCTTGGGTGCATGCTTAGGTCCCATGCAAGAAATGGGAATGAATGTCAAACACCCTGCCACCGTCACTCGGCCGCAAACATTGAGATACCTGGTTTTTAAATTCTAGTAAATCCAAAACTTGTCTGAAATTCATGAAACCTGGCATGCTATCATGGAGCGGCATCAACATGGTGTGGTAAAGTTTTTGTCCCATTTGGGGCAGGTTTGGGTATACGCTTCTCACAAACCAGAGCTTCTCACAACAAGCATGATGGTTTCGGTAGGGAACGCCCCAACTTTGGGGACGAAACGATATCCATTGCCTCTTATTGCTTTCAATTTTTTTCTCGTGTCAACATAGAACAACAGGAGTGTTGTGTTATTTTTGTGATTTTTCGGGGTTCATTTGGACATTTTTATGCATTAAGTGAGTTTTCAATGCATTTATGTGCATACTTCAAATTTGAACTACATGCACATGCTCCGGTGCATATAAATTAGTTGAAAATCAAATCTTTGTCCCTGGGTGCATGCTTAGGTCCCATGCAAGAAATGGGAATGAATGTCAAACACCCTGCCACCGTCACTCGGCCGCAAACATTGAGATACCTGGTTTTTAAATTCTAGTTAATCCAAAACTCATCTGAAATTCATGAAACTTGGCATGCTATCATGGAGCGGCATCAACATGGTGTGGTAAAGTTTTTGTCCCATTTGGGGCAGGTTTGGGTATACGCTTCTCACAAACCAGAGCTTCTCACAACAAGCATGATGGTTTCGGTAGGGAACACCCCAACTTTGGGGACAAAACGATATCCATTGCCTCTTATTGCTTTAAAGTTTTTCCTCGTGTCAACAAAGAACAACAGGAGTGTTGTGTTATTTTTTGTGATTTTTCGGGGTTCATTTGGACATTTTTATGCATTAAGTGAGTTTTCAATGCATTTATGTGCATAATTCAAATTTGAACTACATGCACATACTCCGGTGCATATAAGTTGGTTGAAAAAACAAATCTTTGTCCTTGGGCGCATGCTTAGGTCCCATGCAAGAAATGGGAATGAATGTAAAGCACCCTGCCACCGTTAATCGGCTGCAAACATTGAAATACCTGGTTTCTAAATTCTAGTAAATCCAAAACTTGTGTGAAATTCATGAAACTTGGTATGCTATCATGGAGTGGCATCAACATGGCGTGGTAAAGTTCTTGTCCCATTTGGGACAGGTTTGGGTATATGCTTCTCACAAACCAGAGCTTCTCACAACAAGCATGATGCTTTCGGTAGGGAACGACCCAACTTTGGGGATGAAACGATATCCATTGCCTCTAATTGCTTTCAATTTTTTTCATGTGTCAACATAGAACAACAGGAGTGTTGTGTTATTTTTTGTGATTTTTTGGGGTTCGTTTGGACATCTTTATGCATTAAGTGAGTTTTGAATGCATTTATGTGCATAATTCAAATTTGAACTACATGCACATGCTCAAATGCATATAAATTGGTTGAAAAATCAAATCTTTGTCCTTGGGTGCATGCTTAGGTCCCATGCGAGAAATGGGAATGAATGTCAAACACCCTGCCACCGTCACTCGGTCGCAAACATTGAGATACCTGGTTTTTAAATTCTAGTAAATCCAAAACTCGTCTGAAATTCATGAAACTTGGCATGCTATCATGGAGTGGCATCAACATGGCGTGGTAAAGTTCTTGTCCCATTTGGGGCAGGTTTGGGTATATGCTTCTCACGAACAAGAGCTTCTCACAACAAGCATGATTGTTTCGGTAGGGAACGCCCCAACTTTGGGGACGAAACGATATCCATTGCCTCTAATTGCTTTCATTTTTTTCTCGTGTCAACATAGAACAACAGGAGTGTTGTGTTATTTTTTGTGATTTTTCGGGGTTCGTTTGGACATTTTTATGCATTAAGTGAATTTTCAATGCATTTATGTGCATAATTCAAATTTGAACTACATGCACATGCTCCGGTGCATATAAATTAGTTGAAAATCAAATCTTTGTCCTTGGGTGCATGCTTAGGTCCCATGCAAGAAATGGGAATGAATGTCAAACACCCTGCCACCGTTACTCGGCCGCAAACATTGAGATACCTGGTTTTTCAATTCTAGTAAATCCAAAACTCGTCTGAAATTCATGAAACTTTGCATGCTACCATGGAGCGACATCAACATGGTGTGGTAAAGTTTTTGTCCCATTTGGGGCAGGTTTGGGTATACGCTTCTCACAAACCAGAGTTTCTCACAACAAGCATGATGGTTTCGGTAGGGAACGCCCCAACTTTGGGGACAAAACGATATCCATTGCCTCTTATTGCTTCGAATTTTTTTCTCGTGTCAACATAGAACAACAGGAGTGTTGTGTTATTTTTTGTGATTTTTCGAGGTTCATTTGGACATTTTTATGCATTAAGTGAGTTTTCAATGCATTTATGTGCATAATTCAAATTTGAACTACATGCACATGCCCCGATGCATATAAGTTGGTTGAAAAAACAAATCTTTGTCCTTGGGCGCATGCTTAGGTCCCATGCAAGAAATGGGAATGAATGTAAAGCACCCTGCCACCGTTAATTGGCTGCAAACATTGAGATACCTGGTTTCTAAATTCTAGTAAATCCAAAACTTTTGTGAAATTCATGAAACTTGGCATGCTATCATGGAGCGGCATCAACATGGCGTGGTAAAGTTTTTGTCCCATTTGGGACTGGTTTGGGTATATGTTTCTCACAAACCAGAGCTTCTCACAACAAGCATGATTGTTTCGGTAGGGAACGCCCCAACTTTGGGGACGAAACGATATCCATTGCCTGTAATTGCTTTCAAATTTTTTCTCGTGTCAACATAGAACTACAGGAGTGTTGTGTTATTTTTTGTGATTTTTCGGGGTTCATTTGGACATTTTTGTGCATTAAGTTAGATTTCAATGCATTTATGTGCATAATTCAAATTTGAACTACATGGACATGCTCCGGTGCATATAAATTGGTTGAAAAATCAAATCTTTGGTCCTTGGGTGCATGCTTAGGTCCCATGCAAGAAATGGGAATGAATGTCAAGCACCGTGCCACCGTCACTCGGCCGCAAACATTGAGATACCTGGTTTTGAAATTCTAGTAAATCCAAAACTCATCTGAAATTCATGAAACTTGGCATGCTATCATGGAGCGGCATCAATATGTCGTGGTAAAGTTTTTGTCCCATTTGGGGCAGGTTTGGGTATATGCTTCTCACAAACCAGAGCTTCTCACAACAAGCATGATGGTTTCGGTAGGGAACGCCACAACTTTGGGGGCAAAATGGTATCCATTGCCTCTTATTGCTTTCAATTTTTTTCTCGTGTTAACATAGAACAACAAGAGTGTTGTGTTATTTTTTGTGATTTTTCGGGGTTCATTTGGACATTTTTGTGCATTAAGTGAGTTTTCAATGCATTTATGTGCATAATTTAAATTTGAACTACATGCACATGCTCCAATGCATATAAATTGGTTGAAAAATCAAATCATTGTTCTTGGGTGCATGCTTAGGTCCCATGCAAGAAATGGGAATGAATGTCAAATACCCTGCCACTGTCACTCGGCCGCAAACATTGAGATACCTGGTTTTTAAATTCTAGTAAATCCGAAACTCGTCTGAAATTCATGAAACTTGGCATGCTATCATGGAGGGGCATCAACATGCGTTGGTAAAGTTTTTGTCCCATTTGGGGCAGGTTTGGGTATATGCTTCTCACAAACCAGAGCTTCTCACAACAAGCATGATGGTTTCAGATAGAACACCCCGTATGCAAAGTGAGAGCAGGATTTGTGCATCTCTTGAACACAAACGGTTCTTGTGGATGACCCATGTGAATCACTAGCGGGGCGGCGCAGTACTATTTGATTTGACAGCGGGCAGCGCAGTTCCCGATACGGCTTTAATGCAGACGAGGGAGAGGGTAGCAGTTCCCGAAATGTTGGATGGCCAATGATGCATCCTCCTTCAATTAGCATCGTGTGAATGCATGAGAGAAGTAATGGGAGGACTGGGAAAAGAGGCAGCACGATGTGAATGCAACACAGTTTGCACTCATATAAAGGCGCCCCTCCATTCCAATGCATCTACCACATCGTACGCACCTAATTAAGCATTTGCCTAAGCACCTACACTAATAAGCGCAAAAGTGCCCACTCCAGACCAATGGCGGTGATGCGCGCGAGCAACCAGCGGTTTGCCAGATGGTCCACGACACCGGCCTGCGGCATGGCACCGTGGATCGTCTCCATACGGTGTTGTCGACCGGCTTGTGGATGGCCGCCGTCAAGGCCAGCTACGACTCTCAGTTGGACCAGATGATCATTCACAGCACCAACAGGTTCACCGTCGTCAAGAAGCTCGCGGACGACATCGCCGTACTCTTCCAGCCTGCACGCCCGGGCTCCTCATTGCCTGCCACCCTAATCGGCCTCCATGGTCGGAACCTCTTTGAAGCACTGGTGGCCCTGCGACTGCCTGCCGACGCCATGAAGAATGTCCACCTGGAGGTCGCGCTCGCCGTGAGGCGCCTCGCCCAGCAAGAAACCGTCGACCTACACATCCATGTGTACGAACGAATCGTGTACATAGGTATCTACAAGGCCAGTGAGGACGCTACGATGTTGGCCTTCTTCAGCCGGCTACAAGCCTTGGATTCCTTAGTTGAGAAGCACCTTGACCTCGCCACACAATCCGCCGCTCCTTAGCCGCCGGTCGGTGGCCCGGCCGGCGCACTGAGTTGAGAAGGAGGAGGTCGTACGTTGATGGATGCATCTTTCTTCTTGCCTCCTGTAACCACCACTGCGATCGCATCATCGTGGCCTTAATTATTAATTTGCTATTGCATTATCGTTCCAGTCAATACAGACATGTGCGATCCCTTTCCTCAATACAGACATGTCCGTTCCAGTCTTATTTTGATTGGCTTGAATGAAGGTCTATCCCACCGTTAGGCACCGCAGCGCACTGTGCCCATCGTTAGGCGCCGCAGCGCGCTTTGCTCGCGTCCGTTGGCGCGCTCTGCTCGCGTGCGTCGGCGCGCTCGGCTTGTGGAAAGCTTTTCCTTGCGTGTTCAACTTCTATATGCATATATATATGGTTGCTCGCCGTTGAGGCAACTGCGGAGCGCTCTGCTCGCGTCCCTCCGCGCGCGCTCTGCCAACGGTTGGGCGTGCGCACGATCACGTCGGGGGCCCCGTATGCATGCGGTTGCGCCACGTGCGTTGCCACGCGATGCAGTTACGTGCGGCACGCTGGAGTTACGCGTTGCAAATTAGAACTGCCATCAGGGCCTACGATATTCCTGGCCATCCGGCTTCCCCTTTAATTCCTGCGGCCATTATAACCTTAGTCTCTTCAACCTTTCGATCGCGCCCCACAACACAACAAGCACACCCACGACGACACATAGAGAGGGGATGTTCGGCGGCGCTCCAATGGAGTTCGGCGAGCATAGAGTGGAGACCCACGTGAGGGAGACGGATCTCTCGGTGGTGTACACCATCGACCCGGTCGTGGTGGACGACTACATCAACAGCGTTGAGCAGTTGCTTGCTGGAGACAAGTACAAGGTGGTTGGCATCGACCTCCAGTACACCGCCGGTCGTCCCGGCATAGATCAAAAGGTTGCCGTCGCCCAGTTGTGTGTGCGCCATCATGTCCTCATCTACCACTACTGCATGGCCACAGAGCCTTGCGACCGTTTCAACAGGTTTGTCAACAACACTGACTACAAGTTCGCCACGGTGGATACCACCAACGATGTAAAAGCGCTCAGTGTTACGGGATTGGCCTGCAAGAACCTTGTCGAAATCCGTGACCACTACACGGTCTAGGGTAGCACGAAGAAGGACTCCCTGGTTGAACTCGTCTCGGCCATCATCGACCCCTACTACAAAAAGATGAAGCAGGATGCCCGGAGAACAAGTCCCGTATCCTGGCACGGGGCCTGGATGCGGCAACTAGATGAACCTCACCTCAGGTTTGCGACCAAGAGCGTGTACACATGCTACGAGATGCACAGGCGGATCGTCGACATGAGGAAGTGCCTCGTTACCCAAATCAACGAGCCCGGATCGAGCCACAAGCAGAGCAAGCGTCACAAGAAGTAGATGATGATCAGATGATCGTTTATGCTAGTTAATCATGCATGTAATATATAATTTACTTTATTGGTGTGTGGAAACGTCATGTGTGTAGTAGCCACCTATGTAATTATGCATGTAATAGTTTACTTTGGTGTGTGCAAATGCCATGGTTGTAGTAGCCACCTATGTAAGTGGATGTTTAATTTGGTTATGCAAGCATGTCCTTATAAGTGTGTGTGTATATATATATATATATATATATGTTGTTGTTCTGTATGCAATCCCATCGCACAACACACATGTCTTGTTAAGTTGAACCGTTTCTGTTCTCTTGTGTCAACGCAAACAGTTCGTCCGAGTGAACCGCATGCCATATATCGCACACACCTTCATCTGGCTATCCGTCTCTTTTGTGTTGCCTAATCACAAACAGTTCATCCGAGTGAACTGTATGTTGTACATCGCACACACCTTCATCTGGCTGCCCGTTTCTTTTGTTCCTCCTCATCAAAAATGGTTAATTTAACTAAACCTTATGCCCTGAATCACACACGCAACTAAAATCTGATCCGTGTTTGATGCATCCTCCATCGCAAACATTTTGCACCTTTTTTGACGGTTTTTTACACCACCGTTTGCGATAATGGCATCGCACACATTTTCGTCGAAGGGTCTCTGATCGTAGTGTCGCGTTAGCAGCATCCTGCAGTAGTGTATGATGCAACCAAAAGGTTTTATCGATCCAAAGGATGCTAACAAAGTGTGCAAGCTCCAGCGATCCATTTATGGACTAGTGCAAGCATCTCGGAGTTGGAATAAACGTTTTCATAGTGTGATCAAAGCATATGGTTTTAGACAGACTTTTGGAGAAGCCTGTATTTACAAGAAAGTGAGTGGGAGCTCTGTAGCATTTCTAATATTATATGTGGATGACATATTGTTGATTGGAAATGATATAGAATTTCTGGATAGCATAAAAGGATACTTGAACAAGAGTTTTTCAATGAAAGACCTCGGTGAAGCTCCTTATATATTGGGCATCAAGATCTATAGAGATAGATCAAGACGCTTAATTGGACTTTCACAAAGCACATACCTTGATGAAGTTTTGAAGAAGTTCAAAATGGATCAAGCAAAGAAAGGATTCTTGCCTGTGTTACAAGGTGTGAAGTTGAGTCAGACTCAATGCCCGACCACTTCAGAAGATAGAGAGAAAATGGAAGTCATTCCCTATGCTTCAGCCATAGCTTCTATCATGTATGCAATGTTGTGTACCAGACCTGATGTGTGCATTGCTATTAGTTTACCAGGGAGGTACCAAAGTAATCCAGGAGTGGATCACTGGACAGCGGTCAAGAACATCCTTAAATACCTGAAAAGGACTAAGGATATGTTTCTCGTTTATGGAGGTGACAAAGAGCTCGTCGTAAATGGTTACGTCGATGCAAGCTTTGACACTGATCCGGATGACTCTAAGTCACAAACCAGATACGTATTTATATTGAACGGTGGAGCTGTCAGTTGGTGCAGGTCTAAGCAAAGCGTCGTGGCGGGATCTACGTGTGAAGCGGCGTACATATCTGCTTCGCAAGCAGCAAATGAAGGAGTCTAGATGAAGGAGTTCATATCCAATCTAGGTGCCATACCTAGTGCAACGGGTCCAATGAAAATCTTTTGTGACAATACTAGTGCAATTGCCTTGGCAAAAGAATCCAGATTTCACAAGAGAACCATGCACATCAAGAGACGCTTCAATTCCATCCGCGATCAAGGCAAGGAGGGAGACATAGAGATTTGCAAGATACATACGGATCTGAATGTTGCAGACCCGTTGACTAAGCCTCTCTCACGAGCAAAACATGATCAGCACCAAGACTCCATGGGTGTTAGAATCATTACTGTATAATCTAGATTATTGACTCTAGTGCAAGTGGGAGACTGAAGGAAATATGCCCTAGAGGCAATAAAAAGTTGTTATTTATATTTCCTTATATCATGATAAATGTTTATTATTCATGCTAGAATTGTATTAACTAGAAACTTAGTACATGTGTGAATACATAGACAAACAGAGTGTCACTAGTATGACTCTACTTGACTAGCTCGTTAATCAATGATGGTTAAGTTTCCTAGCCATAGACATGAGTTGTCATTTGATTAACGGGATCACATCATCATAGAATGATGTGATTGACATGACCCATCCGTTAGCTTAGCACTATGATCATTTAGTTTGTTGCTATTGCTTTCTTCATGACTTATACATGTTCCTATGACTATGAGATTATGCAACACCCGAATACTGGTGGAACACTTGGTGTGCTATCAAACGTCACAACGTAACTGGGTGATTATAAAGATGCTCTACAGGTGTCTCCAATGGTGTTTGTTGAGTTGGCATAGATCAAGATTAGGATTTGTCACTCCGATTGTCGGAGAGGTATCTCTAGGCCCTCTCGGTAATGCACATCACTATAAGCCTTGCAAGCAATGTGACTAATGAGTTAGTTGCGGGATGATGCATTACGGAACGAGTAAAGAGACTTGCCGGTAACGAGATTGAACTAGGTATAGTGATACCGACGATCGAATCTCGGGCAAGTTACATACCGATGACAAAGGGAACAACGTATGTTGTTATGTGGTTTGACCGATAAAGATCTTCGTAGAATATGTGGGAGCCAATATGAGCTTCCAGGTTCCGCTATTGGTTATTGACCAGAGATGAGTATCGGTCATGTCTACATAGTTCTCGAACCCATAGGGTCCGCACGCTTAACGTTCAATGATGATCGGTATTATGAGTTTATGTGTTTTGATGTATCAAAGGTTGTTCGGAGTCCTGGATGTGATCACGGACATGACGAGGAGTATCGAAATGGTCGAGACATAAAGAATGATATATTGGACGATATTATTTGGACATCGGATGTGTTCCGGGGGTCACTGGTTAAATATCGGAGTGGGGTTACTGGAACCACCGGAGGAGTAATGGGCATTATTGGGCCTAGGGAAGAGAGAGGGGGGCAGCCAAGGGCTGGCCGCGTGCCCCCCATGGGCCTAGTCCGAATTGGACTAGGGGGAGGGGCGGCGCCCCCTCCTTCCTTCTCTTTCCCCTCTCCTTCCTTCTTCTCCTAGTAGGACTAGGAAAGGGGGATCCAACTCCTACTTGGAGTAGGATTGCCCCCCTTGGGCAAGCCCTATGAGGGCCGGCCGGCCTCCCCCTTGCTCCTTTATATACGGGGGTAGGGGGCACCCGATAGACACACAAGTTGATTGTTTAGCCGTGTGCGGTGCCCCCTCCACAGATTTCCACCTCGGTCATATCGTTGTAGTGCTTAGGCGAAGCCCTGGGTCGGTAACTTCATCATCACCGTCATCACGCCGTCGTGCTGCGAAACTCTCCCTCGGCCTTAGCTGGATCAAGAGTTCGAGGGACGTCACCGAGCTGAACGTGTGCAGATCGTGGAGGTGTCGTGCGTTCGGTACTTGATCGGTTGGATCGCGAAGACGTTCGACTACATCAACCGCATTACTTAACGCTTCCACTTTTGGTCTATGAGGGTACGTGGACACACTCTCCCGCTCGTTGCTATGCATCACAGAGATAGATCTTGCGTGATCGTAGGTAAATTTTTTGAAATACTACGTTCCGCAACATTTTGGTGGCGATGCAGCAATTACTTCGACGTCAGATCAGCAGTTAAAGTAATTTCCAACAGTCGAACAGATATTTTGTATCTATTGGATATAAAGATCCTTTGGGTAAGAAGTAAAACAGCTTATATGCTTGTTTGTTCAGGAAGTGTTGCATACTTGTGCGAGTTGACGCGACACATCAAAGTAGTAGTACTACTAGTAGTACTCCCTCCGATCCTAATTTCTATGTGCATAAGTCGAGCCGCAGATACCAAGCAGGGCCTGGTTGTGTCTATACTTGGACAACTCACCCGATTGCGCACCAGACAGATGAAGCTCGTGTCGTGTGCGGCCCGCACATTAACCAAAACCTCGCGCCTCTAGCTTAGCCTCCGCTTTTTAAACTTCTCAATCTCAAGGCCAAGGAGTAACAGGAAACCTATGATAGAGCCAATCGGATGGTTGAGAACACTACAATTCGTAGCTACAGATGCGTGTATGAGAGAGGACGAGTGCGTGCGTGCACCTCTTCTCTTCCTATAGAACGTACAAAACTCAGAGTACAAGTGTATGTGGGGGGCATCAACCTAGGGAGCTAGAGATGGCGCGTGCGAGAAGTCCCGAGAGATAGGTGTGAGCGTGGGAAAGAGGGAGAGAGATGATATGTGTCGATGTAATGCGTGTGAAAAAAAGACTAGTCTATAGCTCGCCACGAGGCTATTCCTGTCAAACGCCCTAATAACCGTAAGATATGTATCCGACGGTGCCAGTTATTTCACGTACATAGCAGTAGAAAAAGAAGTACCATGGCATATGCTACACCACGGCCGAGAACACGTGCCCACGTGACGCCATCTAGGAATAGTGCCGCACTTCGAAACTAGAACCGTCAATAATTTTGAGCTTGCGTCTCATCACATTCCAAATTACTACCACACTATATTTAATTGCAAACCTATTCACACCTATCACAACCTAAACGGTTTCCCACTGAGGAGCGTATTAGTACTCGGTTATAGATACTACTATGCCAAGATGACTATACATTCCTCCTCAACTCCTCATCCACAAAAACAAACAAGTCATTCAGCATCCTTCCCTTGCGTTTTCCATGGCCAGCGTGAGTTCTGGGTCGAGAGATTACCACCAGGGAGAGGCGAGCATGGAAGCGGAAGCACGAGAGATGTCCCGCCGCGCAGAAGTAGCAGCACGGAGGTCCCGCCGCGCCGCTGAAGCAGCACGGAGGTCCCGCCACGCCGTCGATGCAGCAGACTGGTCCGGCCGTGCTGCGGAAGCAGCGGAGATGTCCCGCCGCGCCGTGGCGGCCTCGGAAAATTTCTCGCGGGCACACGGCGACTCTTATAGGCGCATGCATGCGATCGTCCATAGCCGGACGGATCTGATCTTCGGCTGGGCGAGGTTGCGGGAAGACATGAAAGCCTCGTTTGAACAGGCTACCGGCGTCATCCGACAACTAAGGGAGGGCAATGAGAGGCTCCGGGCCGAGCGTGACCTGCTGAGGGCGAAGATCGTCGGAAGTGCAGGGCAGCAGGAGGAGACCAGTGCCTTGTTGAAGAGGATCGGCGTCATCGTCAAGAAACTTATGGACGAGAATGACATGCTCCGCATCGAGTGCCAAAGGCTGGTGGAGGAATCCGTGGATGCTCTCAAGCAGCGTCTTGAGGACACGACAAAGCTCATTGCCGCTCGCCGCGGAGACTAGTTCCCGCGGCCTGCAGCAACGCATCAAGAAAGTAGAGATCAGCGAGCCAGATCGTTGTCTTCCTTCTTCTTTTGCCCTTGTGTATTTCGGGCGTAGCCGCATGTGGCTTTTTAAATTATCTTCCTAATTATGTAAGACAATTATTATCCACTGTCGTCATCCTTATATATTCATCAGTCTTGCTATAAGTCGCAGAAGATGCTATATAGGTCCGTTGGATCTTACATCAAGATCCGTGCAAAATTTTCTTTTCAGGTTTTCTTTTTCTCTCTTAAATCTCAACCGAGTGAGACATAGCCACACCAATAAACAGGGGCTCGGGCGCCATTAATGGAGACCTTGGGAGAGAGTTGGGCGGCAGATGGAGGTCAAAGGGCTCTCCTCCCGATAAGCATGCGCAGGGGTCTGATCGCACGCCTCCCGTACTCAAATAGCAACCCTGCACGGCGCCTCCTACACTGGTATGCGTCGGTCCTAAACAAACGGTTTTTAACCCCTTTCCGCGACGACATTCGGAACCGTCGCCAAGTGAGTGTGGGCGATAGGGGGGTCCTTCCCACACGACCCAGAAACCATTGGGGATATGCCCTCCTGGCACACACGCTCGGCAAAATGAGGTCGTGTGCGACCAGCGAGCACTCAAATAAAGAGATACGTACAGTAGTGCTCAAAAAATACAATTATACAGGCGAAATCATTTTCGGTCGTAAGTACATCCCACACAGTCAGTCACCACTAAACGTTTCCATTCGTATATACATCCCACACAGTCACTACAAGGAAAACGTTTGCGCAAGGTGGCGTAACGCAAACAGTTTTGAAGAGAATGTCGTGTGTGATTGTTCATTGATCCAACACGGTTTATTCCTAGAAACTGTGTGCGTTGCCTGAGGTCATCTCCCACGGTGGTTTCTCATTAACCGTTTCAAATAGGAAAAGCTAATTGGCCAATTAGCGGGCTAATTGCCCTATTATTAATAATCCATTTACTAATCTAATTGACATTCATATTAAGCACATAATATATTCCATTTCCATATTAAGGAAGCAGGATTTCATAAGTGAAATACATCGGAGTACAACATGATATAGCTTCAGCACTCAGCTACCCCATTACACAACTACACCAGCAGCAAGTTTCACATGCAACATTTAGAACCTTTCGAAATAAGCATCATAGACGGTACATAGAGAGATGCATCTCATCTAGAAAACTGCTGAAGCAGAAGGCGAATATTGAGCCTTCATTCATGTTGAAGGTCTTTGCAACTTTAGGCCAGTGCCTGTGGATGATTGACCGTCCATCCTTCGACCTCTTCAGGAACACTTCAATATTGAACCGTGGGTGTTGTATAAAAACTTTCCTCGCCTCCTGACCACAGAGGTGGTTTGAGAGGTAATCATCAGTGAAGCCTGAAAACAAGGATGTGCATAAATATCTTCTCTATATTGGAAATGGGGCAAAGGAATACAAAAAGGCAAGGTATAATAGTTAGTACCATCTTGTAAACCTCAGTGCTTCCCATTGTTTCCCTGCAACGCATATAAAGTAGTTAGTCATTAGGTTAAGTAAGGGTTCACATGCTATCAGTAAAATATGTTGATGATAAATAAGCACATTGCAGATTCATCAGATTAATTCAAGCCACATGGAAAACCCATTTATCCAAACCAAGCATGAATAAGAACTAGGAAATACAGCACTTGTATATGTTTCTCATGTATTAAGTGCAGCCAAATTCGATTTATTCCTCACATGGTATACAATAACAGAATGCAGCCACAGCAATTGAACATCGCATTGCAGAATTGAACCAAGCAGTTAACTAAACACCACAACAAGTGAACCAAACGTTAACTGAGCACCACATTACACAATATAACATACTCCTAATAGAAGATCAGAGAGGTAACCAAACCAAGCATGCTTAACAACTTGGAAATATAGCAATTGTATTTGTTTCTCATGTATTTAGTACAGCCAAATTCGATATATTCCTCACATGGTATATAATAAGAGAATGCAGCCACATCAATTGAACATCGCATTGCAGAATTGAACCAAGCAGTTAACTAAACACCACAACAAATGAACCAAATGTTAACTGAGCACCAAATTCACAATATAACATACTCCTAATAGAAGATCAGACAGTTAACAAAACCAAGCATGGTTAACAACTTGGAAATATAGTAATTGTATTTGTTTCTCATGTATTTAGTACAGCGAAATTCGATTTATTCCTCACATGGTATACAATAATAGAATGCAGCCACAACAATTGAACATCACATTGCAGAATTGAACCAAGCAGTTAACTAAACACCACAACAAGTGAACCAAGCCACAACAAATGAACCAAGCAGTTAACTAAACACCATTTGAACAATATAACATACTCCTAATAGAAGATCAGACAGTTAACCAAACCAAGCATGCTTAACAACTTGGAAACATTGCACCCTGAAGAATTGAACATCACATTTGCTGAATTGAACCAAGCAGTTAATTGAACACCACATTGCACGACATATAGAACATATACACTATAGCAGAAGATTGCATGGTAAAAGTAGATAGCACAATTCACTAGAATTTGTTAAGGAAAGGCAGTAGCTAGCAAACTGAACATGGGTCCTTATAGTGAGCTAATAAGACTAGCTACTCCTCATTGTCAGAGATATCGATGACGATTGGCTCCTTGCACATGGAAGAGGGTGAGGCCTCTGTTGGGGAACGTAGTAATTTCAAAATTTTCCTACGCACACACAAGATAATGGTGATACATAGCAACGAGAGGGGAGAGTGTCGTCCACGTACCCTCGTAGATCGAAAGCGGAAGCGTTAGCACAACGCGGTTGATGTAGTCGTACGTCTTCATGATCCGACCGATCCAAGTACCAAACGCACGGCACCTCCGAGTTCAGCACACGTTCAGCTCGATGACGTCCTGCGAACTCCGATCCAGCAGAGCTTCACAGGAGAGTTTCGTCAGCACGACGGTGTGGTGACGGTGATGATGATGCTACCGACGCAGGGCTTCGCCTAAGCACCGCTACGATATGACCGAGGTGGAATATGGTGGAGGGGGGCACCGCACACGGCTGGAATAGATCAACAGATCAACTTGTGTGTCTAGAGGTGCCCCCTGCCCCCTTATATAAAGGATCAGGGGGTGGAGGCCGGCGGCCAGGAGGTGGGCGCGCTAGGGAGGAGTCCTACTCCCACCGGGAGTAGGACTCCCTCTTTTCGTAGTTGGAGTAGAAGGGGGAAAGGAAGGAAAGGAGAGAGGGGGAAGGAAAGGGGGTGCCCCCCTCCTTGTCCAATTTGGACTAGAGGGGGAGGGGCGCGCGGCCAGCCCTAGCCGCCCCTCCTCTTCTCCAGCCCTAGCCGCCCCTCCTCTTCTCCACTAAGGCCCATCTTGGCCCATTAAACTCCCCAGGGGGGTTCCGGTAACCCCCCGGTACTCCGGTATATGTCCGAAACTCCCCGAAACCATTCCGGTGTCCGAACATAGTCGTCCAATATATCGATCTTTATATCTCGACCATTTAGAGACTCCTCGTCATGTCCGTGATCATATCCGGGGCTCTGAACTACCTTCGGTACATCAAAACACAAAACTCATAATACCGATCGTCATCTAACTTTAAGCGTGCGGACCCTACGGGTTCGAGAACTATGTAGACATGACCGAGATACGTCTCCAGTCAATAACCAATAGCGGAACCTGGATGCTCATATTGGCTCCTACATATTCTATGAAGATCTTTATCGGTCAAACCACATAATATGTTGTTCCCTTTATCATCGGTATGTTACTTGCCCGAGATTCGATCGTCGGTATCTCAATACGTAGTTCAATCTCGTTATCGGCAAGTTTCTTTACTCGTTCTGTAATACATCATCCCGCAACTAACTCATTAGTTACAATGCTTGCAAGGCTTATAGTGATGTGCATTGCCGAGTGGGCCCAGAAATACCTCTCCGGCAATCGGAGTGACAAATCCTAATCTCGAAATACGCCAACCCAACAAGTACCTTTGGAGACACCTGTAGAGAACCTTTATAATCACCCAGTTACGTTGTGACGTTTGGTAGCACACAAAGTGTTCCTCCGGTAAACGGGAGTTGCATAATCTCATGGTCATACGAACATGTATAAGTCATGAAGAAAGCAATAGCAGAATACTAAACGATCAAGTGCTAAGCTAACGGAATGGGTCAAGTCAATCACATCATTCTCCTAATGATGTGATCTTGTTAATCAAATGACAACTCATGTCCATGGCTAGGAAACTTAACCATCTTCGATTAACGAGCTAGTCAAGTAAAGGCATACTAGTGACATTATGTTTGTCTATGTATTCACACATGTATCATGTTTCCAGTTAATACAATGCTAGCATGAATAATAAACATTTATCATGATATAAGGAAATAAATAATAACTTTATTATTGCCTCTAGGGCATATTTCCTTCAGCCTCCGCATCGTGGGTGCCCTCGTTGTAGTGGTGAGTTGCCTGAGCCGCTCCGGGCACCAACCTCCTAGCTCTCGAGATGAGGTAAGTACGTGCACGCTGAGAAAACACCTCGTAGTCTTCGTCGAAGGCACCGACGGTGGCCTCGAGAAAACACCACGAACTGTCGTTTAAAGCAGCCAGCCGTGTCGCGGCGTCGGCGTGCGAGGCGTCAACGGTGGCCTCGACGGCGAGGTGCTCCTCCAAGATCTGGGGGTCGGCACGAATAGCAGCCATCGCGACCTCATCCACGCGTGCGGCTGCGATTTGCTTCTCCGCTGCCAAATGCTCCTTGAGGTCCTGGCTATACTGCATGGACCATGGCTTAGGCCGGCGCTTACACTACAAAAAAATACACTTCTGTGATGATACGTGTTTGTCACAGTAGGTCACGTTTTCTGTCATGCATGTACATCCATGACAAATTTATGACAAAATCAAGATAGTCATACCTGTGATGTCGTAGAAGTGTTCCATGACATTACCAAAGTTATCATCATGGAAGTGTCCACTTCCATGATGACAAATCGCGCGTCAGAGAAGTGCTTTCATCAAGGGTGACCGACACGTGGCATCCACCGTAACGGAACGATGTTAAGCTATCAGGTCCGGTTTTGGATCCAATAACCCGTTAACAGCCCCGACCAATGGGGATTTTCCACGTGTAAAATCATCATTGGCTGGAGGAAACACGTGCCGGCTCACCGTTGGGACAGATGTCATCCACTCATTGGACCCAAAGCGCCTATGATACGTCGACACGTGGCACGGCCCAACAGAGGCCCATATAGGTTAAAAAGGCCGGCCCAGTCAAAGGCCCGTAGTACTTACTCAGGTACTAGTGGGCTAGCCCAATAACGACCTGCTTAATAAAGGCCCATTTACGGCCCGAAGCCAGATCTGGCCCGTTAATTATTGGCCTAATATTTGGGCCCATCTACGGCCCGAAGCCAGATCTGGCCCGTTAATTGTTTGCCAAATATTTGGGCCCCATTACAGCCCAGTGACTTTCGGCCTGTTAGAGGCCCGATGTAGACATGGGCCCATTTCAGCCCGGTGTGACTTTTGGCCTGGGAATGGACCATGCTGCCCATGGGCCATATATGGTCCGACAGGACATCGGGCCCACTAACGGCCCGTGATAAAGGTGGCAACAGTTAAGCCCAACGTGACTTTGGGCCTGTTAAAGGCCTGTCGCATAATTCGGCCCGTTGATGTATGTACTAAGCTTTCAGCCTCTTAAAGGCCCATGATATCAGTGGGCCAACTAAGGCCCGAGATATGTTTCAGCCTGGTAACTTCCCGTGATATAACTGGGCCCAAAAAGGCCCCGTCTACATTTCAGCCTGCTGAAGGCCCATCGACGACTAGTGAAAATTGAGGCCCAATATGCATTTCGGCCTACTAAAGGCCCATGGTTTCATCTGGGCCGTAACAGGCCAGTACAATATTCAGCCTGTTAATGGCCCAACACTACCTGGGCCAAACTAAGCGCTGGGTCCACAAAAGGCCCAACTAAAATATAGGCCGGTGTAAGTTGTGGGCGTCGCGCAAACTGTGAAGGCCCCAATGATTCGGGCCCAAGAAAGATGCAGGCCGGCCCAATTGTGGCCCGCTAAACACCAGGCCCGTTAGAGGCGGATGTTTCGGCCCGGTCGACTACATCTGATTTTTTTCCAGATAGCGAATGATGGCAGTAACTAGTAAGAATTAAGAACAAACCTACTCTATACAATAAATAAATTACGGCATAGTAACTAAGAATAAACCTACCCTATACAATAAAGGATTTATGGTATATTACATCCACTGGGCATCGAAGTTCGCCACCAGTGATCATAACGCGCAACGAAGAAGCAGATTACAAAAACTGGGCACCATTGCAGCGTAACAAAATTATACTGAACCGAGACCACTTCCAAGACAGTTCAAGAAAGGTTAGCCTTGCGCGGGAACTGCTGCGCAAGCTGCTGAGCAAGGTTGTGAGACCGGCCTAGCATGTCGGTCATAGCTTCCAGGTGTAGCTGTTTAGCGATGAGGTTCTCATTGGTGTTCTCCGCAATCTTTCTTAGATATAGGACTTCAAGTCAAAGTGGAGTTGCAGAATGCCTTTCTGCTAGAACTTGGGACTGAAGAAGTTGAACTGATTCAGACAACGAATTCTGTGAGCTTGTCTGACTGCTAGTCTCGAGTAACTTGAACACTGCATCAAGACAAGACTTTGGGGTGTCGCGCTATCTTCAAGATGTTTTGCCTTCTTTGCTGCAATATATGTTGGGTTTGTCTCACAGCCTTCAGTGGACTTGTGCATGCCATCAGGCATATCACCCTGAAACAAAGCAGAGAGATGACAGGTTTTGCACGTGTATAAACAAAGATGATAACTGTGCTGTCAATTCCATCCAATTTCAAATTAGAAAATAAAGAGTAAGTTCAAAATATCAATAGCATAATTTGGCATTGTTCATAATGCGGGGAGCTTCACCACACTACTGGATTACCATCTCAACATAACAAGCATAGATGTAGGGCAAAGAAAATCATTGTATCTATTTTGGTTAATGTGCATGGCATGTTGTTCATATCATCAGCCACTTCAGTAAGATAAAACAGGAGATGACAAGGTGCAAACGTGGGCTGCTTCACCACACACTGGATTATAGATCCATAAAAAACAAGCATACATATAGGGAGTATTGAGTAATGTGCATGGTATGAATAAGGAATTTGGTTTTACAAGTAAAACTTAGAACTTACGGTTCTTGCGAACATGCATTTTGGTAGAAACAGTAGTAAATGATAGGGAGTATGAGCAAATTAAACAGCAGTTGAGGATAAAGGCTTTAGAAGGACTGACTTACATTAACAGTTAACACCGGCTTTATAATGCCCTTCTCCATGTCAAGGGAAGGATAACTCAAGAATTTCAGCACAGAATCTTCTTCATAAGCATTGCCTGTACTCTACATTTTGTAGAGAGTAATTATAGATATGATAATACTGGAAGGGATAGAGGATAATGAAGTTAAGATGCAGATTGATGCTACATAATCAACTACCAATCCCTGGAAGTACAAGCATTACAGGACAAAATGTACTGACAAGAGCAATGGGCTACACTTCTGCACTGGCATTGTCTGTGTATTCTACTTTTTGGTAAGATTAAATATAGATCTGATCTTTTTTAGTAAATGGTGGGCGAGGGAGATAAGATGCAGAATGCTACACAATGAACCAATCCCTCTTCCCATAATACAAGAGTGTTTTGAACACTGGTGTAGTGTACAAAACGTTCTTATATTATGGGACGGAGGGAGTAGCTGTTAATGTAAGTACAGTGATAGACAACGTTCAGTCCTTACAAGAGGACTGCAGAGCTAAACCTCTTCAAAAGCATTGGGTTGATTCTAAATTTATGTAAGAGTCCATACGGATCTTATAATGTCCACCAAATGGACGATAACGAGGCTAACATGTGCAGTGATGCTACATAATCAAACAGCTATGAAAGTAAGTATGGTCATACAGGGCAAGAGGTACTCACAAGAGCAATGCAGTGTGCAGTATAGTTGCGAGATTTTGTGGTCCCTTGAGAATGAATGTTCTTCTACTAACAGTTTTCGTACAAGTGAGACGTTAAGGCAAATGTAGAAATGTAGTTCAAATTGTGATGTGATATCATAGATAGTACCTTACGCTGTAGCTGAGACCAATGTGTAACAAGATTATTCCAGTCACCGTCGGATAAATGTAGCACCGGAGACTTTACAGAAATTTCGTTTAGAGGCTTGCCATCGAACTGCGCTTGCCTCAGGTAGGAATGATACTTCATCAACGGGTGCTTGAAAAGCGCAACCAACCCTTGCTCGTCTTCACAATCCAGTTTGGTCCTCGCCTATTTAAAAGAATGAAATCTTGTGTCTTCTGTCAGCAGAAACATATGCAGCAATGACCATGAATAACATTAGTACATTACTTACGCGTAAGTTGCGGAGGAAGACTGGAAATTGTTCTGTGTCTGCGGTATAATCTTTCCATGAAGGAAAGATGCGCACAAAGTTCCTGACAACAATATAAGCTTTGTCTTCTAAACTGGGAAGAAATGGAACAGGGGTCCTATTTGCTGCAATTGGGGCTCTCTCTGGTTCGAAAAGGGATTTGGCAACTGGATTTGGTGTACTCTTTGCTGGAATGGGGGTTTTGCGTCGTAGAGCTGGTGCTATGTCAACTGGCATAATCATAATGTTTGCTGCAGTTGGGGTCTGGTGAGTTGGGGCATCAGAAATGACCAGTGTAGTAGGGCTAGAGTTTGCTAGAGTTGGGGTGTTTTGTGGGTCAGGTGATATTGCAACTACACCTAATGGGCTATTTGATTTATTAAGTGCCACTACCTTTTCCAAATACTTTGCTTGCGCTCCTCCACGATCAGCAATCGCCCTCTTCCTTTTGAACGTCTGATACACAAGAACAGCATTTGAATGGATAAATATGGTATGATGACAGATGTAATATGTACTGAAAATGGATAGGCAGGGCGTATTCACATACACGATGTGTAAACTAAGCTAATGGCAGTTCAACAAAGTAGAAGCAATGGAAAGCATCAGTTGCAAGATATGTGCGACAAATATAACCTTGGAAAGTTAGAGCAAGCACCTTGATGGGTTAATAAGATAGGGCATCTTCCTCCGACTCCTCCACTAGGGAGCTACATTGACTTAGGTCTCCCTCTAGCTCAGAATCACTGTTAGGATCATATTCTGAGCATGAATCTGTAGGTGGAGAGCGTTTGCATTGCATTGCATCCAGACTTGATTTCAGTCCCTTAATGCCAAGTTTGACAGCCATGGCATTGTTCTGCTTTATTCTTTTCATGCGCGCAAGCTCATAATCATTATGATGCTGTTCAGAATCTGAGATTCATGAAAACCTAAAAAGTAGTCAGATTATCTATGGAATGCATTGCGGATTCAACTCGAAGAGTGTCTCCCTATAAACCCCTGCATATGCAAAGTTCACCCCCCAGCCGTGCTGACCAGACCACACACAGAAATACAAACCCCTTATGTCTCTATAACAGGCAGACACACATTTCAAAACTGAAGTAGGAACATTAGAATCATATGAAATTCGTATGTGAACAAATAAACTAAGGAATTATGAGTGGCATAATGTTTAGCTTCAAGGGTGGAGTGTTGGTAGTGTGACACAAAGCAAGTAGGCAGATTGTATTCCATGTAAAAGATCGAAGCCTATGTAAAAGCTGGAAATGACACTTTCTTTCTATACAATGCAGTGTTCGTTGCCCACACATGATGGAAGAGATCACATAGAGAAATACTATTCACTCATGTCTATGGTTGCAGTATTTAGAAACAGGGTGGTCCACCCTAAAAGAATATTGACAAAAAATATGACAAGGCAAGCATAGATGTAGTGAATCAATCATTTACTTGTGAGCTTACTAGGACAAGTATGCAGAATTGTAACTGCAGTAAGAGACCGTCCAAAATCTGAATCAAGAAGTTTGTCTAGCACTTATTGTTTGCAACTAGTCGATGTGAATAATTGGATATTATATCGAATGAGTAAGAAAGACAAGTAAAATTGTCAACAAACCTGGCTTGCAGTAGTAATCTGGGTCAATGTCACTACGACCAACAATCCAAAATGACTAGTGTCTGTTCCTAGGGCCGGAATTTTGAAAACCCTGTGAACTTTACAGGTACTAAAGATTACCGAAATACATGTAAACCATTAAGTGTAGGTAGCACTGAACACACAACAAACCCTAATGACAGTCCTGCCTAATGAGTAATGAATCAATTAGAAAATGGGTGATGAGGAGTGGCTGCTGAGTGTTGAGGACTTATCTCAGGATAAATCGGGTTGGCTTAGTGGGTGCTGCACGCCTGAGCCCTGAACGGACTGGGAAGGTAGGCACGGTGGCGCGCCCGGACAGCGGTGACGCTGTTGGGCGAGCGGCTCCTGACCTCCTGTTAGTCCGGCGTCTCCTCCTAGAGTCATGCCGTCCGGGGACGGCAAGTCGCCAGCGAGGCAGGCGGCTGGGGGCGAGTAGAGATCGGAAGCGCGCAGCAGAACAGAGGGGAATCGGGGCCTGGGACGACCCAAAATCCCAGGGTGGGCCGGCCCACCGTGGGCACCCTGTAGAGATACACACCCGAGCGGCGAACATGCATTTTCGAAACTAATTTAGGAACATTTAGCTGACCAATTAAACGAATCTGTTTTAATAATATCAGATTCGTATTTGAACAACTAAGCTTGTTTAGCTTGATGGGTCGAGCAGTGCTATTATGACACAAAGCACGTATTCTGATCGTATAGTGATCATAAAAGGGGGAACCGGAGAAATGATATTTAGCAGCCATTGTTTGCTTCGAACTAAGAACTAAATTCTAAGAGTTGAAAAGAAAGTAGAGTAACCAAGTTAAGATCTATTTTCTGGTTGAGATCAAAAAGTTGAGGAGATATGAAGTACCACCTCTCTTGCGGCACTGTGTAGGCATCGGGGGTGCGATGGTTGTCGGTGGCGTTGAAGCAGATCTGCGATAGTAGACGGGTGCATCGGGGGATAAGTCCCGTTGCGGTGGAAGAGAAGGTCGTGTGAGCGGCCCCGGCAAAGAGGACGACGGCACCTATGAAGCGAGAGGACATGATGCAAGGCTCTTGGTCCGTGACCGTGGATGAGAAACGTCCATCTCTAGCAGTGGACGACGCGGTCTTGGTAGGCGCTCCGGCATGGTGGAGGATGGTGGCGATGGATGTGGTGGAGGACGGCAGCGATGGATGTGGTGGAGGACGGCGGCGATGGATGGGGTGGCGGACGGAGGCTGGTGTGTGGATGGTGTTCTAGCGCGGACGGTGTATGAATGGGAAAATGGAGGGAGAGGTATGGGGAACCAGGTTTTTGGGACGCGCCTGTCTGAAATATGGGAAAGTTACGAACTTAGCCCCCGTTTAAAATTTGGACGTCTCGTCGGTTGGGGATACGACGGTAATCTCGCATCTCGCCAATATTTGCCAAGAGCGATTTTGGGCGAGGAGAGGGTGGTTGGCGCCCACGGTGTATGAACGGGGCTGACAGGTAGGGCGGTTGTGTCACGTCTGAGTGAAGTTACAAACCTGCCCCTATTGAAAATATTTGCCTACATCGATTTCGGCCGGGTCGAGTTTGTTTTGCCGCCCACCGTGTATGAATGGGGAAATGGAGGGAGAAACAAAGGTCTTTCGGACGAGCTTGAATCAAATGTGTTTTGCCGCCCATGTTTGGCGCCCATCGTGTCGGAATGGGCTCAGAGGCGGTCGTGTCACGTCTAATTGAAGTAACTATCCTACCCCTATTTAGAGCAGTGGAAATCGGGCCGATGGATTGTCCGTGTAATGGGTAGACAATAATTTCCATCTCCCAAACACTTGGCTTCGGGCAGCCGACGTGGGAGTGGATATTTTGCCGCTTCTTTCGAATTTTGGGACAATAAGCATCCACGTTTACCCTGGCAACTAAATTCGAATCCATTTTGTATTCCTATATGAATCTTTATAAATCATTCTATGTGTTTTTATATATCTTCAAAAGGACGACAAAGATGTATTCCACTGTCATATATGAATATGGTTTACAAATGCCGATACTCAAATTCAGAAGCTAGAATCCAGTTTAAGGTGAATTCGAATATTTGGAACACTTCATGTCCAACTCAAATGTCACACGCAGCATAATGTGTACTCCCATTTAGATATGTACACAAGCGATGTATCAAGATTCAAATACCGAGTCAATCAACCAAGAATGTACAGAACTAACAGACATATAAACACTTATAGAGTATATGGATCAATAATATCAACTAACATACATAAGCCAGGCCGCTGTACTTTTCTTTGCTACAACAGCATCCTTTTTTTAGCCAAGCTACTACAATATCTTGGCCCTTTCCGATGTGTGCCACTTACGGTCCATCTATACTACTATTATTGCTGAATGCACATTCAGCCCGATTGGCATATTTGTAGGTCTGGCACAGCAATCAAAATGAAATGTCTCCGAGTCTTATCAATTAATACAGACTTGTGCTCAAATAAAATTACAAACCAAAAAACAAAAAACAAAAAACAATTTTTACATGATCTATAAAACAAATGGTTTGATTGATTACATGAACAAACAACACAAAGGTTATTCAACGATGGAAAGAACATTTCACCTATGATTTACCAAGTGGGAATTTAATTTCCTTTTTTCCTTCAGGACCTTAACAATGTGTTCAGTCTCAGCTTGCTTCGTTTTGAAATCCACCAAATATTTAATGGTTGTCTTGAGTACTGCTACTGATTGTGCTGTTTGCTTCCTCAACATGTCAACTTCATATCTAAGTGCAGAAGCAGAATCTCTTTCTACCACTAGTTTAGCCTCTAGAGCATCAGCAGTTGGCAATTCATAATGCACGATTGGGCCGGTGGCACTGCTGTGGGATGATACAACGTCCATGGGGACCTCGCTCTTTGATCTTGGGCTAACCTGTTTTGCCATTAAAGTTCCGATTAGATTCAGAAAAGTTGAAGTTAGCAAAACATCTCAACTGGGAGTTATAACAGCAAACCTGTTAAACAAACAAGGAATTAAAGAGTTTTAATTTGATGCTGAAAAGTAGTTATTAACATCATTGTAACCCGTTGTTACAGCAGCAAAGCAGTTAAACAAACAAGTAGCTATTTAAGTTCAGGCAAATAGGTAATTCTTAACAGTAAGTATCAAACACATAGATAGGCGCAGTCTATAATAGGATTAACAGGCTGTGGCATTATGTAATCAGTGGCAAACTAAATTAAGCCAAGCAACGTAATTGAACAATTTTGCAATAAGTGGCTAACTAAAATTTCGAGAAGCAGGTAACTGAACTTACGCTAGTTCTTTGTATAGGCACACTGCAACTTCCTTTTCGCTTACAAGGTTGTACGAAGGAGTCCATGGCATTCATTGCCTGGATACGCAGTCCCAATACTTCTTTCTTCCCACACTGCATTGGTAAGTCGAATGGTTAATCTGGTAAGATGGTGCGTCCTTGATATGTTATATGAGGACGTGTAGTCAGACTAGTTGTAGCCACACACATCACACTGCTTTTACTGTATATTTCATGCGATTACTTTTGGCATATCGAGATCTAACAAATCTACAATAGGATGAAAAGACTGGCATCCTTCACGTTATTGGCGAACTCAGTTCATAGAAACAAGCAATTCAACCATTCTGTGGGTAAATCAAAAGCGCCACTGGAATATTTTTCACTACCCCTATCATACACGCAAAAAGGGGCGACGCCACCATAGGGGTTGGTATGGGCGGCCGCCTCGGGTGGCTCGAAAGTGTGCACCTAGTTTGAGTCGTCTAGGTTGGCCCAGGCTAGTTTTGTTCATCCCAATGCACGAGCAGGCAATGTAAAAAATGAAGAAAAATGTTTCAATTTGGATAGGCCAATAACATAAGTGCAAGGCAGGCCCTATAGCAGGCTCGCGGCCCAAATGAGCGCCTCCCATATCGATCGACAGCAGGAAAAATCCCAATTCATCCACTCCAACCTCCAGTCTGGTTTGCTCCTAACCTAGCCGCCGCTGGACAGACCGACACAGCACTTCCTCGCACCCTCGTTGGAGGGCGGTCACCGGGCTTCAAGCGAACGGAAGGACAAGAAGATGAAGATCCAACCCTGAGTGTAGCCTGCGTGGGAGGCAGCGGCGGCAGCCCGGGCATGGCATCGAGCTTGCGCAAACGGACAGTTGCAGCTTGCAAGAGTAGCATGCGCAATGAGCAGGTACATCACATCCCTGATTATATCTAATTCAACTCTTCAATTTCTGGCCAATAGTTAAACCTGACGGTGTTGTAAAACTGCTTGTATGTAGGGAATCTATGAGAAAATGAAACCAATTTCTACTTATTTTATAACTCCCCCAATCAATGCTGAACTGACTGAATCTGATGAATCTAATCAAGTTTCCGGTGCAAACATCCAAGCTCATGTTGTTCTTGAGCCTGAAGTGTCTAATGAACAGACTGGTAATGAAGGATTTGATGCAAACATTTTACATGCTCCTGGTGATGAACATATAGTGTCTAATGAGGCATCTAATGCAAGCATTTTGCAAGCTCCCATTGAAGGATTTAGTGTCTAATGATGATCTGCTATGTTGAGAGAGACATAGAGATTTGCAGGCATTGATGACAAGCAAATTATAGTGCATTTTCATGGCTTGAGGAAACGCCGAGGCCATCTACCAGAAAGTCCCCGTATCATGACAACGTAGCATAAATACTTTTCTAATCTGTTGTTTGAAACTATTGGCATACTTGTGCAGGATAGATATATTGATATGCAGTTTGCGCACTGGTTAGAGGCGCAATTACACTTCGATATTTTCAGCCAGAGAACGAATAATTCAAGCAGGTACAGACCATGTTTGTAGTCCTTGTACACCATGTTGCATTTTGTGTTTTTGGTGCTTGCATCATTTAGTGTTTATAATCTGAACTACTTTGGATCATTAGCTGGTTTCCAAAGTGCATGTAGCTTCACATTTCTCAAGTTATGTTGATTTCCGGAGTGCAAGTGCCTTCGTATTTTTTAAGTTAAATGTTCGCCCCTGGTAACTTGAATTCGTGGATCCGCCACTGCACACAAATCATACACGAATGCCAGTACGAATTAAATGAAATGCAGGGACTTATGCTAGCTCGTTGTACATGCTCACTGCAGCTCTGCTTGCGCTTGGGATGTTCCATGTACAAGTCCATGTTACCACTTGCTTGGATGTGCAGGCCTTGTGCTCCTTGCATCCCCCTCTGCATTTTTGACACGGCGAATGGCTGATCAAATAAGAGGAATCAACCTTGCTGTTGTACCGGAGGATAGATACTTACAAGGTTATACGGGTGTGCAGGATGTGTACCAGATCCCGTAGCACCGTCATGCTTCGCTAAAAATGGATTTGCTTGTTTCAGATGATATCTCCAGAAGAAATAAGAGTTAAAGTCAGAGTTGGATAGGCGTCTAAGCTAAGAGAGCAGTGAAAGGATATCCAAACATCATCGGAACAGTGCACAAGGGAGTGATGTGTGGATACCTAGTTCGGGCTGGCGTTTGGGCATGCTCGCCTAGCTAGAGTGTGGGTCACTTCAGAGCCGTTGAGGGTGATGCGTTGGCGTTGGCTGGCCGCGCACGGATGCAGATCTTGAGTGGCAGCGGAGCGCTACAATGCGGTGGACAAGACCGTTGGTGAAGCCCCAGCGGCCTCGGGGGGCGGAGGCACGACGATGTGCTCGGTGAAGTAGCCCCGGTGAGCTGGGAGACGGCGTCGGTGAAGCGCACCTGATGCGGTGGAAGTCGGTGTCTGTGAGGCACGTCGGTTGCGGCGGCTGACGTTGTCGGTGGACCACCCGGTGCGGTGGACGAGGGCGTAGATGAGGTAGCTCCGGTGCGGTGGTGAAGTGCGACCGTCATCTTCGTCATCGTCTTCCGGCACAGAGGTGGGGAAAGAGATGAGACGAGGGGCGATTCGAACTTTGCTTGGGTTGGCGGCGAATTAGGGATTTGAGCAATCTAGGCGCGGAAGGGGACGGTGGAGAAGGGAGATTTTGCAGGGCTGGAATTGGGGCCGCCAGATATTTCAATCCGAAACGTGGAAGCGTGAACTTATTTTGTCGTCGTCCTTTTTGGGGGGAGGGAGGGAGGGGGTGGGTGACTGGGTGCTAAGCGTCCGTCCGACACACGCGACCACCACGACACGACCCTGGTCTGCCTGGTGCGCCTACATTTGAGAATGCAAACAAATCTTCTTTCATTTGCAAACGAATCAGTATGTATTACCATGCCCGTGTTTTCCTTGCAATAATTAGTCATTCGAAACGAGATACTATAAATTAATTAATGAGGAGTTATTTGAAAAAAAATCGAAACGGTATCCACGCTAACGTGCATTAGAGTGTGTGTCACATAATTAGTTATTTGAATTAGAGTGTGTGTCACATAGCGATCTCCAATTCTAACGTGGATTTCGCATTTCACTGTATCCACGCTACTTTTTTAATACAAATTAATATGTATATGATGAACACCATGGTAGTGAGAAAACTTTTGGATGGATTCAAACATATGACCTGCAAAATAGCACAACAAATCGAGTCAATGTCAACTTTTCGAAACCTAGTATGGCACGAATTCGAAATAATTACCCATATGCATGGTCCTCACTTCAAATCTTACAATGTACACCGAATTGAAACATCGATATTAAGTCTCGTACTATCTACATTCAAATGTTGTTTTTAGCCCCCCCCCCTCCCCGCACACATGCTACATACTTCTTGTATCGGTCAATCTTCCTCTCCTAACCACCTTAGGAAGCTATCGGTTTCCAACACACATCCATTCTTTTTCTCCATGTTTCGATCTCTAACTCTCTCAACTACACAACCCCCTTTTTCCACTCTGTTACGAAATGTATTTACCTCACACACCCGCCATTGCACCCCATGCCGAGCTCTCTCTCTCTCCCTCTCCCACTCACCCTCTCGCGCTAAATACATGCATTGCCTATCTAGCCCCCCAACCTCTCGTGCGCACGCATGTTGTCTATCTAGGTCACTCCCTCGAGACTGTCTAACTCTTTCTTCAGCACGGCGGGCCACACTTGCTCAATCTCGCTCTCTTTATCTGAGTCTCGTTTAACCTCGTTTTCTTTCACACACAAATGATATATCTCCTTGTTTGGGCCTCGACCGACACACTCTATACTCTCTCACGTAGATTGTCTATCTAGGTCAGTCCATCGAAGCCGCCCCCACTCTTTCGACATCATGGCGGGCCATGGTCGCTCTCTCTCTCTTTCTCTCCCCCCTCTCTCTCCCTCTCTCTCTCTTTGTATGTCTCGATTGACCTCGCTCTTTCTCGGACAAAAACGATATATCACCATGTTTGATCCCAATTCGACTTATTCACATTGTATACTCTCTCCCGCACATTGTCTATCTAGGTCACTCTCTCCAACCAGTCTCACTCTTTCGATCGCACGATGACCATATGTGATCGATTGACCTTGCTTCCTCCCACGCACAAAATATATCTACATGTCTGTGACTGGATCATCTCTCAAGCTCTATCTTACAACCCTCACCCTTGCCAAAAGCTCAATTGGACAATATCTCTCCAGAGCATATATATTTCTTCAATGAATGTCGGACCACACTCACTTTGTCTCTCTATCTATATGTCTCTCGATTGACCTCGCTTTCTCACGCCGTATCTTCCACACATTGAAACTACCTCTCCATCCATCGCAAAGCCAAAGCTATTTACATTGTGAGGGGCACTCCAACCTTGGATTAATTTGTGTAGGCATTTATTCCGGTCGGTTTAGATTATATTTTCGTAGCATTCGGCCCACAACTACTCGAAACACCGTTGCAACCCCCGCAACTGCCCTAGTTGATTTCCCTCTGGCTCGGTCATCGCTCACTCGCACGTCCTTTCTCGCCTTCAACGTCGCACCATGGTATCATTGCAAAAAACTCTGTTGTTATCTTTAATTATTATAAATAAGCTACAAAACTACACACCGATAGTCCACTTGGAATGGAACAAATTTCGACCCACAAATTAAAGTGCTACAAACTACGCACCAAGGGGACCACATGTGATGAAACAAATTTGGACCCATATACAAATTAAAAAATAAAGGACGAGGATCGAACATGCGACCAGGTCCTTCAAGCCGCACGTCAATAGGCAACATACGTAGAACAGCAATGTTTGTTGTACCTCCCTTTGTTCACATAATGTTTTTATATCACCACATCCTATTTAATTGAGAACATGTAATATTATTTTTAGTACTATTCGCCTTCACTTACTGGTGGGATCCATGTGTGCTCTCTCTCTCTCTCCTCCCCTTCTGAGTTTAGACGCACGGGCAAACACGAAGATCTCGCGGGCGATGTTGCCGTTGACCATATCTGGACGCGTTCACAAGTTACGGCACCAGTTTCACGTGCTAGCAGCACTAGTCAGTGTGTACGTGTAATGCACGTTAATTTGGAAGTATATTAAGTGCATGCGGATATTAAGTAGGATATTATTTGCGTGTTATTATGTGATTAGCACTATTTTTGGCATGAAATTAACTGCACGCTAAACGTGTTGAGCGCTCGACATTGAAGCAGTCTAGGTCGTTGGATGACAAGAAATACATGTGGCTTGATGATGTTTTGTATTTAATTTGATACGGCTCTAGCAGAACATTCAATCGATCAAACCATAGATTTTGTTCAGTCTGACTCCGACTTTAAATTATACGACGATCGATCTAAAATAAACGGAAATGATAAACGTTTGGATTTTAAGCATGGCAATCCGAATGTTTTTCATGGCAAATTTAGATTACGCGGCGGCGGCGGGGGCGTCTAGCAGTGGGAAGCGGCTCCTCTGTCGTGCTCTGTGTGTCGTCGGGCCACTGACCGACGGCGACGGTGGCGCCTTGCGCCGTTGTTGGCGTACTCCTGGACGTTGGCCTAGCTTCAAGGAAGGCCAAAATGTTCTGGACTTCGGAGCGAGTCAACTGGCGTGAGGAGGCGACTCGCGTTGGTGCAAGGAAGCGGTCGACGGCGGCCATCCATGTCGCTGAGGGGGGCACTGGCACCCGCGCGGGGACAGGCGCTGTCAATGGCGCGGCGGAGACATTCATGTGCACGGGCACCGGCACGGGCGCGCACGTCAGTGCACGCGCAGGCGCATGGGCTGGCAGGTGCACGGGCATGGGCACCGGCACGGGCGTGCGCGCCAGTGCACGCGCAGGCGCATGCGCTGGCAGGTGCACGGGCGCGTGAAAGTCTGCGGGGACCTCATGGAACCCCGTGGCATCAAGCTCGGCGACAATGTGCGGCTCCCGGCCCATCAATGCCACGGGGATGGGCGCTGGTGCAGTCGGGCGATGGGAGCCGGAACGGGAGCGGGGACAGGTGCGGCGTCTTCCGGCAAGGCCAGTTCAAGCTCGTCCCAAAGCGCCTTATGTTCTTGAGACTCCGGCTGGGTGTCTTCCTCAGGAAACTTGAAGACTAAGGGCAGACCATCGTGATGCGGCATGGCGTAGTTTAGGTCAGGCTGGTTGGAGGTAGACGACAGGAGAATCGGAGAGGAAGAGAGAAGATTGTCGCGATACCAGGTAGTGCGGGGTTGATTTTAAACTGCGGCGCCAGCGACATTAAAACTGGGAGCAGTTGGGACGAAGGTGGGCAACGGAGCCTGGTCAAAGGGCCGGCCTCCCGGTGAGCCTGCACAGCGGTCTGCTCGCACGCCTCCCTGTCAGCCGGCGCAGCGGTCTGCTCGCACGCCTCCCGTCGACTCACACACTTGCTCGGACGGCACCTGCCGATGAGAAGCGGGACTCGTGGTGGCACGTAAACGCCCACGATTTCAATAGTGAAAGCGTACGCCTTAACATGATAGGTCTTTGTTCCAAAATACCTTGGCTCTTCATTTGTTCAACTTGACATAAGCAGCTTGTCTCAAATTGAAGAAATATATACGAAGTAATATTTGTGCCATATCACGTGACCATGCTCAGTTTCAAGAATTTATGGTCACTTTGGATTTTCTGAAATTTAAGATCCAGGATTCAAAACAATATCATAACCTGCCTCATGCAATAAATTTTCAAGCCATACATCTATCCTGTTGTATTTCTTAAGAAATGATTTGGTCAAACATTTTGCTTAGTTAGACTTCAGACAAGTTATATATGCAGAGTAAAAGGATAATCCCTTTGTATCAGTGCATTGCCTGATATATTAACTCAAGTACTAGGCACGAACAAATGGGCTCAATTCTGTGCTCATCCTGGTGTAGTACGTAGTAGTAGTACTAGGCAATGCAGTTGACGGGTGACCTTGGCGAGCGGCGACCGAGGGAATTGAACCATGCTCGGCACGGTAGGTAACGTTGTCTAGTTACTAAAGCATCCCTCCGTTGTTCATCGGTAGTCATTATGGACCGGGGACATGAGGGGAATTTCCTAGGGCTGGAATTCTGGCCGCCAAATATTTTGACTCGAAACGCGGAGGCTCGATTGGTTGAGGTTGCCTAATGTGCGTACCACGCACACCACCAGAAGGACACGAGCCCGGTTTTTTTATTTTTTAGGATCAACACGAGCCAAGGTCTGGCTGGTACGCCGTTGGGTCCTACCATTCGAGAATACGAAAGGAACCTTTTAAATTGCCGAACGAATCTATGTGTATTGCAATGCCCGTATTTTCCTTGCAAATACTAATCTCAACGTGGTAATTGATTTATGACGAGTTGTTGAATTAGAGTGAGTTTGTGATATAGTGATCTCAACGTGGATTTCACATTTCATGGTATCCCTAGTAAGTTTTTCAATGCAAATTCAAATTTAAAAGATGAACAATATGGAGGTGAAAAAACTTTGTATGTATCAAGCATATGACCACACACACACACACACACACACAGAGAGAGAGAGAGAGAGACACGAACACAACAACAATCCAATAAGTATAGTGCATCTATTTTTCCAAACCATGCATGTATGACACGAATTCATCCTTCTGTTCCTAAATATTAGTCTTTTAGAGATTTCAACAAGTGACTACGTACGGAGCAAAATGAGTGAATCTACACTCTAAAATATGTCTATATACATCCGTATGTGCTAGTCCATTTGAAATCTCTAAAAAGACTAATATTTAGGAACGAAGGGAGTAAAATGTAAGACATGCATGGTCCTCAATTCAATATTTAAAATGAACATGAAACTGAAACATGAATATTAAGTCTAGTACTATAGTACATGCAAATGTTGTGTTTAATTAGGCGGAGCTATGATTGTCGGGAGTCAACCCCTCGACCTTAGATAAAATTGTGAAGCTCTGTTTAGGGTTGTTTAGATTATATTTGTCCCTCCCCCAACCACCGATTAGTTGTGCACCCCCACCCCTCCTCCCTGGGATAATATCATGTGCCCCCATACCTTAGATGCTATATGCCGATACGAGTTGCTTGGAGCTTGTAGATCTGAGATATAGCAGCTCACATGATGTCTTAATATTTTTTACAGGAAACCTTGATGAGTTTGAGAATTGCACACAATTTGTACAAAAACTACTCAGATGCCCTTGGATCCCATATCCAACGACCTCGAAGCTTGTATCACCGTAGCATCTAAGATGAAGGAGGACATCATATTCTCATGTATGTAAGAATATCATGTGCTACCACACCTTAGATGCTTTGGTGATACAAGCTCTTTGGAGTCGTTGGATTTGTGACCCAACACCTCCTCGGTGGTTCGGATGGTTTTTTGTAGAAAAGCCCCCAAAGAGTTCGGCCACTACTTACAAGCACAAAGACTGCTCATATGCCATTGGATCTCAGATCAAACGACCTCGAAGCTTGTATCACCGTAGCATCCAAGCTGCGAGAGCACCTTATGTTTTCTCGCACAGGAGAATATAAGGTGCTCCTGCACCGTAGATTCTATGGTGATACGAGTTCACAGAGATCTAACAGCCCACAGTAGGAGGTTTGAATGTTTTTGCAATATACGGCTGAGAGATTTGGGAATTGCGTAGAAAGTACAAGTACTACGCATGTGCCATCTGATCACTGATCATATGACCTAGATGGTAATATCACCATAGTGGGTAATTAAGCTACGGGGAGCACCTAAATTGAGAAACAGGGAGCCGTTGGGTCCAAGATGTAGTGGCACACACGAGGTCTGAATGTTTTATTTTCAAAAAAACCTTTGGAGAGTTTGGAAATTGCGCATAATTACAAAGACTACTCCTAAGCCATTGGATCTCACTTCCAACGGTGTAAAAACTCGTATCACCATAGCATCTAAGCTGCGGGGTGGATGTGATATTCTATGCCGCTGTCATTTTTGTTCGTAAACTTGCAAAATACGTGTAACTCGTGCCGTTACTTGTCTAACCGCGCAAAGTGTTTGTTCAAAAAAAACATCCTACACTGAAATATCGGAACAACACACGGGGGTCCCACTTGTCATTAATCAAATTTGGACCTAAAACTAACATATCTGAAAGACGAGATTCGAACTGGCAACCTGGACTACAAAGAGTAAGTCGATAGCTTGAAACAACAACGGTTGTTGGCTTTGTCCCATAACTTGATTTTATACAGTATTACATTGAGTAGAGTAGAGGGAGTGCCTCGTCAACACGTGCATGACCGTTGACTCACTTACTGGTGGGTCCCAAGTCTGCGATCTCTCACTTCTCTCCATCGTCTAACCTTTGCACGGGCACACACGAAGAGCTGCGCTAGCTTGCCGTGGTGTTATTACTACTAAAAAAGCTTGGAAAATAGAAGAATCGCCTTGAACAAGAGACGTTGTGGCTGGTCGAGACGGAGCTAACCACACCTATCCTCCATGCCACGTTAGCATGATGAAGCTGTGTGGCTAGTGGGGTGTTTTCGACCGGCTGGTTGGGTCCCGAGGTCGAACCATAGGCACTACGTCTGATACAGTATATTTTTACACGCACATTTTTCCTCCATGCCGAGACATGGCACACCCTACCGCATGGTTTCAGGGTCCTCCCGGGTGGTGCACGCATATATTCTTCCTGGCATGGGACGCCCTACCGCGTGTTTTCGTCGAAGCAAGTAAATGAGTCGTCAAATCACGAAAGACCACCTTTCCCGCCGAGTACATCAGTGAAGCACAGTGGCTAGCAAGTTGGGCTAGTTCGACCAATTATCTAGGCCGCTGCCACATTTGTTTTTTCACCCCTTTTTTATCTACTTGCCGGCAGGTAAATTCAAATATCCACCGCCGCGTTGCTCTGGTGTTTGGGTGCGCGATTTTTAATTTTTGATTGACGGGAGCAGGCGCGGCATGATTTTTATTTTTTTGATTGACGGGAGTAGGCGCGGCAGCAATTAGTCACGATGAATCCGCGTGTAAAACCCACTGCTCCCTGATGTGAGAAGTCGTCGACTGGTGTTTTACCATGGTGAAAACCAAAAGATTCCCCGCTCCTCGGCTGGCTCCCTCCGCCTTCTCGTAGATTGCATTGCCTTTCAGCCGTTTCGCCCCCTGCATCACCAACATTGTGCGCCTCGAGAAGTAGAGGGACTTCAGTGGTGTTTAGGTGCCTCTGCATGGGCATGTCCATGTCTCGGTGCAACATGACCGTTGGATCAAACTCAGACGGTGCAGATCAGTCACTGTAGCACAAAGCGTGTGGGTGTGTTTGGTTGCATTCTCATCTCAATATACTCCTCTGTCTAGGTGTGTAAGTCACCTTACGAAAACCAAATAATCCCAAAACACTTAGGCATGGTACATTAACTCCCTCCCCGTTTCTTGTTTTGTGACATATCAACCAATAAGAGACGTGGGTCGTGCATGCTTTCAGTGACTTGAGACTAATAAACATGACATGCAGTGGTTAGTTCATTGCATGCAATGCTATTAATTAGCAAAAAGACATTAAGTTTTCTCGTTTTCCTCTCCGCCTTGGTCGCAGTTGTTTCCTCTTCGTGTATTTGTGTTAACCTACTAGTGTGGACTCATGCACCCTTCATGCACTCTGCCAAACACCCAAAAGTGGGTCAAGAAGGGAACTGTTGCTCCCATCCCGTGCACCCTTCATACACCCTGCCTAACACTATCCGTGCTTCATATGGTTCATGTTTCGTGGAGTACTGTAGCACCGTACTCTCCGTGCGCTGTAGACCTAGTTCTGTTAACATTGATCTCACCGTTCATTCTCGACCGGACAGTCGAGAAAGCGGTACTATGTTACTACATTACTGTTCATATAGTTGACATGCGCACAACATCATTTGTTGTCGTCATATCTTACTACACTAGCAACAAGATTATGTAGTACTGACGTATGAACCACAACACATGCCTAGTAGTAGGAGCACTGTGTATGTTCAAGTGAATGCCGTGTTTTGCACTCCTCCGTCGTAAGAGTGGAAACGCTTGCTGTAATCATTTTCTTCTTCAGAAAAACAGTGGACACACTCTACCGTGCGGATCCTCCTCCAGCCATGCACTAAATTACTCACTTTCGCCGACGTGTGGGACAACCAGCATCGGGGTCCACCAGCCGTGCACTAAATTACTCAGTAGTAGAGTGACGGTAGACTACCCCGATCGAAGCACCACAGTAATGCCCAATGAGCCGTCAAATCACAAAAACCCCTCCTTTCCAGCACTAAGTTGGACGAACGAAGCAACCACCATTTCACTCTTCTCTCTCAGCTTCCTCTATACCCAACTCACTTCTCCCTCATCTTGTTCCTCATTTCTTCAAGAAAACCCCGACCTGCTTCTGCCATTGTTCTTCTCTCCCAAAGAAGGAAAGGTGAGCGCATCAATGGTGTTGATTCTGGCCAAGGCCCGGTCTTGCAACCCCGAGACCGATCCTATAACTCCCTCTCTGTTTTTCTTTTGGGTTTGTGATTATGGTTTATTTTCTTTTATTTCTATTTGACAGTTTCTTGATGGACGCTGGAGCACCGGCCGAAGTGATGTCTATGGCTCTGGCCAAAACCGTCAAGGCTCATGGTACGAAGAAGCGCAAGCACCCCGCCGAGACTACCGCAGACAAGCTCAAAGCCATCGCCCTGTCCAAGCCCCCCTCTCCGGGATCCCTCATTAAGCAAGTCCAAGTAATATCTCTTTTTGACAATCTTTTTCTCGATCTTGATCGTGTTTTTTCATCTAACACGCAGTACTAGTACTAGTAGTACAACTTTCTGGGTGATCTTGCATGTGATTTTTGTGTGCCAAATGACGGTTCTAAATTCCTCTTTTGACCAAAACATGTGAGAGGTTGACACTGATTTCTTATAGATTACTTCCAACTACTCCCTCTGTCCCAAATTTCTTGTTTTAGATTTGTCTAGATACGGATGTATCTAATATTAAAATGTGACTTGATACATCAGTATCTTGACAAATCTAAGACAAGAATTTTGGGACGGAGGGAGTACTTTATGAACATCAATGCTACCTTTGAAGAGGGTATATTTGCCTCAGTAACTTGTGTTATGGATATTGCAAGTAATCCCTCTGCTCTCATGCCTTTGAAGACATGTTCTAGTGTCTTTGTTCACTCATTTCTGTGCGTATATGTAGTCATATATGGAGTATAATATCAAAAATCATCTTATATTTCTGAATGGAGGTAGTAATAAAATATGGTTTTTGTTTAAATTAGAACCAGGTCTGCGGTGGAGATGAAGTTCTCAAAGTCATGCCGTGTGAACCGGAAGACCTGAGGATGAATTCTACTACTAAACTATCCAGCTGTTGTGTCCTTGTCGCCACGTGTCCTGAACTAGTGTTTTCCTGTAGTATTGTTGTGAGGCGTGTTCTCGAGGCTGTACTTGACCACAACGATTTCCTGGTTGTGCCTTCGATTACGAAGGGTGTGGTTCTTGTAAAGCTTCCCAACAAATCTGATGCGGCTTGTCTTCATGATCATGTTTATGAGTGGAAAGACCACTCTGTTAGGTTCTCCAAGGTTGACGAGATGGTGATGGTGCATGTAGACATCTCTCACGAAGTCCATGGCCTAGTCAGTTATGCGGGGTTCATCCCGTAGGTCGGTGGCAAGAAATAGTCTGTAGAGTTTAATTAGTGCAACTTTGCTTGTCTGTAGTAAGTACTATTGTTCATTACTTGATTTGTGTTTGTGAACCCTGTATTGTTTATTAGTACTGCCCGCTTTTGGTGTGTGGTCAGTCCTGAGAACGGTCTATGTTAATGTCCGTCCACTCAATTAAGTCTGTATATTTTGAAGTATCCAGATCATCTTTTTTGTGAGGACGGTTTATCAATAATGGTTACACTCCAATATCTGTATGCATTGCAGGGTTTATCGCACCCACCGGGATTTCCAGTCCCATGGATGTTCGGTCCATACGATTTGTCACGACCTTTGGACTGTCCTACTTGTGGGAGTAGGCGGGGCCCCTGCATGCCACCCATAGTTGGACGATCAATCTTCTGTTTACTGTCCGCGACTAGCGTCTCCGGTGTCGTCGCTCCTGCATCCGGCGCCTCCGCGTTCATGGCCGGCCTCCGGCGTCGTCGCTTCTGCTGCTGGTGTCTCCGCCTCCGCATCTGGCGTCGTCGCGTTCGCATCCGGTGCCTTCGCATCCACGGCCGGCCTCCGGCGTTGTGGTCGCATCTGCTAATGGTGTCTCCGCCTCCGCATCAGGCGTCGTCGTGTTTGCATCCGGTGTACGAGAACAAGATCAGTGCCGGTTTCCTCTGCACAGATACTCCAGCCGGTGTCTCCGCATCCACGGCCGGCATCTTTGGCGTGACCGGGTCCACAACTGGCATCACTCGTCGGCGCCTCCGGCGTCACTGTGCCCCTGCCCTGCATCCCGGATAAGGAGCTCCAGCACGAGCGCGTGGACGCCGGGGAGCAGGGCGACCTGCCGCGGGAGTCGGCGCGCGCGTGGAGCTCGTCCATCAGCCGCCAATGCACCAAGCAGCTGCGCCTCGAGTTTTGCCAGCAGCGCGCGTCCGACCGGCGTATCCTCGTCCTCCATGGCGGCATATCCTCCTCCAGCACGTCCATGGCTGGCGCCGTCGCGTCCTTGGCCCGCATACTCGCTTCCCTTGCTGACTTTGCTTGCTGGTCCTGGGCGCTCGCGAGGGGCAGACGGAGGTGGCCGTCGTACTAGTACTACTAGTACTCTTTGCACTATCGAGGCCATAGTACTAGTATACTCGCATGAGAGGCTGGGGGCTTTCTCGTCCAAAACGCAGTACCAGCACATGCATTGGTATGTGGGATAAAATCTATGCGCACTAGATTTCGGAATGGAGGGAGTACCAGTAAATTTTTACTACATGCATGTAGTTATAATGACACTCAACCACTTCATTCCCATTCATTCGTTGCATGCTTGTTGTGTATTAATGATCCCGGTTAATTAAAAGAAAAATTGACTTGCAAAGGAGTCATTAAATTTTATCTTGGTACCTGTAATATGAGTTTGTGGCATTCAACATAGTGATTTCCTGGTAAGGATTCATCACATCAAGTAAATCTTATTGATTTACTGTCTAAATCTTATTGATTTAATGTCATGTTTTCTTTCTTTTCCTGCAATTTTACGATGCAGGTTTTGCCATGTGACATTCATCACAGAATAAACCGTTTGGTTTGCTGTACGATGGCTATTTTTGCAGGTTTCACTTCTTATGTCGTGTCAGTAACGAAGGCAGTGTCCATCACTTATATTACTGGAAAAAATGGATCAGTCTGTTGTCCGAGTACAAGCTGAATTCCTATGATGAACTGCAGTTTGGTTTAACAAAAACGCCACAGTTAGTCCTTCTCGCGTTTAAAAGAAATGAAGAAAAAAATGGATCACGGTCACGAAGCCTAGTCAAGTTAGAAAGCTGATCATAGCAGACCAGACACGATCGTCGCTGTCTCGCACATCGGTACCACCTTCAGCAACGGATCGAGCACCGGCAGTTGCTCTAGCACTGACAGCGGCAGCAGCTCAGTCTGATCCAGCTGAGGATTGGGCACCGACCGCGTCAGCGGATCAGGCTGATCTACCGGAGGATCGGGCATCGACACCAGCACCTGCTGCGGCACCGGCACCAGCTCTACAAGGAGCACCATCTTCGGCAGCAGCGGCGGCTTCGGCACGTGCACCAACACTTGCACTTGCATCTGCTCTGGCCCGAGCAGCGGCAGCCGAACGAGCAGTTGCACCGGCAACAGACTGGGCTGCAGTTCGCACTTCATATACCAAAGTCCTTACAAAAACCGACATGTCCACCTTCTTGGTAAGTGTTGGTGCAGGTGATGGTGCAGCCTTGGTAACTGTTTGGATATTGGATCATTGGCCGCCCAAGTCTTTCGTTCTTTTTTCTTTCCATGTTGATTCGCATGATTCACTGTGTTGATCTAACTATTTGGGTATGTCTTCTTGTTTGCAAACATAGAATTCCTAGAGCAACGAGGGAGTCGTTCAACAATCCGGGCGACAGCGGCCAAGTTTCTCTTACCATGCGCAGCCTTGGTGTGAATGAACCTGCTCAATATACCGTAAGTACAAAGGATGGTCGCATGATGATTGATGCTAAAGGATAGTCAAGGTTCAAATCTAAATCATATCTTGTAGTAGGGGATGATCTCAAAATCGAACTTTCTCGGCAAGGAGAGCTGGTCCAAATCAACTTTGAAATTCTTCAGTAGCAGCACGCAACTGCCGAACTGATCTATCCTCCGAGAGATTTTGATGTAATAATCTGGCATGGTGAAACAAGTGTCATGTGTGTATAAGTAATATGACAATATTATTTATCACATGGTATATCATTGATAGAATTGCAACTCTCATTGCTGGTTAGGAACTGTCGTTCGATTTCATTCCAACAGCTGCCGTGCTTTATTCAATTTTGTGTATTCGCCTTGCGACAACATCTAAAACCAGCACCGTACCGATCGCTTGCAATATGAAAAGCACTGAGGTAGAACACATGGGCCCCCAAACATGCAGGGTGGGCCTGCGGCCCAAAGTCCAGAACCGTGAGCCTGTCTGAGTATTATATTCTCAGCTGAACCCCCATAATGCCCGTGCGTTGCACGTAACATCAAGATGCATTTGTATGAGTATTTTATCTTGTGAGAGAAAAGGATGAACGAGGGAAGGCCTTATTTGCAAATGTGGAGAGGTGTGTGGGTACCTTTTTGCAAAATTGCCATAGTTTCCTTCCTATCCGTCAGATATAAATCGGACGGCCTATATTGCAGGATGGCAGGCACACCATCATCACCAACTCGTCTATACTGTGTTAAAAACAACTCTGTTTTTTATAATTATATGTGTTATATATATTCCCCTTGATTTTCTTATGTATAAAGTTGTGATATAAAAGATTTGTATATTTCTTTACAGAGGGAGTATCTCTCTGTCAAAAATATATTTTTGTGTAACTAGTTACTCCTGTCTTTCTACTTCCTTTCGCTGATATGTGGGGCATCCGGCAACGGGGTCCACGTGCCATATGCACAAATTAGAGTGCACAACTGCACGGTAGACACACCCCGGTCGTAGCGCCGCAGTAATGCCCAATGAGCCGTCAAATCACAACCCCCCCTTTCCAGCTTTAGCAGTAAGCTGGACGGACGAAGCGGCAATATTTCACTGGGCCTGAATCCCCTTCTCCCTCGTCTGCTTGTTCAGAGAAAACCCCCTCTCGGCGATTGCATAGGGTTTTCTCATGGAGAACCAGGTACGAATTCTTCATCCATCCCCGATAAATCCAAGTCCCTTGGTCGCGGGTAATCCTAGGATGGCAGCCGCCGCCGTTGATGCATTTTTCTTCCTACTGAATCTAGTGTGTTTCATTTGCAGTGCCCAAAGTGCGAGGACCCTACAGGTTTCTGCGCCCTCGGCGAGACGCCACACTTGTTCCTTCTCATCCTAACACAGGATTTTAAAACGCGCACAGTATGTTCCTAGAATCCTCTTTTCTATCCGGGAGGGTGGGTTTTTTTGAACATGCTGTCGACTAATTTGGAAATTTGGATTGCTATATTTGGATAAAAGGTACTACCAGTACGATGGTCAACACTGACGTGAAGGAGGAAGTTATTTCTAGATTTGGATAGGGAATACATTGTGTTCTCATATTATTTTTCCTGCAGTGCATTATTTGCTCTGCCAGAACACATGTACTCAAGATGCTCGGCCTTGCCATAACTGAATACACCAGTTTAATGGTCACAGTGAAGACAAGCCATGGATATAAGTTCCGAGTTGGGTTCATGAACCAAGAAGATCGCTGCTTTTTTATGGCCGAACTTGGATAAACTTTCTCAAGTGTTACGGACTGAAAGTTGGCGCACGAATGTTGATGGAAATAGCAGAACCTGGTCTCATCTTCACTGCGATCTTCCACCCCGACGTCGTTCCAATTGTTCATCCATGTTAGTTTTGTATCTGGTTCTTGCTTGTTGCCTCGATTACTTCTTAATCCACCTATTCTGTCTAACTAATCACAATTTAACTTTAGAAGTAGCAACGAATCTCTCACGAAGATGCTACTTCTAACTAATATTTTCTTATAATTGGTGGCACGTGTAGGTTTTTTCAGAGTTAAGCAGGCTGCTCGTTTGTTATTCTGTAACAACTCGGCTGTTACTGATGGCACTGAAGTTGACTGGGACGACATCCACAAGTTCCTACACTTTATTGATCGTCTTGAGGTCCTTGTGGGGCGTTTCAATGGTGGAAGGCCACGTGGGATATGTGTGCCACTGCTGCACTCGTTGAACAGGTCCAACTGTGTCGAGAAACTTATGGTACGAGCTGTTTTCTGTTATATATGTTGTTCATAAACTATTGCTTATACACAGTTTTACAGCTGTGATCTTCTTGAAACAGAAACTGCCCAGTTCTATTGTTCCTATACAGATGCCTGACCATGGTCGGGTCAGACTTGCGCTTGGTCACAACATGATGTTTATGTCGACCTACTCCATTCCCCTTGGAGGTGAAAAGATACTTATTCATGGGTGGTCTCAAATAATGAAGGCCCGTCCATCTTGGAGAATAGGACAGAAGATTATGTTCCTGCTTTTCCATGGCTCTAAAGCGAATATCCTGTTTATTGACCACATTGCGAGATGAAGCCGCTTTCAGAAGGTTGTGGATGCGCGGGGTGGCGCCTGGGCCTTGTCCTGGGGCTTGGCGGCCTCACCCTTGGTTAACTGTAGGCAAAGTAGCACTGTTCGAGGCGTGCTTTGTACGGTTGAACCTGTATAAGTACTCATACTGCTTTCAGCTATGGTTGTTAAGTGCCCCTGCTGGTTTCAGTTAAGGTTGTTAAGTACTCCTGCTGCTTTTACAGTCTGTCGTGTTTCTTCAGTCCTGTCTTCCTCCAGCCGCCAAAACCAAACCAGCGCCGGCGGGGCCGCCTGCTTCCGCCTCCCACGGCTGGCTGCGCCTCAGCGCACGCATCGCCGCCCCACCGTCTCCTAAATCGTTAACGCCGACGTCCGAGGCCTCGCCGTCGTCCTCCGCGCGCTTTGGTGCGCTCGCCGCGGCGCCGCCCTCTCGCGTTGTCAACATGGTCAACAAACAACAGGAATCGGCAGAAGTACGTGGAGAGGATGACAGTACGGGCCCACCATGTCAGCGTATGGAAAAATAAAATGCTTCCTCCTAGTGTTTTCCTGACATCTGGGACCCACGACATTGTGAGCGTATATAGTCAATAGACAAGAGAACAACACAAGATCGGCTGACACCTGGGACGTAGCTGCTCGAGCAGTATTTTTTTGTTATTGTTGAGACGGAGCAGGGTTTGAACTGGGCTGTGGCCCGTCTAGCCCAGGCTTATATTTTATGTTCACCATGTGACCAGCCCAGCTATTTTTTCTTTGTGAAAATGAGCCCAGTTTATTTTTTCTGAAGAATACCCAATCCAGGCCTATTTATTTTTCTACGCCCTGATGGGCTGCAACTCTTTCAAGACCCCTGCAAATCTTGAAAGTAATATGAAATTTGTTGTAAATATAAAAACAGATGACAAATTGGCAATTACTTTATAATTTTTGAATTTTTTCACATTTTCAGATTCCTATTTCGCTGGGCATTAACCTAATTTAAATATATCTTCAAAGTACTTTAAATCTGGCTCGACATTTCGGTATTAAAAATAGTTTGGAACCCACAGAAATATGCGAAATTGGCCCTGGCCAACCAAAAAACGGACTGCAATAAATTGCATAAGAAGTCGCAATGAGCTATATATAAATTATTAAAAAAAGAGGGAATGGTCTGACTTATGGGCCTATTAAGTTGACGCGTATGCAAGATTGTTTTAGTTATTATATACGTCAACAACTGATTCTAGCAGACATAACCGTTGGATGTCAATCCAATAGCTGTCGTGTTTCTTCAATCTCTGATCTTCTTGCTCCAGCTGCCAAATCCAGCGCCGGCGGGACCGCCTGCTCCCACCTCTCATGCAGGCCTCACCGCCCCCTACTACTCCCACCGCTGGCAAAGGCATCCCTCTACTCACACACACCCCCTGTTATTATGCGGCGACAGCAGCCTCACACCGCAGCCGAACCAGTGAACCCTCATACTCCTCTCCGTGTGGGCATCCACTACCAAGTCTTCCCCGGCTCCGCGTCGTCCCCTTCCTAGGCCTCGCCGTCGTCCACCGCCCTGGTGCTCTCGGAGCGGCGTGGTCAACATGGTCAAGGAACGACTTCCATCGGAAGTGTACTGTCGTGGAGAGGCTGACAGCTGGGTCCACGGCAGCCGCAAGGAAGTGCCTCCTTATTACGCGGAAAATAATTATTCCTCCACCTGCCAGCAGGGACCCACCGGATGGGCCATCGTATTTGGCGAAAAAACGTTTGCCCCATGACTGCTGGGACCCACCGAACGGGCCACCGTATTTTGCGAAAAAAACGTTCCCCCCACTGTCAGCTCGGACCCATCGGACGCACAAAAAAATGAATACTCCCCCTGCTAGCTGGGACCCAGTATAGTGGGAGGCTGACTTGTGGGCCTACTAAGTTGACGGGGACGGAGGGCTTTGTCAACTTAGTCAATATGCACGATTCTAGCTCCATTGACCGTACGATGTCCATCCAACGGCCGTAGTGCTTCTTCAACCTCTGGTCTTCTTGCTCCAGCCGCCCAAACCAGCGCCTGTCGTGCCTCGTGCTCCTACCTCCCGTGGCCGGCTGTGATGCTGCTGAGGCCTCACCGCCCCCTAGACTCCCACTGCTAGCCAGGCCATCCCTCTACTCACCTACACCCCCTGTAATTCTGCGGCGACGACAGCCTCACACCGCAGCAGAACCAGTGAACCCTCGTACTCCTCTCCGCGTGGGCATCCACTGCCGCGTTTTCCCTGGCTCCGCATCGTCCACCGCCCTGGTGCTCTTGGCGCGGCGTGGTCAACGTGGTCAAGGAACGGCTTCCATCGGATGTGGACTGTACGTGGAGAGGCTGACAGCTGGGTCCACGGCCGCAGCAAGGAAGTGCCTCCTTATTACGCACAAAATAATTATTCCTCCACTTGACAGTGGGGACCCACCGGATGGGCCACCGTATTTCGCGAAAAAAACATTTCCCCCTGACTGCTGGGACCCACCAGCTACATCTTCGCATGCAAGGAAGTGCGTCCGGGCAAAAAAAAGAAAAACAATCCGCCCCCCTGACTGCTGGGACCCACCAGCTACATCTTCACACGCAAGGAAGTGCCTGACAGTCGGGACCCACCTGGTCGAAGCGTACGTAGCGTTGTCATTCTGGTCCCGAACGTGTACGTACATACTGGTCGATGTAGAGGCACGCACATGTCGTAGTAGAGGCGCGCACATAGAATGTACACGTATGTACAGTGGCAAGTGTGCAAGAAAGAAAATACGGCCACGTACGTACATACAGGCAGGGTCTCGAACACCTACTCACGCATACGTACGGCCAGGGCTCGTGTACATGGCTGGGTCGAAACGGAGAAACTGCGTCGTCGTCGTGTTCATGGGGAGGCAACGGAATGCGTCATGTTCATCGGGAGGCAACGGAACGTGTGGGAGCCAACCGGCTAGGACAGAACAGCCGATGGAAACGAGGCCTGGCGTACCGCAGAACGGAGGAAACGGCCTTGTGTTCGAACGGCCACGGTCGAAACGGGATCCTGTTCATTGTGAGGGGTCTGGCGTACCGCAAAACGGAGGAAACGGACCTCCTATGGTCGAAACGGGGGTCCTGTTGATCGGGAGGGTGTGGCGTCCCGCAAAACGGAGGAAACGGACTTGTGTTGGAGCGCTACGGTCGAAACGGGGTTCCTGTTCATCGGGAGGGCTGTGGCGTACCGCAAAACGGGACTCCACGGGATACTGTTCATCTCCACCGTCGACCCCCTCCAGCCTCCACGGGCTACTGTTCATCCACCGTTGACCTCCTCCAGCCTCCACCTGCGACTGTTCATCCACGGGCTCCAGTTCATCCAGCCTCCACCGCGCGCTACTCCACCGGCTACTGTTCAACCAGCCCTCTCCACGGGCTCCTGTTCAACCACCCCTCCACGGGCTACTGTTCATCCAGCCCTCCACCGTCTACTGTTCATCCTGCCCTCCAAGGGGTGGTCCTGTTCATCCTGCCCTCCACGGGGTCCTGTTCACCCAGCCCCAACCGGCTCGATCGATCGGGGTCCTGTTCATCCAGAGGCAACACCATGGGGTCCTGTTCATCCACCCCCACCGGGAACTGTTCATCAAAACCCCCCAGCAACGCTCACTGTTCATCCAGAGGCAGCATCGATCGGCTTCAGTTAGCAGCAGTAGCGAAGGAATCGCTCGATCGGGTTCAGTTAACAGCCATCGATCAATCGCTCGGGTTCAATAACGCGTAGCCTGCAGTGCAATCGCTCAGATTAAGTTAGAGCCCAATGCCTCGCTCGGGTTCAGTTAGAGCCCAACGCCTCGCACCCACGCGCGTGTGCATACGAGAGAAACGCGCATCGCTCGGCCCCGACCACCCACCGTAACCGGGAACACCCCGATATTTTCCTCACCCTCGCTTCTACCACGGTTTTTTCCGTCATGGATGGCCCAAAGAATGTCATGCAGCTACGTCTCCGGCCCGCCCAGGACGAAAAGCCCATTTTCTGTCATGATTTTTTGTCATAGAAGTAGGACCCACCACATCTATGATGATACCGGGTTTTGTCACAATTATCTTCATAGAAGTGTCATAAGTATGACAGAAAAAAAATCGTTCGGCCCAAAATGTCACGGATGTGTCTTTTTTTGTAGTGTTATTTGGTGGAGGGGTCGGTGATTTGGGTGGAAGGTGTCGCGCTTGCGCCGGCGGTTGGGTCATGTGGGATGTGGAAGGAGGAGGAGGATGGGGGTCAGGTGTGGATTACCTGCCTGGATAGGCGAGGCCGAGCAGCGTGAAGGAGGGTCGCGGGCGAGGAGGCGGCGGCGCTGCAAGCAAGGAGTGAAGGCTTCAACTTGGAAAGGAAGGCGGAAAGAGGGGAAATGTGGCTTTTGGTAAGGGGGAGGGGGTGGGGAGGTAGATATTTCCGCGGAAGCCGAAAATTTGGAGTCGCTTCAGCCAAAAAACTGGCGCGCAAAGTGTCATCAGACACGGTCCCTTATTCAGACACGGTCCAAAGATATTTTGTGCTGCATCTCACACGGTTTGTTATAATAAACTGTGTGGGATCTTTTGAGTATAATGTATATTAGGAAGTATAGGATAGACTAGTAAATATTCTTGCTTGCCTTGTACTCCAAGTATATCATGGACTCCTATATATATGCCCACGAGGCTCAAGCAATACATCAAACTATTCCACCAAACCTCTCTCTCCCTTCTAGCATGGTATCAGTTTCCGGGTTCTAAACCCTAGCCGCCGCCGCTTCCGCGCGCCGCCCCCGGGGCGGTCGGCCTCCATGACCGCCGCCGGGGGCCGCGCCGCCGTACCTAGGGTTCGTCCGCCGGCCGTGTTGGGCGGCTGCCCTAGAGAGTCTTTTTTCCCGATCCTTTGATCCGGGTTTTCTCTGTCTCGCCGGTCGCTTTGATCGGCGTCTAGGTTTTCTGGTCTATGTGATCCGGTTTGCGTCACCCACCACCGTCGTCGTCCCCGTGTGCCTCTACTCCAACACCGGCGCGATCGGCCGGCTTCTTCACCGACCCGGCGGCCTCGCGCGTCGTCCGCGCATCTGCTCGTCGGTCGCCCCGAGCCGGCGGCCTCACGTGTCGTCCGCGCGTCGGCCCGCCGGTCGCCCCGACCCGGCGGCCTTGCGTCATGCGGCAACCCTTCACCGCCGCCGTTCGCGCATCAGCCCGCCCGTCGATCTATGCCGGCCGTCACGGCCCTACTCCGACCGGCACTCCTGCATCACCCCGACCCGGCGGCCTCACGCCATGCGGCGGCCAATCATAGCCGCCCTGCCGCCCGCCGCCGCCGGCTTCATCTCAGACTCCGCCGCCACCGCGCCTCCACCGAGCGGCGTCCCCGACCTCGCGCGCGATCGGATTGATCACCCGCCCGCCGCCGCGATCCGCCTCATCTACGTTGTGCGACCGACCTGGCCCGTCGGTTGCGCGCGCCTCCGCGGGCCCCGTGAAGATCATCCTGGGTACCGCGCGCCTCTCCGCCGATCGAGCATCGGGGTACCGCTGCGTCGCCCCTGTTGGAAATATGCCCTAGAGGCAATAATAAAAGGTTATTATTATATTTCTTTGTTCATGATAATAGTCTATTGTTCATGCTATAATTGTATTGTCTGGAAATCGTAATACATGTGTGAATACATAGACCACAATGTGTCCCTAGTAAGCCTCTAGTTGACTAGCTCGTTGATCAACAGATAGTCATGGTTTCCTGACTATGGACATTGGATGTCATTGATAACGGGATCACATCATTAGGAGAATGATGTGATGGACAAGACCCAATCCTAAGCATAGCATAAAAGATCGTGTAGTTTCGTTTGCTAGAGCTTTTCCAATGTCAAGTATCTTTTCCTTAGACCATGAGATCGTGCAACTCCCGGATACCGTAGGAGTGCTTTGGGTGTGCCAAACGTCACAACGTAACTGGGTGACTATAAAGGTGCATTACGGGTATCTCCGAAAGTGTCTGTTGGGTTGGCACGGATCGAGACTGGGATTTGTCACTCCGTGTGACGGAGAGGTATCTCTGGGCCCACTCGGTAATGCATCATCATAATGAGCTCAATGTGACTAAGGCGTTAGTCACGGGATCATGCATTGCGGTACGAGTAAAGAGACTTGCCGGTAACGAGATTGAACAAGGTATTGGGATACCGACGATCGAATCTCGGGCAAGTAACATACCGATTGACAAAGGGAATTGCATACGGATTGATTGAATCCTCGACACCGTGGTTCATCCGATGAGATCATCGTGGAACATGTGGGAGCCAACATGGGTATCCAGATCCCGCTGTTGGTTATTGACCGGAGAGGCGTCTCGGTCATGTCTGCATGTCTCCCGAACCCGTAGGGTCTACACACTTAAGGTCCGGTGACGCTAGGGTTGTAGAGATATATGTATGCGGAAACCCGAAAGTTGTTCGGAGTCCCGGATGAGATCCCGGACGTCACGAGAGGTTCCGGAATGGTCCGGAGGTGAAGAATTATATATAGGAAGTCAAGTTTCGGCCACCGGGAAAGTTTCGGGGGTTACCGGTATTGTACCGGGACCACCGGAAGGGTCCCGGGGGTCCACCGGGTGGGGCCACCTATCCCGGAGGGCCCCGTGGGCTGAAAGTGGAAGGGAACCAGCCCTTAGTGGGCTGGGGCGCCCCCCTTGGGCCTCCCCCCATGCGCCTAGGGTTGGGAACCCTAGGGTGGGGGAGCTTCCCCCTTGCCTTGGGGGGCAAGGCAACCCCTTCCCCCCTTGGCCGCGCCCCCCCCCCTTGGAGATCCCATCTCCCAGGGCTGGCGCACCCCTCCAGGGGCCTATATAAAGGGGGGAGGGAGGGCAGCAAACTACAGCCTTGGGCGCCTCCCTCCTCCCCTGCAACACCTCTCTCTCTCCGCAGAAGCTCGGCGAAGCCCTGCCGGAGACCCGCTACATCCACCACCACGCCGTCGTGCTGTTGGATCTCCATCAACCTCTCCTTCCCCCTTGCTGGATCAAGAAGGAGGAGACGTCGCTGCACCGTACGTGTGTTGAACGCGGAGGTGCCGTCCGTTCGGCACTCGGTCATCGGTGATTTGGATCACGGCGAGTACGACTCCGTCATCCACGTTCATTGGAACGCTTCCGCTCGCGATCTACAAGGGTATGTAGATGCACTCCCTTCCCCTCGTTGCTAGTATACTCCATAGATGCATCTTGGTGAGCGTAGGAAAATTTTAAATTATGCTACGATTCCCAACAGTGGCATCATGAGCCAGGTCTATGCGTAGTTACTATGCACGAGTAGAACACAAAGCAGTTGTGGGCGTTGAGTTTGCCAATTCTTCTTGCCGCTACTAGTCTTTTCTTGTTTCGGCGGCATTGTAGGATGAAGCGGCCCGGACCGACCTTACACGTACACTTACGTGAGACAGGTTCCACCGACTGACATGCACTAGTTGCATAAGGTGGCTAGCGGGTGTCTGTCTCTCCTACTTTAGTCGGAACGGATTCGATGAAAAGGGTCCTTATGAAGGGTAAATAGAAATTGGCAAATCACGTTGTGGTCATACGTAGGTAAGAAACGTTCTTGCTAGAAACCTACAAACCACGTAAAAACTTGCAACAACAATTAGAGGACGTCTAACTTGTTTTTGCAGCAAGTGCTATGTGATGTGATATGGCCAGAAGATGTGATGAATGATATATGTGATGTATGAGATTGATCATATTCTTGTAATAGGAATCACGACTTGCATGTCGATGAGTATGACAACCGGCAGGAGCCATAGGAGTTGTCTTTATTATTTTGTATGACCTGCGTGTCATTGAATAACGCCATGTAAATTACTTTACTTTGTTGCTAAACGCGTTAGCCATAGAAGTAGAAGTAATCGTTGGCGTGACGACTTCATGAAGACACAATGATGGAGATCATGGTGTCATGCCGGTGACAAAGATGATCATGGTGCCCCGAAGATGGAGATCAAAGGAGCATGATGATATTGGCCATATCATGTCACTATTTGATTGCATGTGATGTTTATCATGTTTTTGCATCTTATTTGCTTAGAACGACGGTAGCAAGTAGGATGATCCCTTATAATAATTTCAAGAAAGTGTTCACCCTAACTGTGCACCGTTGCGAAGGTTCGTCGTTTCGAAGCACCACGTGATGATCGGGTGTGATAGATTCTAACGTTCGAATACAACGGGTGTTGACGAGCCTAGCATGTACAGACATGGCCTCGGAACACACGCAATACACTTAGGTTGACTTGACGAGCCTAGCATGTACAGACATGGCCTCGGAACACGGAGGACCGAAAGGTCGAGCATGAGTCGTATAGAAGATACGATCAACATGGAGATGTTCACCGATCTTGACTAGTCCGTCTCACGTGATGATCGGACACGGCCTAGTTAACTCGGATCATGTTTCACTTAGATGACGAGAGGGATGTCTATCTGAGTGGGAGTTCATTAAATAATTTGATTAGATGAACTCAATTATCATGAACTTAGTCTAAAATCTTTACACTATGTCTTGTAGATCAAATGGCCAACGTTGTCCTCAATTTCAACGCGTTCCTAGAGAAAACCAAGCTGAAAGATGATGGCAGCAACTATACGGACTGGGTCCGGAACCTGAGGCTCATCCTCATAGTAGCCAAGAAAGATTATGTCTTAGAAGCACCGCTAGGTGATGCACCAATCCCACAGAACCAAGACGTTATGAACGCTTGGCAATCACGTGCTGATGATTACTCCCTCGTTCAGTGCGGCATGCTTTACAGCTTAGAACCGGGTCTCCAAAAGCGTTTTGAGAAACATGGAGCATATGAGATGTTCGAGGAGCTGAAACTGGTTTTCCAAGCTCATGCCCGGGTCGAGAGATATGATGTCTCCGACAAGTTCTTCAGCTGTAAAATGGAGGAGAACAGTTCTGTTAGTGAGCACATACTCAGAATGTCTGGGTTGCACAACCGCTTGTCTCAGCTGGGAGTTAATCTCCCGGATGACGCGGTCATTGACAGAATCCTCCAGTCGCTTCCACCAAGCTACAAGAGCTTTGTGATGAACTACAATATGCAGGGGATGGAAAAGACCATTCCCGAGGTATATTCAATGCTGAAATCAGCGGAAGGGGAGATCAGAAAAGAACATCAAGTGTTGATGGTGAATAAAACCACCAAGTTCAAGAAGGGCAAGGGTAAGAAGAACTTCAAGAAGGACGGCAAGGGAGTTGCCGCGCCCGGTAAGCCAGTTACTGGGAAGAAGTCAAAGAATGGACCCAAGCCCGGGACTGAGTGCTTTTATTGCAAGGGAAGTGGTCACTGGAAGCGGAACTGCCCCAAATATTTAGCGGACAAGAAGAAGGCCGGCAACACCCAAGGTATATGTGATATACAAGTAATTGATGTGTACCTTACCAGTACTCGTAGTAGCTCCTGGGTATTTGATACCGGTGCGGTTGCTCATATTTGTAACTCAAAACAGGAACTACGGAATAAACGGAGACTGGCAAAGGACGAGGTGACGATGCGCGTCGGGAATGGTTCCAAGGTCGATGTGATCGCCGTCGGCACGCTACCTCTGCATCTACCCACGGGATTAGTTTTAAACCTCAATAATTGTTATTTAGTGCCAGCTTTGAGCATGAACATTGTATCTGGATCTCGTTTAATTCGAGATGGCTACTCATTTAAATCCGAGAATAATGGTTGTTCTATTTATTTGAGAGATATGTTTTATGGTCATGCCCCGCTGGTCAATGGTTTATTTTTGATGAATCTCGAACGTGATGTTACACATGTTCATAGTGTGAATACCAAAAGATGTAAAGTTGATAACGATAGTCCCACATACTTGTGGCACTGCCGCCTTGGTCACATTGGTGTCAAGCGCATGAAGAAGCTCCATGCAGATGGACTTTTGGAGTCTCTTGATTACGAATCATTTGACACGTGCGAACCATGCCTCATGGGTAAGATGACCAAGACTCCGTTCTCCGGAACAATGGAGCGAGCAACCAACTTATTGGAAATCATACATACCGATGTGTGTGGTCCAATGAGTGTTGAGGCTCGCGGAGGATATCGTTATGTTCTCACTCTCACTGATGATTTAAGTAGATATGGATATGTCTACCTAATGAAACACAAGTCTGAAACCTTTGAAAAGTTCAAGGAATTTCAGAGTGAAGTTGAGAATCAACGTGACAGGAGAATAAAATTCCTACGATCAGATCGTGGTGGAGAATATTTAAGTCACGAGTTTGGTGCACACTTAAGGAAATGTGGAATAGTTTCACAACTCACGCCGCCTGGAACACCTCAGAGAAATGGTGTGTCCGAACGTCGTAATCGCACTCTATTGGATATGGTGCGATCTATGATGTCTCTTACCGATTTACCGCTCTCATTTTGGGGCTATGCTTTAGAGACTGCCGCATTCACTTTAAATAGGGCTCCGTCGAAATCCGTTGAGACGACACCGTATGAATTATGGTTTGGGAAGAAACCTAAGCTGTCGTTTCTAAAAGTTTGGGGATGCGATGCTTATGTCAAGAAACTTCAACCTGAAAAGCTCGAACCCAAATCGGAAAAATGCGTCTTCATAGGATACCCTAAGGAAACTATTGGGTATACCTTCTACCTCAGATCCGAAGGCAAGATCTTCGTTGCCAAGAACGGGTCCTTTCTGGAGAAGGAGTTTCTCTCGAAAGAATTGAGTGGGAGGAAAGTGGAACTTGATGAGGTGATAGTCACCCCTTCCGAACCGGAAAGTAGCGCAGCGCGGGAAAATGTTCCTGTGGTGCCTACACCGACTGGGGAGGAAGTTAATGATGATGATCATGAAGCTTCGGATCAAGTTACTGAACTTCGTAGGTCCACAAGGACACGTTCCGCACCAGAGTGGTACGGCAACCCTGTCCTGGAAATCATGTTGTTAGACAACGGTGAACCTTCGAACTATGAAGAAGCGATGGCGGGCCCGGATTCCGACAAATGGCTAGAAGCCATGAAATCCGAGATAGAATCCATGTATGAAAACAAAGTATGGACTTTGACTGACTTGCCCGATGAGCGGCGAGCCATAGAAAACAAATGGATCTTTAAGAAGAAGACGGACGCGGATGGTAATGTGACCATCTACAAAGCTCGACTTGTCGCTAAGGGTTATCGACAAGTTCAAGGGGTTGACTACGATGAGACTTTCTCACCCGTAGCGAAGCTGAAGTCCGTCCGAATCATGTTAGCAATTGCCGCATACTATGATTATGAGATATGGCAGATGGACGTCAAAACGGCATTCCTTAATGGCTTCCTTAAGGAAGAGTTGTATATGATGCAGCCGGAAGGTTTTGTCGATCCTAAGAATGCTAACAAAGTATGCAAGCTCCAGCGCTCAATCTATGGGCTGGTGCAAGCATCTCGGAGTTGGAACATTCGCTTTGATGAGATGATCAAAGCGTTTGGGTTTACACAGACTTATGGAGAAGCCTGTGTTTACAAGAAAGTGAGTGGGAGCTCTGTAGCATTTCTCATATTATATGTGGATGACATACTATTGATGGGAAATGATATAGAATTCTTGGAAAGTATAAAGGCCTATTTGAATAAGTGTTTTTCAATGAAGGACCTTGGAGAAGCTGCTTATATATTAGGCATCAAGATCTATAGAGATAGATCAAGACGCCTCATTGGTCTTTCACAGAGTACATACCTTGACAAGATATTGAAGAAGTTCAGTATGGATCAGTCCAAGAAGGGGTTCTTGCCTGTATTGCAAGGTGTGCAATTGAGCACGGCTCAATGCCCGACCACGGCAGAAGATATAGAAGAGATGAGTGTCATCCCCTATGCCTCGGCCATAGGGTCTATTATGTATGCCATGCTGTGTACCAGACCTGATGTAAACCTTGCCGTAAGTTTGGTAGGAAGGTACCAAAGTAATCCCGGCAAGGAACACTGGACAGCGGTCAAGAATATCCTGAAGTACCTGAAGAGGACTAAGGATATGTTTCTCGTTTATGGAGGTGACGAAGAGCTCGTCGTAAAGGGTTACGTCGACGCTAGCTTCGACACAGATCTGGATGACTCGAAGTCACAGACCGGATACGTGTATATTTTGAATGGAGGAGCAGTAAGCTGGTGCAGTTGCAAGCAAAGCGTCGTGGCGGGATCTACATGTGAAGCGGAGTACATGGCAGCCTCGGAGGCAGCACAGGAAGCAGTCTGGATGAAGGAGTTCATTACCGACCTAGGGGTGATTCCCAATGCGTCGGGCCCAATGACTCTCTTCTGTGACAACACTGGAGCTATTGCCCTTGCGAAGGAGCCCAGGTTTCACAGGAAGACCAGGCATATCAAGCGTCGCTTCAACTCCATTCGTGAAAGTGTTCAAAATGGAGACATAGATATTTGTAAAGTACACACGGACCTGAATGTAGCAGATCCGTTGACTAAACCTCTCCCTAGGGCAAAACATGATCAACACCAGGACGCAATGGGTGTTCGATTCATCACAATGTAACTAGATTATTGACTCTAGTGCAAGTGGGAGACTGTTGGAAATATGCCCTAGAGGCAATAATAAAAGGTTATTATTATATTTCTTTGTTCATGATAATAGTCTATTATTCATGCTATAATTGTATTGTCCGGAAATCGTAATACATGTGTGAATACATAGACCACAACGTGTCCCTAGTAAGCCTCTAGTTGACTAGCTCGTTGATCAACAGATAGTCATGGTTTCCTGACTATGGACATTGGATGTCATTGATAACGGGATCACATCATTAGGAGAATGATGTGATGGACAAGACCCAATCCTAAGCATAGCATAAAAGATCGTGTAGTTTCGTTTGCTAGAGCTTTTCCAATGTCAAGTATCTTTTCCTTAGACCATGAGATCGTGCAACTCCCGGATACCGTAGGAGTGCTTTGGGTGTGCCAAACGTCACAACGTAACTGGGTGACTATAAAGGTGCATTACGGGTATCTCCGAAAGTGTCTGTTGGGTTGGCACGGATCGAGACTGGGATTTGTCACTCCGTGTGACGGAGAGGTATCTCTGGGCCCACTCGGTAATGCATCATCATAATGAGCTCAATGTGACTAAGGCGTTAGTCACGGGATCATGCATTGCGGTACGAGTAAAGAGACTTGCCGGTAATGAGATTGAACAAGGTATTGGGATACTGACGATCGAATCTCGGGCAAGTAACATACCGATTGACAAAGGGAATTGCATACGGATTGATTGAATCCTCGACACTGTGGTTCATCCGATGAGATCATCGTGGAACATGTGGGAGCCAACATGGGTATCCAGATCCCGCTGTTGGTTATTGACCGGAGAGGCGTCTCGGTCATGTCTGCATGTCTCCCGAACCCGTAGGGTCTACACACTTAAGGTCCGGTGACGCTAGGGTTGTAGAGATATATGTATGCGGGAAAGTTGTTCGGAGTCCCAGATGAGATCCCGGACGTCACGAGAGGTTCTGGAATGGTCCGGAGGTGAAGAATTATATATAGGAAGTCAAGTTTCGGCCACCGGGAAAGTTTCGGGGGTTACCGGTATTGTACCGGGACCACCGGAAGGGTCCCGGGGGTCCACCGGGTGGGGCCACCTATCCCGGAGGGCCCCGTGGGCTGAAAGTGGAAGGGAACCAGCCCTTGGTGGGCTGGGGCGCCCCCCCCTTGGGCCTCCACCCATGCGCCTAGGGTTGGGAACCCTAGGGTGGGGGAGCTTCCCCCTTGCCTTGGGGGGCAAGGCAACCCCTTCCCCCCTTGGCCGCCGCCCCCCCCCCCCTTGGAGATCCCATCTCCCAGGGCTGGCGCACCCCTCCAGGGGCCTATATAAAGGGGGGAGGGAGGGCAGCAGAACACAGCCTTGGGCGCCTCCCTCCTCCCCTGCAACACCTCTCTCTCTCCCGCAGAAGCTCGGCGAAGCCCTGCCGGAAAACCGCTACATCCACCACCACGCCGTCGTGCTGTTGGATCTCCATCAACCTCTCCTCCCCCTTGCTGGATCAAGAAGGAGGAGACGTCGCTGCACCGTACGTGTGTTGAACGCGGAGGTGCCGTACGTTCGGCACTCGGTCATCGGTGATTTGGATCACGGCGAGTACGACTCCGTCATCCACGTTCATTGGAACGCTTCCGCTCGCGATCTACAAGGGTATGTAGATGCACTCCCTTCCCCTCGTTGCTAGTATACTCCATAGATGCATCTTGGTGAGCGTAGGAAAATTTTAAATTATGCTACGATACCCAACAGCCCCGTCGGGCCACAGCACCGCCGCCCCATGGTTCTCCTCGCGGCTGCATCGACTCGTGCGTCGCCGCTGCGTCGCCCCTTCGGGGCGTAGTGCCGCGATACGCGGTCCCTGCCGCCGCCCCGATGCCGTCCCCGTGGCTGCACTGACTCGCAAACCGCCGTTGCGTCGCCCCTTCGGGACGCAGCGTCGCAGCCCGCGGTCCCCGCCGCCGCCCCGAGGTCTTCCCGCCGTCGCCCCGACCCGCTTGCCGCCGCTACGTTGCCCCTTCAGGCCATAGCACCGCAGCCCGCAGTCCACTCCGCTGTCACCGCGCGTCGACCTCCCGTGGTATGCGCCGCGCCGTCTCCCTTGTCGCGGGAACGCCACCGTCCGCGCCGGTCTTCGTGACGCTGTCAGGGTTCTTCGCCTACCTCTGTAGCCGTCGCCGCACTCCTAACCTAGCCGTCGCCGCTCTTCTTTGGCCGCCGCCACTACCTCTGTAGCCGCCGTCGCCGCCCGTCCACCCCCTTCGTCTTCGTCCAGCACCAGCTCGTCGCTAGCGTCGCCGTCATCAATCCCCCTCTCCCGCCGCCACTACCTTCATAGCCGCCGCCCGTCCACCCCCTTCGTCTTCATCCAAGCACCAGCCCGTCGCCAGCGTCGCCGTCATCTACCCCGACCGCTTCATCTACTCCGACAACCGCGGGCGACATTGGCCCCGCGCTGATTGGCGCCGCAACCGTCGTCGAGTCCTTCTCTGCTGGCCTCTCCGACTTCTTCGACATGGCGTACAGCTCGTGCAGGTCCCAGTCTACGCATGCCCGGCGCTGGCAACACCGTTGCGTGCCTTCGTCCATGACGTGTCCCCGGGCCTGGCAAGCCTGGTGCGGCGCTTCGTCAACTTCGTCTTCGTCCGTCTACGCATGCCCGGTGCTGGCAACACCGACGCGTGCCTTCGTCTATGATGTGTCCCCGGGGTTGGCAACCCCGGTGTGACTCGTCGTCAACACCATTCTCCTTCCTAGCGCACCACTTCTTCGACACCACTGCGCCCATGACTAACTCGGCGCCTCCTTGCGCCCGCGGCTCCACGGCGACTCCCTCGACACCGGCTACCCCGACTCGACATCGACCATGCCGTTGTTCGCACGGCTACCTCGACCATGGCTACACCACCCTACGCTCTCGGCTACATCGACATCGGCACAAAGGGCTACCGCCTGCTTGAGCAACCTCGTCGGTTTCCACTCCAGCCACGACTCCGCGATGCATCGACTGATACGACTGTGGGGGGTGTCCGTCGGCTTGCCTTCGGATTCTTCTCCAGTCTTACCGTCTGCGTCTCTACCGTTGTGACTGCAGTGGGGTGTTGAGTATAATGTATATTAGGAAGTATAGGATAGACAAGGAAATATTCTGGCTTGCCTTGTACTCCAAGTAGATCATGGACTCCTATATATATATATATATGCCAACGAGGCTGAAGCAATACATTAAACTATTCCACCAAACCTCTCTCTCCCTTCTAACAGGATCTACTTGATTTATTGTCTTGATTTGAATTACATAATGGGGTCACAGCGGCCATGGACGGTGTTTGAATTGCTAGACCTTTTATCTGCAGTGATCATAAAAGAATTGGAATTATTCAGGGTTCGTTTGGACATTTTTATGCATTAAGTGAGTTTTCAACGCATTTATGTGCATAATTCAAATTTGAACTACATGCACATGCTCCAGTGCATATAAATTCGTTGAAAAAACAAATCTTTGTCCTCGGGTGCATGCTTAGGTCCCATGAAATAAATGGGAATGAATTTCAAACACCATGGCACCGCTGATTGCCGACAAAACATTGAGATGCCTGCTTTTTAAATTCTAGTAAATCCGAAACTCGTCTGAAATTCATGAAACTTGGCATGCTATCATGGAGCGGCATCAACATGCCGTGGTAAATTTTTTGTCCCATTTGGGGCAGGTTTGGGTATATGCTTCTCACAAACCGGAGCTTCTCACAATAAGCATGATGGTTTTCGGTAGGGAACGAACCACCTTTGGGGACGAAACGATATCCATTGCCTCTTATTGCTTTCAATTTTTTTCTCGTGCCAACATACAACAACAGGAGTGTTGTATGAATTTTTGTGATTTTTTGGGGTTCGTTTGGACATTTTTATGCATTAACTGAGTTTTCAAATGCATTTATGTGCAGAATTCAAATTTGAACTACATGCGCATGCTCTAGTGCATACAAATTGGTTGAAAATCAAATATGTGTCCTTGGGTGCATGCTTAGGTCCCATGCAAGAAGTGGGAATGAATTTCAAACACCAGGGCACCGTTGATTGCCAGCAAAACATTGAGATGCCTGGTTTTTAAATTCTAGTAAATCCAAAACTCGTCTGAAATTCCTGAAACTTGGCATGCTATCATGGAGCGGCATCAACATGCCGTGGTAAAAATTTTGTCCCATTTGGGGCAGGTTTGGGTATATGCTTCTCACAAACCGGAGCTTCTCACAACAAGCATGATGGTTTTCGATAGGGAACGCCCCACCTTTGGGGATGAAACGATATCCATTGCCTCTTATTGCTTTCAATTTTTTTCTTGTGCCAACATAGAACAACAGGAGTGTTGTGTGAATTTTTGTGAATTTTCGGGGTTCGTTTGGACATTTTTATATATTATCTGAGTTTTCAACGCATTTCTGTGCATAATTCAAATTTGAACTACATGCGCATGCTCCAGTGCATATAAATTGGTTGAAAAATCAAATCTGTGTCCTTGGGTGCATGCTTAGGTCCCATGCAAGAAATGAGAATGAATTTCAAACACCAGGGCACCGTTGATTGCCGGCAAAACATTAAGATGCCTGGTTTTTTAATTCTAGTAAATCCAAAACTCGTTTGAAATTCATGAAACTTGGCATGCTATCATGGAGCGGCATCAACATGCCATGGTAAAAATTTTGTCCCATTTGGGGCAGGTTTGAGTATATGCTTCTCACAAACCGGAGCTTCTCACAACAAGCATGATGGTTTTCGGTTGGGAATGCCCCACCTTTGGGGACGAAACGATATCCATTGACTCTTATTGCTTTCAAATGTTTTTCTCGTGTCAACATATAACAACAGGAGTGTTGTGTGAATTTTTGTGATTTTTCGGGGTTCGTTTGGACATTTTTATCCATTATCTGAGTTTTCAATGCATTTATGTGCATAATTCAAATTTGAACTACATGCGCATGCTCCAGCGCATATAAATTGGTTGAAAAATCAAATCTATGTCCTTGGGTGCATGCTTAGGTCCCATGCAAGAAATGGGAATGAATTTCAAACACCAGGGCACCGTTGATTGCCGGCAAAACATTGAGATGCCTGGTTTTTAAATTCTAGTAAACCCAAAACTCGTCTGAAATTCATGAAACTTGGCATGCTATCATGGAGCGGATCAACATGCCGTGGTAAAAAATTTGTCCCATTTGGGGCAGGTTTGGGTATATGCTTCTCACAAACCGGAGCTTCTCACAACAAGCATGATGGTTTTCGGTAGGGAACTCCCAACCTTTGGGGACGAAACGATATCCATTTCCTCTTATCACTTTCAAATTTTTTTCTCGTGTCAACATAGAACAACAGGAGTGTTGTGTGATTTTTTGTGATTTTTCGGAGTTTGGTTGGACATTTTTATGCATTAACGAGTTTTCAATGCATTTATGTGCATAATTCAAATTTGAACTACATGCGCATGCTCGAGTGCATATAAATTGGTTAAAAAATCAAATCTGTGTCCTGGGGTGCATGCTTAGGTCCCCATGCAACAAATGGGAATGAATTTCAAACACCAGGGCACCATTGATTGCTGGTAAAACATTGAGATACTTTCTTTTTAAATTCTAGTAAATCTAAAACTCGTCTGAAATTCATGAAACTTGGCATGCTATCATGGAAGGGCACCCGACATGCTGTGGTATTTTCCGTGTCCATTTTGAGAGAAGGCGCACTCGAATAATGACAGCCAACAAAGGCGTTTTGAAAAAAATAGCTGCCACTTTAATATCTCAAACGTTTGTATAATTCAAACCGTGTGCGTTCGGTTAACCATTCACGTGACGCCACATGTCTTGGTTTTAATGGCTATAGGAGGTGCCATGTGGACAGCTGCTTGACTGAACGGGAGGCGTACAAGCTGTTCAACGCGGGATCTGTGCATCTCTTCTACGCAAATGGTTCAGATTACAGTATGCAAATTAAAGCCAGACTTTGGCGCTAAGCCAAGAGACACTCGATTTGTCAAAATATGCAGCTAAAAATCAATATCACTATCTATTTTTTGCAACTAAAATTCAGTAATTAAGCATAGATTCCATTCATACTAGAGATTAATCAGTCGTTCTCACCGGGAAGCGAGACAGCCTTGGACCGCCGCCCACCTCGCTCCCACTGGTCTATATTAATGGCGCCGCCGAGCGGCCGCACCCCCCATCCTCGCCACACACACAATTCCTCTCTCTTCGCCCGCATCCTCGACGCTGCTCTGAGTCCTCAAAGCCATCAGTGTACGAGGATGCCGCCGAAGCGCCCCATCGGAGGGAGTGGCGATGCTGGGGCTGCTGAAGCACCGGAGCACGGAGTGAATATGGAGACAGAGGTTTCCGTCCTCGCCGACGAGGTGGAGTACGAGGCTGCCAACAAGCAGAGGCGGGTCGAGAAAGAACCGCAAGAGACTCCAGCAGGCCTAGACTTCATCAACAACCTCCCCGATGATATGTTGATAGTCATCATATCCCTCCTCCCAATCCAAAATCGGGCGAGGACAGCCGCCGTTTCCCGGCGGTGGCGCACCCTATGGCTCCGCACCCCTGTCGACCTCCTCCACGCCCACAAGCTCTGCCATGGCTATCGCCAAAGCTTGGATGCGTTCTCCCAGATCCTCGGCAGTCACCATGGCCCAATCAAATGCCTTATCGCGGGAAAGTTCCGTTCCAATGGCAAGGAGCGAGCCAAGCTTGACGAGTGGTTCCGATCCCGCGCCATAGATCAGCTCGAGAAGCTAAGTTATAATGATGGGCATATGAGCTTGCTGCCAACGTCCGCGCTCCGCTTCGCGCCCACGCTGCGCCTCACCAAGTTCATGAACTGCCATCCCTCCCCCCCCCTTAATGACGCGCCCGCTCTTTTTCTACCACGACTAAAGCACCTCGAGCTCGTCGCCGTCCGCATCCCAAAGGATGACATGGAGCGCCTGCTCCATGGCTGTACTGCACTCGAGTTCCTTCATCTTCAGGCGATGAATTGGTCGAGTACCTTGCACATCACCTCCAGGACTCTCCGCACTATTTATGTGTGTTGCTGGTGCTGCAATGAGAGATCACAAAAGGTGGACCACAATATGGTCATCCAGGACACACCTTCACTTGAGAGATTACTTGTAGTTGATCAACAAGGTCCAACAAGAATCAATGTCATTTCTGCGCCGAATTGAAAGTGGTGGGCTACTCGTCTGTCAAATACTACAACTTTCAGGTACAACAGTCGCCTTATATACCTCTCCTTCTTGATATCAACATTATTTCTAGTTTTGAAGATGTATGTTCGTCTGTCATCCAGCGAAGCTTCACCCAGACTCTGGGTACAGTGAAGGTCTTAGCACTAGAATCTGTCGTCCCCAACCTGGACCAAGTTTTCAGTTGCCTGAGATGCTTTCCGTGCCTGAAGAAGCTGTATATCGAGGTGATGTTCCTTTCCTATTAAATGTTAACCATAAGGGAGTTCAATTTTTTGCACCTTTTCCCAAGTTTACAATGACAATGTACTACAATTTCTAAACGAATTTTGGAGGATTTTAGGACATACACCCCCACCCCATATTGGTTGCTTCATTCATATGGCTACAATCGTCCATAAGCATTTCTCCTTTGGATTCATCTATACTAGTTTTCTTAGGGAATTTTTCATCCAATCCAACCTCTTGTGAAGAAGGCTACATGTTTCTAGATTGTAATGAAATGCCCATGTTAATCATGCCAGATCGAAGATGGCACGTTGGTGCATTTTACAAATCCCGCAAACCAAATGGGCGTGTAGCAGTGTTCAAAACTGCATGTAGGCACTAACACATTCTCTTCTTTTGCAGTGCATATTAGGCCCGGTGCAAGATGTTTATAACGACAATCACATCGAATGCCTGGATCTGCATCTCTCAAATATTACTTTGAACTCCTACCGCGGGGCCCCACCGGAGATTACACTCGCCAGGTTCTTCCTTGCCAGAGCAAAGGTGCTGAAGGTACTGAGATTGAACACGCATTTAATTAGGAAATATAAATGGTATGATTATCAGAGCCGGCTGGTACTGTGGAATGGAAGTGCCTCCAAAAATGCCAAACTTCGTATTGGAAGAGCATATGGCAAAGCAATTGGAAATCATTGTGTCAAACCCATACATGACTTGTCAGCAGCTGATCCTTTTCAGAAATGATGCGGCTTGCAATGTTTGAATTTGGGCGTTGTAATCTTTGAATTTGAACCTTGCAATATTTATGGTATTTGTTATATTGAACCGTTTATGTTCTCTTGTCTCAACGCAAAAAGTTCATCCGGGTGAACCGCATGTCGTACATCACACACACCTTGATCTGGCTGACCGTTTCTTTTGTGTTGCCTAATCACAAACAGTTCATCCGAGTGAACTGTATGCTGTGCATCGCACACACCTTGATCAGGCTGACCGTTTCTTTTGTGTTGCCTAATCACAAATAGTTCAGCCGAGTGAACCGTATGATGTACATCGCACACACCTTCATCTGGCTGCCCATTTCTTTTGTTCCCCCTCATCGAAAACAGTTAATTGAACTGAACCGTATGCCATTAATCGCACACGCAACTAAAATCTGAACCGTGTTTGATGCATCCGTCATCGCAAATGTTTTGCACCTTTTTTGACGGGTTTTTTACACCATCGTTTGCAATTATTGCATCGCACACAGTTTTGTCGAAGGGTCTCTGATCGTAGTGTCGCGTTAGCAGCATCCTGCAGTAGTGCTAGCTAATAAAAAAAAGGGATGTGTGGCGGCACGTAAATGGTAAGTAGAACGCCCACGGTTTCAATAATACTTGTGTTTCCGATAGTAACTTGACATCACTTGTTCCAAAATGACTTTGTTGATTGTTAATGTGTGCGCCTTCGCAAATCGGACAGCAAAATTACCACAGCATGTTGGTGCCATGTCATGACACCAAGCCAAGTTTCATGATTTTCATGAGTGTTTCGGATTTACATGAATTAAAAAAACAAGTTTCTCAATGTTTCCGGCCGAGTCACGACGCTCAGATGTTTGAATTTCATTCCCATTTCTTGCATGGGACCTAGAAATTTACTCGGGGACACACATGTGATTTTTCAACCAACTTTGGTGCACTGGAGCATGTGCTTGTAGTTCAAATTTGAATTATGCACATTAAATGACTAGAAACTCAATTAATGTATAAAAAGTCCAAACGAACCCGGATAATTCCAAAATTTAACACGACACTCATATAGTTCTATGTTGCCTCTGTAAAGAAAATTATGGGGGCAGCGTATATCGTTTCCCACACAAAGGTGACACGTTCCCTCTCAGAACCATGAGCCTTCTTGAGAGAAGCTCTGGTTTGCAAGAAGCTTATACCAAAACTTGTTCCAATTCGGCCAATTTTTTACCTCAGCATGTTAGTACCATGCCAAGTTTCATGATTTTTAGGCGTGTTTTGGATTTACAAGCATTTTAAAACCAAGTTTCTCAATGTTCTCGTCCGAGCTATGACGCCCAGATGTTTGAATTTTATTCCCATTTCTTGCATGGGACCTAGAAATTCACCCCTAGGACACACGCATGTGATTTTTCAACCAACTTTGGTGCACTGGAACATGTGCTTGTAGTTCAAATTTGAATTATGCACATTAAATGACCACAACCTCAATTAATGTATAAAAAAAGCCAAACGAACCCGGAATAATTCCAAAATTTAACAAGACATAGATATAGTTATATGTTGCCTCTGTAAAGAAAATCAAGGGGGGCAGCGTATATCGTTTTGCACACAAAGGTGACACGTTCCCTATCAGAACCACGAGCCTTCTTGAGAGAAGCTCCGGTTTGCAAGAAGCTTATACCAAAACTTGTTCCTATTCGGCCAATTTTTTTACCACAGCATGGTAGTACCATGACATGACACCATGCCAAGTTTCATGATTTTCAGGCGTGTTTTGGATTTATGAGAATTTTAAAACCAAGTTTCTCAATGTTCTCGACCGAGCCACGATGCCCAGATGTTTGAATTTCATTCCCATTTCTTGCATGGGACCTAGAAATTCACCCGAGGACACACATGTGATTTTTCAACCAACTTTGGTACACGGGAGCATGTGCTTGTAGTTCAAATTTGAATTATGCACATTAAATGAGCAGAAACTTAATTAATGTATGAAAAGGCCAAATGAACCCGGAATAATTCCAAAATTTAATAGGGCACACATGTAGTTCTATGTTGCCTCTGTAAAGAAACTCAAGGGGGGCAGCGTATATCGTTTTGCACTCAAAGGTGACACGTTCCCTCTCAAAACCACGAGCCTTCTTGAGAGAAGCTCGGGTTTGCAACAAGCTTATACCAAAACCTGTTCCAATTCATCCTAATTTTTTACCACAACATGTTAGTGCCATGACATGACACCATGCCAAATTTCATGATTTCCAGGGGAGTTTTGGATTTACAGGAATTTTAAAACCAAGTTTCTCGATGTTCTCGGCCGAGTCACGACGCCAACATGTTTGAATTTCATTCTCATTTCTTGCATGGGACCTAGAAATTCACCCAAGGACACACATGCGATTTTTCAACCAACTTTGGTGCACCGGAGCATGTGCTTGCAGTTCAAATTTGAATTATGCACATTAAATGTCCAGAAACTCAATTAATATATAAAAAAGGCCAAACGAATCCAGAATAATTCCAAAATTTAACAAGGCACTTATATAGTTCTATGTTGCCTCTGTAAAGAAAATCAGGGGGAGGCAGCGTATATCGTTTCGCACACAAAGGTGACACGTTCCCTCTCGGAACCACGAGGCTTTTTGAGAGAATCTCCGGTTTTGCAAGAAGCTTATACCAAAACTTGTCCCAATTCAGCCAAAAATTATACATATGAAAACAGGGTTTAGAGTATCCCAAACATCACGCTACCTAGACCAATGTACTCTGATTTGAATTCAACATAAAATGGATACAAATATTTGAATCGGAGATCGTATGGTACATGTAGTTCATAGTGAAATATGATTACTGCTATATGCATGTTTTTTGTTATCAAGATAATATTTAAATGATGGTATAACTTGAAAAAATCATATTCAAATAAGGAAAATTGATTCAAATTTAGTCCATATGGTAGACGGCAATATATATGTTCATAGGGTGGAGTAAAATGTTCATATATGATGGAAGATCAAAATGTAGGACTACATCTATTATGAACTGCAAGGTCACCTAACGATATATTCGAATTCAACATAACATGGATTCAAAAATTGAAATTCGAGATCCTGGCATTTGTAATCATATAAGAAGGGACATGACTCTTTCTTGTGGTGGGAATTGATTTGTTTTTTGTTGTTGTTGAGGGAAGTGCGAATTGATTTGGTACTATAGAGGGTATCTTGTTCTCCCGATTTTTTTTACATTTTTCTTGTAGTTTTTTCAATGGCATTTATAGCAATATACTCCCTCTGTTCCTAAATATTTGTCTTTTTAAAGATTTCAAATAGACTACCACATAAGCATGTACATAGACATATTTTAAAATGTAGATTCACTCATTTTGCTCTGTATGTAGTCACTTGTTGAAATCTCTAGAAAGACAAATATTTAGAAACGGAGGGAGTAGTAAAAGGGGACATGACTCTCTTGTGTCTTGTATGAATTGTTTTTTTGTACACGTTAAGTTTGTTCTGCCAAACATGGAATCCGCGCCTTGTTATCCCGAAATTTTCAAGCTCGAGTATCTTTTCTCTCATCTGTTGTGAAATTCTCGCCTCTTCAACCCGCACCGTGCCTTGTCATCTCGAAATTTCGACGCGCGCGAAAACTCCATCCTCATCCAAAATCGGTTCCGCAGCCCAGACACGCGAAATCCCCCTTCTACCCCTCAGCTGGAAATGTCGGCTCAACGTCGCGTGGTCAAAACCGGTGGGGGTACGCTGGTAACTTACCCTACATTTTGGACAAGCGCGTCCCTAAGCCATGGCCCCCCTACCTTCCCCTTCGTCCCCCCCATTCGTACACCGAGGCTGCCAAAACCCGCGAAACCCCACGCTCCTCCATCGGCATCCCGACCGCCGCCCAGCCGGAGACTCTTCCCCGACTACGTCGTCCACCGCAGCAGCTCGCCGTCCATCATCCACTGCACCGGATGAGGATCCGTCGTCGATCTCGTCGTCCCGCCGGATCAGCCGCCCCGTCCTCCACCTCCAAGGAGCTGCTTCGATGTTCGCCTCGTCTATTGCACCACCCCCATCCCCATAGCGCCGTCTTGACCTGCCCCACCGGAACCGTAGCACCCTCACCAATTCCTCCGATGAAGCCGAGGCCTACTCGGCGCCAGCAAGGAGGTTCTGCACTCACCGCTGCATTTTATCTTTATTCGATCTCATGGGGCTGCCGGTGCTCGATACCGAGCAGCCATGGCGGGTCTCCATCGACGGCGCCATCGCCATCCACTTCATCCATGGCGTCTCTCCCCCATGTCGTTGCTTCCTCAGCGGCGACTTCCACACCGACACTAGCTGCAGCTGCTCCGGCTCTCACTCGCGCTGCTGCTGCTTCTACTCTGGCTCTCGCTCGCGCTGCGGCTCTGTTCTTGCCATCGGTCGCGCTGCTGCACTGCTCTTGCTTTCGTTCGTGCTGCTGCTCTGCTCTGCTATTGCTGTCAGTCGCACTGCTGCTCCGCTCTTGCTCTCGTTTGTGCTGCTGCTCTGCTCTTGCTCTCGCTCGCGCTGCTGCTGCTGCACAACCTCCGACGGCTACAGGATTTGCTGCTTTAGCACTCGCTCGCGATGCTTCTGCATGACTTGCTCTCTGCTAGTGCGTTTCCTACTCAAGCGGCTGCTGATTTAGATCACTGCTTCTCTGCTACTAGTGCTCGAATGCCCTAAACATCTATTGCAATGCTCTGCTACTAGTTCAATCAGTTTCGACAGTAAAATTCAGTTTCGACTGTAAAGTTCAGTTTCTACAGTTAAGTTCAGAGTGAACAGTATTTACAGCATCTGTCGGAGCGGCCGTGGCGCGGCTGATGTGTTTTACATCTAGCACTTTTTGGTGATGTATTTTACATCATCTATTGCAAATGATATTAGAGTCCCACTTCAGATTAACATTGTATGTCTTGTCCTGCTTCAGCCTCGCCGCCGTACACCTCACCGGAGCTGCTCCAACGATGGAACCGTCCATCACAGCGGAGCAGTACCCTCGGCGCCGTTTCCAGAGGCCTCAGATCTTCTTCCCCACCTCCGGCAGTCACACCAGCATCACCATCCTCCACGTCCAACCCAATGATGTTGAGGTCGACAAGGCTATGCCAAAGAGGTTGTACACGCGTCGCATCACTTTGTTACTCTGCATTCATGTCGATCCCTCAGGGATCCTTTGCTATGGAACTTCTATGGTACTACTATTCATGCATTTGGTTAGAAGGAGTGGAGCAAAGCAAAACTGGAGGATTTTTTCCTTTGGTGTCTCTTTCAAAGAAAAAACGTAGGAATTTTAATATCCACTTGGACGTCCTTTTCAAATTAATATGCATGAAGAACATGACTAATTGCATTACTGCCATAATAAGATTCTTATTTTTTTTCATTTTCACGTGGTTTGACTTTAATTTGACCATGTTTCTCCACTTCTGTGTTCTTCCAATTCATGTGAACCAAACACCCAGGTTGACAGAAATCCTATGTTTCCAAATGCTCTATTTTGCACGTGCATTCCTATCCTATTCCTGTGTTTTTCCCGTCCCTGCGTTTATAGAATCCTCCAATTCTAAGGAGCCCTTAAAGATTTACTTCATTTTCAGATAGGCGTCAAAGAAAACTATGTGTGTTATGTCCTGCTCCTGTCGTGCCGTCATCCACCCCACCTGAGGGGCACCATCGACAGAAGCGTTCACTGCAGCACTGATCCCCCCTGTAGACTTTCTTTTGCCGCCTTAGATCATCTTCCCCGTTGCCAGCAGCCACACCAACTACATTACCATCATCGACTAAGCAGATGAACCTGAGGACTACACAGTTCCGGAAGAGAGGTCGCACTCTTTCGTGTTTGCTTACGTTATACATTGGTTATTATTATCTGCTACTTTATCGTTCAAACTTGAGTTTTAAAATGCCTGTGGGGCACATATCAAGGCAGCAACGAATAGTATTTGTCTACTATCTGGTTCATCTGGGGTCTTCTATGTGGTTCATGTTGGGTGGGCAACAAACAGTAGATGATCCATTGTCTATCTTTTTAAACTAAAGCTATAATCTACCTGCTATCATTAGTTTTGGATCTATCCACTCGTTTGCTACCATCAGTCTTGATTTCTGCATGCACCCCTTAGGCCTTACATAATCTAACTATTTTTTTTATTATGCATGTCACTTATTGCACACAATCGTACTGAACATGTAGAGAAAAAGAGAAGACCGCTGTGTGGGAATATTATGTCATGCAGACGCCACTCCATGGTGGGCGAAGTGCCCCCCTCCCGCCATTCCAGATTGTATTCCAGAGGAAGATAACTGTTCATATGAGGATTCAGAGGGAGTCGACCACTCCTATTTACCACCTGAGGTGTTTGCTCTAACCTGGCATGTTGATGTTGGTCATATCATGCATATGGTGCCTCGCATTGCTTACATTATACATCTTGTATGTCATCAGATTAGTTTAGATTTGCTTTGTGTGAATGCCACCTGTTTGGTTTCTATATCATACTCCCACCGTTCCTAAATATTTGTCTTTTTAGAGATTTCAACAAGTGACTACATACGGAGCAAAATGAGTGAATCTACACTCTAAAATATGTCTATATACATCCCTATGTGGTAGTCCATTTGAAATATCTAAAAAGACAAATATTTAGGAACGAAGGGAGTATATGGGAATTATGCAATGCCATCTTCTTTAGCCAGGCATCATATACGTGAATCATGCAATGCCATCCTGTTTAGGCAGTCATCGTATATGTGAATTGTATCGTGCCATATTTTTTTCATAATGTATTCCATTTGTCAACAATGAAAATCTGGAGTGAAAACAAGGTCTTCTGAGCAGTCGGTGCTACCTGTCGATGCAGATTTCTTGCTGGTTACAGATAGCTCCTTAGACGAGGATTCAGAGACAGATGACCAGTCGTATCCCCCCCCCCCCCGAGGTGCATGCTCTAACTTGACAGGGTTATATTGCTCATATCATGCATATGGTGTCTTCCATTGCCATGCCATCTGCTTAGATTAGACATGCTTTGTGTGAATGCCTCTTGTTTGCTTTCTATATCAGATATGTGAATTATGCAATGCCATGTTTTCCATACAGTTACCATATATGTGAATTATCCACCGCCATGTAACCAGGCATCATATATGTGAATTATCTCATGCCATCTTTTTTTATTACGTATTCCATTTGTCGACAATCTATGTATATTGAACTACTCTTCATGTGTATCAACCATTTGAGCCGGTTATGGAAAAATCAGGAGTGAAAACAAGGTCTTCAGAGCAGGCGATGGTACCTATTGAAGCATATATCTCGATGGTTACAGGTAGCTTCTCATAGGAGGATTCAGAGACAGATGACCAGTCCTATATCCCACCTGAGGTGTATGCTCTAAGTTGCAATGTTTATATTTCTCATATCATGCATATGGTGTCTTGCATTGCTTAGTTTAGACATCATATGCACAATATTGAATTCCATCTGCTTAGTTTAGAGATCATACATGCGAGTGCCAGCTGCTTAGTATATGAATCAATTATGTCCATTATATCATGACATCCTGTATACTTAGACAACATGTATGTGAATTATTTCATCCCAACCTATTTTAGAAAGACATCATATAGTTTTGTCATGTCATCCTGTTTAGATACTCATCATATGTTGAATTATGCCATTATATCATGTTAAGTTATCCATCATATATCTGAAAATGTGTCATGCTATCCTGTTTAGTTAGGCATCATATATGTGAAATTGTGTCATGCTGTCCTGTTTGGTTAGACAACATATATGTGAATTACCACATCTGTCTATCATACAATGTCTGTACGTTCAATTTCTTTTCTTATTTATCAGCCATTTGAATTGGAGGGGGTGATGGCAGTATCTAAGGGAGCAAAAACCCGTTCTTCACAAAAAACAGTGCTACCCGTCAATGCAGATAGAACCATGGTTGTACTGGCCCACGAACTAGCCCCACCACACATAATTGAGACTCTTCCAAATTGCACACTTACACCATTGGACACAGATCTAGCTACAGCCCATCTAACCCCAACCCCAACGGATAGTAACCCACTTCTAGTTGACAAAGCACCATGTCCACCACAGAGTACCCCCACACGAGCAGTTTGTAAAGCAACTGCAGTGCCCAAAGCACGAAGACCACCATAGCGAACCCAAACTCCACGTTTAAAGCAGAAGATCAATTGTTCTCAGGTCAGATTCCGTAGCTATGGTCCATACTCCTTTGTTGTTGCATCACTGTATTTACTCATACCAACTACCTTCGAATTTGAAGGATCCAATTGAAACTCCAATTGCGCAACATGTATGTTTTAAAACTATTTATTTAACTGAATTGTTGTTCTAACTTCTTGCTCTATGTTGATTTCAGTTTCAGTTGTATAAACAGTTATATTCTCATGTGATGCACCTTACAAGTGTTGCCAATGCTGTGTAGTTTCTCACACTTATATTATGTCTATGCTGTCGTGTCTTAAAAATATATGAGTTGAACTATGTCTCTATCTTGATTTGGCAACATAAACTAGAATGATATGGACAATACAGTGACCATAGTACATAGATATATGTTTGTTTCATGTTGTTATCCTGTCCACCTTACTACTGAACTGGTTTACCAAAATGAGTTTCGTATACTACATGCTAAACCTGTGATGTGCCTGCTTGTTTCTCTTGTAGTATGCGAACAGAATATTGGAGAAGAGCACCCCACTATGCAATGGTAGAGAAAGTAATGCAGATAAGGTTCAAGATAGTGAGATAACCCTGTTGGTCTCCAAGAAAGGTGATAAAAACAATCTTGTAGATAGTGAGAAAACCCCACAGTCCTGCGTTGATGTAGTGTTCGAGTTAGTGGCCAGTACCGCTGGCACAAGCTCTTCGAACTTGCTGCCTGAATCACTTCGGCTTCTTCAGTCTCAGCTACAAGCTGAAAGGCATCAGTCAGCTGTGTTGCGACAAGAAGCCGAAGGACTGAGGAAGTCCCTGTAGAATTCAGATGCATACTTTCTTGTGCAACAACAAGCGCTGGAGGATTTAAGCGCCAAACAAGAGAAAGTTAATAAGCTTGTAAGCATCTTGCCAGGATTATGGGCACCCAGGATATTGTTCCTTGAGCTCTTTTGAAGTGGTTTCAGTTCTGGACTTGTTTTGCTGCGGCGTTTATTTGCACTGGTCGCCAACTTTGACAACCAGTGTATGTGATATGTTGTTTTGTTCCCTATATTTGCACTGGTGGCGAACTTTGATGCCCAGTGGATGTAATATGTGTAATAGTCGTGATAGCCTAGCGTAAGTTGCTTGCTTATTTATTTCCTTGTTGTCTTGTTTATTTGTTTGCTTGTAGTCAGTGCAGTTCTTTTTCCGCAGTTTGTTAGTGGCCGCAATAACCTATTTTTAAAACTAGGCCACAATAACCATGGGCTACATATTTACTGTAGTGACCTTGGGCCTTCTACGGCCGTAGAAACAATGGGCCTTCTACGGGGAGTAGCATCAATGGGCCTTCTACGGGCCGTATGATTGATTGGCCAGACATGGGCCAATAACGGACCGCATTATCACTACAAAAAATACACTTCCGTGATGATACGTGTTTGTCACATTGGTCGCGTTTTTTGTCATGCATGTACATCCATGAAGATTTTATGACAGAATCAAGATAGTCATACCTGTGTTGTCGTAGAAGTGTTCCATGACATTACCAAAATTATCATCACGGAAGTGTCCACTTCCATGACGATAAATCGCGCGTCACAGAAGTTCTTTCGTCAAGGGTGACCGACACGTGGCATCCACCGTAACGGAACGCCGTTAAGCTATCGGGTCGGGTTTTGGATCCGATAACCCATTAACAGCCCCGACCAATGGGAAATTTCCACGTGTAAAATTCTTGTTGGCCGGACGAAACACGTGTCAGCTCGTCAGTGGGTCAGATAGGCGCCTATGATATGTTGACACGTGCCACGGCCCACCACTGGCCCATTTAGCTTACAAAGCCGGCCCGTTTGACTTGGTCAAAAGTTAACGGGCTGGCCCATGAAAAGCCTGTTAACGGTCTCTTTGCAAATAGCACATTTTACGGCCCGTTAGGCCCTAAAGGAAATCAGCCCAACAATGTCATGTGGGCCGTCGAATATAACACCAGCCCATTTCACTTTCGGCCCATGTAAGGCCCACGACGTCTTTCGGCCCATATGAGGCCTTCGTATCTTTCGGCCCTTTACAGGCCCACGGTGACTCTAGCCCATAATGAACAGTAATTTTCTTTATACCCGTTAACGGCCCATGATTTACATGGGCTGTTTCCAGCCCGTGTTAGCTTTTGGCCTATGACGGCCCATACGTTCTTGGGCTCCTTTTCGGCCCTCTATTACTTCCGGCCCGTTACTGGCCTGTTCCCCTAATGGGCCAAATTCGGCCCATGGCAAGAGTCGGCCCGTTACTGGCCTGTTCCCCTAATGGGCCAAATTCGGCCCATGGCAAGAGTCGACCCGTTACTGGCCTGTTACCCTAATGGGCCAAATTCGACCCATGGCAAGAGTTGGCCCGTTTCTGGCCTGTTAACCCGTTGCGCCGTTTCCAGCCCGTCCTATATTCTGGCCCATTAATGACCCGTTATGCCTGTGACAGAATTAAGCCTTTGCTGTCCTACGGCCTGTTAACGGCCTGTTACCGTGCTGGGCCGATACCAATTACGCCCGATTATGGCCCATGTAGACCCATTTATCCGACGGCCCGAGGCCCCGATTACAGGCCCATTTATCAATGGCCCGTGGGAGACCCATGGATCCTACGGCCCGTATATGGCCCATGGTAGTTGCGGCCACTAGCAAACCAGCGAAAAAGAAGACTAGGAAATAAATAAGGCCGAAACTAACGCTAGGCTATTAAGGCGATTGCACAGATTACATCCACTCGGCATCAAAGATCGCCACCAGTGCAAATATAGGGAACACCCTACACTATACAAAAATGGCTTGCTATTTTCTTCAGCCGGTGGCAGCACGTTAAGAATAAATTTTGTATCTCACCAAAACAAATTACAACTATATAACAAAAGGAAGGTTGGCATAAAACTTAACAGTCTAGCAGATAAATGCACCACTAGAAGTTCAGAAGCTTAGTTCATTTGACCTGACTGTTGCGTTTTCATGATGTATTGTCCGATGGAGCACCATAACCCTCGCCTTCATTTCCCCTAGGCTCCTGAACAACATAGCAAATGTCTGATAGTCTGGTTTCAAAACCATGCATATCTTGACGACATTGAGCAATGTTTCTCCTTGTTTCACAAAGGGTCTCTATTAGGGAATGGACTTGTGTCTGGAGCGCAGATACAACATTGCTTTGAGCTTGCATATCTTGATCATGAGGCAGTTTGGACGATATTGCCTTAACAACCAACCCAGTATTACGCAGGAACGTGCTTTTGGCACTGTTAGTGGACAGGTACTGACCCACTGCAGCAAGAGCTGACATTGCGGTTATAGTTGCCTCGCCACCTTCAGAAGGTGGCGGTTCCACCATTTTTTCCATAGCTCGCTGAAAAGTTGAGGTTTTACATTAGTAGTACCAGAACAGAAGATATTAAGGAGGCAGCAAAACCAAACAAAATAGCTTTGGTCTATATACAGAACTTATTCTGGTGAACCCATGTAAAATATTAGTTGTATTTTATTGCAAAGTACATAATAAAACCAGGTTCCAAACATATGACCATGTACCATCGCTAATGTATTGTCTATTTCTTCACATTGTATTGAGGGCTAAGGATAAAGAGACGAAGTTTATAATACGGTAAGCATAGTATGACATCATTCATATCACAAAACAACTGAGAACAGACAAACAGGCAATTGTAACGTTGTGTGGGCAAGTCCAGCACGGAACTAGATTACGGGTCAAGATCAAAGGAACATCACTCCTCTCTTTTAAACCTTGTAAGGTGCAATGATACGCTAAGACAATTGTGTATAAAATTGAAAAGAGTAATAGACATTGGCTGCAAACCATGCAGTTCAAGGCACAAGTCAGAGTAAGTAGTAGTTAAAAGGCATGAGGATTAAGGACTTACAACAGCGGCTTTGACTGGTGTAGTCATGCCCTTCTTCTTGCTGGTGTGACAGTCCTTGAAGATTTCCACAGCATTTGGTTCAGGTACTTTTTGGTCCTTGCGGGCTTTCCTCTGCATTTCGAACAAGTCAATATAGATCTGATAATATGGTACAGCGAAAAGAGTGAAACAGCAGCTAATTACAAGAGCCTCGCAGTGTGCAATATAGCTACGAGATCCTGTCGTCTGTTGGAATTTCACTTTCGTACGGTTGGCCTTGTTCTTTGAACAGTTCACCTACAAGAAGATAGATTTGTGTGGCACATGCGTAAATAGGACTTCAACATGTGATCTGATCACATATATATAATGTACCTGATACTTCGGATCAGACCAGTGTTTAACAAGGCCCCTCCAGTCTTCATCCGATATATTTTCCACTGGAGATGTTTGGGAAAGTTCACTGTTAGCCTTGCCTTCAAAGTGAGTTTTCCTCAAGTTATACCGATACTGTCGCAGAGCAGACTTGAAAACATGGGTGCAAGCTTGTCTGGTTGCATCATCTTGGCTATCCAACTTGAACCTCATCTGTTGAAAATTATGGGAGTCTCATTATCAGCAACCTAGAAAGTATGGGACAGAGCAAGACGATATTACTAGTTTCCATACATAACCATACTTACAGATAAATGGTCGAGGAAGGTGTTGAACTGGGTTTCGTCTTTGTCATTCCTGTACTGAATCCATGTTGGGAGGATACGTACATGACACCTAACGGCAACCGCTGCCTCTGATACTAACTTGGCTGACTCTGTAGCATCACGTGGCCTTTTTAAACCTGCCTCAAAACGGATCTCCATTCTTCCTCCTCTAGATTTAGTTAACCTATCGAGCATTATCCCTGATGTTTGTTTCCTCTTGCGCCTAGGTGCTAGTCCAACAACGAACATAGGAAGTGTTAGTGTACATCAAACTGTGAGACTACATATAAAGAAGCATGCAACTGTAACTTGACTCCAGCAACTACCTTCTTGCTGTTGAAGCTCACAAGGTTCATCTGATATTGCCAACTCGTCTTGTGTCAAGAGTTCTTGGGAAGTAGTGTCAGGTGGCAAGGGAGCTTGGGAACGTGCTGCTAGCTCAGTTGACGCACGAGTAAGTCGTGCAGCTGGTAGTACTGTGGTAGGTATTGTAAGAACTAGGGCCGTCTCTGCTTGTTTGGTGGTAGCTATTTGTTTTTGTTTGCCTTTTTTTGTAACTCGTGTAGCATGGGATGCCGTGTTTGTAGAATTTTCCGCTGGACTTTGACCTTCTATTGCACCATCAGTACCAGCAAAATCTGCAGGATTCATCCGCTTCTCATTCCCTGCCGTTCTGTGTTTCTTCCTCTTTCTATGTGCCATGTTAAGTCAAGCCGACAAGAAAAACGAATAACAATTTAGTTCTTCAGAACAAATTGATGCGTGATGCAGACGAACTGAACTTTGATGTTAGACAACCACATGATAGGAGGATGTAATATGTATGAAAAACAGGACGGAAGAGATAACCAGAACTATGATGTGTAAACTAAGAAGAAGACATTTCACCAAATTAGAAGCAATGCAATGGAAGGTAGACACAATATGAAAGATGCTACAAATATCGCTCTGCCAAGTTAACAGTGTCTCATCATAAATGGCGTTTAAACAAATGTGAAGCAGTACAAGAAATAAATCATATGCAAGATGCAAACAACATCACACTACCATGTTAGAGGTCTCTCGTCATTAGTGCCATTGCATATTCACAGCATTGCATATTCACAGCTTATGATGTGTAAACAAAGGAGAAGGCATTTCAACAAATTAGAAGCAATGAAAGCTAGACACCATATGAAAGATGCAACGAATATCACTCTACCAAGTTAAAACTGTCTCGTCATAAGTGTCATTTCAACAAATCAGTAGTACAAGCTAGAAAAGAATGTGAGATGTAACCTATATCACACTCCGAAGTCAAACGTGTCTTATGATAAGTGATTGTTGCAGGTTACACAACAGTAGTAATTTGATGTAAGAACATGGTGTGATAGACAGATATTGTATGTTCTAGAAACAGGAACACGTGTCTTATTCAAGTATAATGTGTAAAGTAAGCAGATGGAATTCAACAAAATTAGAAGCAATACAAGCTAGACATCACACATAACATGCAACCACATATAACAGTGCCAAGTTAGAGGGAGCACCGGTGATGCTGCACTAGGGGAGACGTGCTCATCATAAACACAGCTTTGTTGAGTGTCTATGCATGTGTTGTCTTGGAAATCATCTTGGGGGTGTGGAGGAGTAGAAACTGTAGAGGCCCTCCGTTCGGAAGGAGCACCTTTATCCGCTGCCTTGCTAACTTCCTTCCGCTTTATTGATTTTGAATTGTCAAGTAAAACCGACAAGAAAAAGCAATAAAATTCTCTCTTCAGAACTCATTCATGCATGATACTGACAATCACTACTTTGATGTAAGGCAAACACATGATACCAGGATGGAATATGTATGAAAAACAGGACGGCATGGCATGTTCACAACTGTTTGTGTAAACTAAGCAGAAACCATTCCAGCAAATAAGAAGCAATGCAAGCTAGACACCACATGAAAGATGCAACCAATATGACTCTGCCAAGTTAAAAGCGTCCCATCATAAATGGAATTTCAACAAATTAGAAGCAGCGCATGCTATAAATCATATGAAAGATGCAACTAATATCGCACTGCATATACTAAAGGTGTCTCGTCATGTTGATTGATGCGGGATACAAAAAAAAGTTTTATGTAAGGACATGCTTAATAGACAGATGTACTATGTACTAAATACAGGAAGGCATGTACATTAACAGGTATAATGTATAAGCTAAGCAGACTAGCACATGCAATTTAACCAGATTGGAAGAATTACAATCTAGACACCATATGGAACATGCAACCACATATCACGCTGCCAAGTTAGAGCAAGCACCTGCGATGCTAGTGTAGGGGAAATGCTGTAATCAACTACAGAGCTACGTTCACTATCTTCATCTAGCATTTTTGTTTCTTGAGAATCATGTCGGGAGGCTGACGATGCATTCTTTAAATGAGGACTAGTCCCCTTGCCTGCTTGCCTCGTCATAAGTGATTGATGAGGGATACACAAGAACATTAGTTTGATGTAAGAACATGGTTAATACACAGATGTACTAGTATGTACCAAAAACAGAAAGGCATGTCATATTCAAAGGTATAATGTGTAAGCTAAGCAGATGCAATTTAACCAAATTGGAAGCAATACAAGCTAGACATCCGGCTGGAGTGGTGAGCATGATCATCTAGGACCTGAGAGCCTGGTGGGAGGCGGGCTGCTTCGCCACCATCGCAGCTTTTTAGTTGGCTTCCAGGTGATGCCTACCTTTGTTGGGCTTGTCACTGGCTCGGCCAGTGCCCTGACTAGCTATTTGTCTTCAGGTGCTCACGGGATGGTGGTTCATGTAAAAAAATATCTTTCCTTATCTTACCGACTTCGGCCTTTCGAATACAAGCTAGACACCATATGGAACATGCAACCACATATGACACCGCGAAGTTAAAGCAAGCACCTGGGATGGTGGTTCATTGCGAGCAAGGTCATCAACTCCAGAGCTACGTTTACCGTCTCCATCTGCTGACACTACACCCTTTATAGCGCTGTAACATGTCTTGCCTACCCGCATATGAAGCTGGAGCGACTTCTCTCTTTTCTTTTTGGCTTCTCTCATGGCAGCAGAGTCTGAAATACCCTTCCATAAAAACACAATAGTGAGAGTAAGGGTGAAGTGTGTGCAGAACTAGTGCACTGTAAAAGTAGCAGATAGCAGGTGGCTGAAAAATAAATGACAGGAGACATATGATAGCTCTACAACATTGCATGGCAAACAAAATTAGATTCTACTCCGTATGATTTTGTAATATATGAGCACAGGAAATGCAGGTACTCCTCCAGCACACCACCACATGTGGTCATATCTAAGATAACAGTCGACTGAAAATAAATAGGTCAGTCGATTTTTTAATGAACCGTTCGATCTATAAGGAATGGGCAGATGGCCTTCGTCTACCTCCCGCCAGTCACTGTTGACAATCTTTCTCGAACCGCCAGCGACCACCGGCCCAGACCCCTGCCTCCGCCGCCCCGCCCTCCCATCGACCTCACACCACCGCCGTGCTTGGCAGCGCCCCCAGGCCATCCCTTTAATCCCGGCCGACCTCCAGAGCGGGCGCCAGTAGCTCTAGGCCGCACATGCCCCTAAGATAAACACCAAGGCGCTGTTTCCCTGGCGTAATAGGCGTACTAGCGCCTGTTACACCAGGGAATGCTTCCGTTAATTGGGAATCAACTGGCCAGAAATTGAAATTCAGGGGGCCACAGACCTCTAGCTAAGGTGAAATAGTATATGAGGAGAAACCTTGTGCATCGCGAGTTACTAAGAACATCTAGTATCAAGAAGAAGCGGTCAACTAGTGTCTTCTGTGGGATGAATACCGTGCAAGCAGAGACGTAAGATTTGCACGAATAAGGGAAGAGGAGTACCGTTTTCTGTTGCCGGTGTGGTCACCTCCACATGTCGCGCCGATCTTCTTTTTACCGGGGAAACCGATGTCCTGGAGGGTGCAGGCTTGGACGAACCCATGGCCAAATTGTTGACTGTGTTGCTGTGGCCGTATGTCGGTGGAGGGGAAGCAGATCCGAGGCGGCGAAGGACGGCGTAGCAGGAACAGCTCCGGTGCGGTGGAGGGTGGCGAAGTTGGAGCGGCAGCGGTGAGGCGCAGGACGGCGTGGTTGAACTGGCTCGGGTACAGACGGCTCGGCCTCGGCTTCAACTACTAGCCGTGGAGGGCGTTGCGGTTGAGGTTGCGGTGGACGACGACGTCAGGGTATCGGCTCCGGCGTGATGGAGGAGGGCGGCGGTTGATGGGTGGGATGGGGTGGCGGACGGAGGACGCCGGGGTTTCGTGGCTGGTGGAGAGGTAGTTTTGCCGCCCACGGAGTACGAATGGGGAATCGGACGGGTGGGGGGAACCATGTTTCGGTCTGGGACGTGCTTGTTTTTGGCTTTTTTTAACAGAAGATGGGACGCGCTTGTTTGAAATTTGGGGAAAGTACAAACTTTGCCCCCCTCTTAAATTTCGGACCTACAGGGGGTCTGGGGTAGGATGGTAATCCCAGGTGTCCCAAATAGTGGGCGGGAGCGATTTCGGCCGCGCGCATGTGTGCTTAGGCGGGCATTGTGTATGAATATTTTTCGGTTGCGGTTGCGTGGCGTCTAGATGAAGCTACAAACCTACCCAGGTTTAGACCTTTGGACGTCAGGCCGGTAGGTTTCACAGGTCGGATTTATTAGAAAAGTAATTTCCTTGTACTACCAAACATTGGTCTCACGCGGTTTCGGGCGAGTAGAGGCTCTTTTGGCGCTTCGTTCGAAATTTTGAAACACAAGCATTCACGTTTAGATTACTCTTGAACTATGAGGATTGACATAAATAGACAACGTTATATTTGACCTTGTATGTTTGAAAACCTCATTAAATTATCCGCTTCTTTTTGAAATTTTGACACTTGAAAATCCTATAACTACGATTATTTTGGAATGGAGGAGCTAAATTTGAATCTATTTTGTACACGACTACATATGCTATTATGTACAAAATCAGAGCAAAGATTGGTGCCCCCATAATTTAGGTATGGTTTACAAATGCCATGATATCAAATTCAAATAATTGAATGGACTTCATGTTGAATTCGATTTTTTTAAACCACCTTAAGTTGAATTCAAATGTATGCTAGTTCATAGGTAGCTATTTATAATGTCCATTGTGTAACTTTCGTATGTATAATGTGCTTTACACACACAACATGAACTATACTCACGTTTATATTCGATTGCTAAAGCGATGCATTGTCTGGAGTTCAAAATACTAACTATGTGGATCAGTTGTGTCGAATAATAACATAGACATGCTCAAATTCGATAGAATCTAGATGTCTGATGGATCAATGACCGCTCCTTACACGAATTGCAAATATCATGATCCCATCCTAATATTTGGATACAATTTATATCTTTAATCAATGTGTAGAGCAGTCTTTTACGTGTAGTTTCACTCTCCATCGGTGGTCTCTCACACATGCTCACACACTCTCTCCCGAGGTGTCTTTCTCGCACACATGCTCTAGATATAACCCTCCCTCCCTCTCGTAACCATTTACAACTGTTTTCACTAACCTTTATCTCAAGCACTCTTCCTCTCGCAAACATACACACGCACAATCCTCATCGACCCTTTCTATATACATGGACCTGCCTATGTGTCTCATGTACGCACATTATCTTTACGCCTATCTCTCACGCATTGTCTCACACCTCTCTTCCTAATCGACGAGTATGATTCTAGCAGAGCATTCTGTAGGATGCCCCTTAAAGTTAGGTTGGATGAATAGTAATATCAGAGATAAAGGGGTTACCTTAGTCCGAGAACCTAGGGTTACAAATCCTAGCCGGCTTTGTCAGTGGACACAGAGTCCTTCACAATTCTGCTAACTTTGTCTTGTACGACTAGTCATCCATGGGTCTTCCTAAATGCGTCACGAGCCGACCAATGTGGCGCAGGACGGAACCGAACGAAGGGCCTCACTTCGACCCACCGGACCTCACGCGGTGACACACCCTCTGCCCCCCACGTCTCATTATCTTCTCACACCCACACATACCAACACAAACACCACACACACAGAAAATTTCTCCTGGTGCCTCTATTCCCCCCTGCATATACACACTCAAGGCCAAGGGAATGGAATCTCTTGTCGTGACGTCATATTCGTCTCTCTCTCTCTCTCTCTAGACCACTCTCATTTCTCGTGTTATCTCTCCCACGCCCCCCCATCGGCCCCTCTATCCATGCCTCTCTCGAATACGTAATACACACACATACCTCTCTAGGCCCCGCCAAATGCATCAACTACACATTCACACATGTTACACCACGTACCCCATTGATCTAAAAAGCCCTCTCTTCACGTTTATTTCGCATACAACATTCCTTTTGAATAAAGTGTGGCCAAAAAATTATTTTAGAGTTTCTACATATATACAACATTACAAAGTTATATGGAGGAGTACGAACGCTAATTTGCGTTGCATGGTGCCCACAATTATATTTATTCCGCACTGTGAATTTGTATATTTTTATACTATATACAAAGTTAGTCATAATAAAGAGAAACGAAGAGCATCTCTCTCTCCATCGCATACCCCCCCTGTACGCCCCTTTCACGTATGCACACAAAACTATCTCCAGGTCCTCTAAAAGTAAGCCCCCAGAAAATTCACGCATGTTTCATCTTTCTCTCGCGATATATGCAATGACGATCATTGTATTTGAAGCGAAAGCACGATACGTACATTGGACTTCAGAATCCCCTCATTACGGTCACCATTTATGTTTAGTGGTTATTATACAGTCACGGGCTCACCGTACAACTCTGTATTTGCTCATAACATGACTAGTTGACCAGTTAAACGCTCCACGTGGCACCTCTAGTGTTGCATCACATTATCTCACTACCATCATGCCCACCTGTCGACTTGTATCTACTCTACATCTACACTCTTATAAAATACATAAAATACACTCTTATAAAAAACAGAGTTGGTGATGATGGTGTGCCTGCCATCCTGCAATATAGGCCGTCCGATTTATATCTGACGGATAGGAAAGAAACTATGGCAATTTTGCAAAAAGGTACCCACACACCTCTCCACATTTGCAAATAAGGCCTTCCCTCGTTCATCCTTTTCTCTCACAAGATAAACAAGTCATACAAATGCATCTTGATGTTACGTGCAACGCACGGGCATCTTGCTAGTAAGAATGAAAACAAACGACAAAAATATATTTGGACGGTGGTTCGAAGTCATGACCGCGGGCACAACGGACAAGGTGGCCTTGTATTGGTATGCTGAGCCATCTGTTTTAACACATAGGAGCTGGTGTGGTGATTATACACACACGCACGCATGCACACGAACTGCATCCACGCAACACTCACACAAACATATGCAGCCGGGTCCACGTGGGACATCAAGCTACCGGGTCCACGTGCCATACCGGAATACAGTGCAGAGCAGCCGGGGTGAAGCACCCCAGTCATGGCGCCGGCGTAGTAATGAGCAATGAGGCATCAAATCACAAAGCTGCACCTTTCCCGCAGTTAAGTTGGAGGGACGAAGCAACCATCATTTCACTCGTTGCTGAATCCGCTTCTCCCTCATCTTCTTCAACTTAACCACGTGTTGCTTCTGCCGTTGTTCTGCCTCATGTGGGACGCGGATCGGCTTGGTAAAGCACTGACACATGGGACCACATGTTAGCAAACCGCCAGGACAACGTCCTCCGAAAATAAGAAGCCTAATCCTAGACTTACAAAGGGCTACGTAGCTGCTACGTATACTTTCCATCTAATCTATATATGCCCCCCTGATTTTCAGGTGGGGTGGGCCTAATCCTCTCCTTTAATCCAATCAAATAGTCCCACATCACATCAGTTCGTAACTTTACGTAAACCATTACGTGGATGTAGCATTGCTCAAATAAGAAACCTCCCCCACCATCCGCGCGGCAAAATCACCTCCTTTTTACTAATCTTGATTCTATAATTTTTTAGATCAATATAATTGAGATTTGTATAGATAGCACACAGGAGAAAAACCAAGTGGTATGGTTAAGGGCATCCACAATGTGTAGCCAAATGTGAAAATAGCTTTTGGCATCATGGGAACCATTGTGGACGGTGTTGCCAAAGCCAAAAAGATGGAACCGAAGCTCCCTGATTGATTGATTGAAGGAATAGAAAATTGCAACGTCTCTCCTCTTTCTCCCATGCTTGGACGCATGTAGTACAGTATAGAGCACAGAGTCTACTCCCCTGTCCCTTCTATCACAAATCACAAAGCAGTGAGGCGTCAAATCACAAAAGCACGGACGAAGCAACCATCATTTCACTCTTCGCTGACTCCGCTTCTCCATCGTCTTCTTCGAGAAACCATCTCACCGCACTAGTGCTCCTAGTAGTACTAGTAAAGGACTTCATGGATGCAAATAAGGCGGTTGTCTCGGCTTGCAGGCGGCACTTGCGAATGACTTACCGTGGTCTCCCTCAATGGTGTTCTCCGTCGAACGCACTTCGCCAAACCGCCAAAAAAAAGATATCGTCGATGTCACCGCAATGGGGAAGGAAGTCAAATATAGTTACTACCTCCATTTTTTTTGTACACAAGGCCAGTATATCAAAATTACAATTTGCAAAGGGCCACTAACACTAATCGAGGCAAAATTGATGGGGTTAGCAACCAAGGACATTAATATCCCCTGCATGCATGCGGAAGTGAGAAGATTGGTTTGCATGGCGCTGCATTAATCAAGCGATGAGGAGTGAGATGGTTAGCTCTTTGGTCTTTGGAGAAACAAATATGCATTAATTGACACGTGAAACGGGGATTTGTATCGATTAAATCCCGCGAAGGAAAACCCCGCCTTTCTTTTTTAACACTAGTACTCCTAGTGCGTACGTACTTATCCTGTTTGGGTCTAGGCCTTGCATTGCCAAACTTCGCCACACATTTTTGCCAAGCTTGCCTAAAGTTTTCAAAATGAGAAGGAGGTACACTTGTGCACGGCTGTCGCGGTCGCACCGCACCCTCACACAGTCGCTCCTGCACGCCGCAAACCCAACCAAGGGAACGCACCCTCACTAACACGTGCTGTCGCATGTGAACAAACCAAACTCAGACATCCTATCGCTGACACATAATTTTCGTTCATAGAGTATGTTTATCCAACCGCATGTTGGGGAGTATCCGTACGGCCCGTGCGGTGGTCTGTTGGGGAAGAAGAAGAGGTGAGGAAGAAGGAAAGAAGGGTTAGGAGACGTAGGATATTCATCCAACCGCCTGAAATGGTAGACTGACCCAAGTCAGGCGACTTGCATAACAAATATATCTTTTTACACAGCAAAAGATCCATAAAAACAACAACATAAAGAAAAACTATCACTGCTCGCGGAAAGAGACGGCCTCGTCGTCTTTGGCTGCCGGCGTGAACCAGTCGTCGCTGCCGACGTGTGTCTCCGCACCGTGGTTGTCCTCAGCCTCCAGCTACTCGTTCAAGTGGAGCGTGCGGGCACTCTGCACGGACGAGAGCACAGCCCGGTTCAAGTCGAGGACGTCCGGTTCCGCCTGCAGGAGGGCCTCGATGGCAGCGGTATCCGCGCGCTCCGCGTCGAGTCGAGCCTCCTCCGCCCGATTCAAGTCCAGGACGTCCGGTTCAGCCTGCAGGAGGGCGTCGATGAGAGCGGCATCCGCGCGCTCTGCGTCGAGTCGAGCCTCTGCCGCCCGGTTCAAGTCCAGGACGTTCGGTTCTTCCTGAAGGAGGGCCTCGATGGCAGCGGCATCTGCGCACTCCGCCTCAAGTTGAGCCTCCGCCGCGCGGTTCACATCCACGACATCCGGTTTCTCCTGCAGGAGAGCCTCGATGGCAGCGGCATGCGCGCGCTCCACGTCGAGTTGAGGCTCTGCCTCCCGGTCCTCCTTTAGTATCGCCATGTTGAACCGCTAGTCCGCCTGCACCATGGGGGACTCTGACGCCGGCACGAAGTCGACGTCCATCGTCTCATACCCATCGGGGGCCTTCTGCGCCGCGACCTCCGCCATGAACATTGGATCGGCTTCCTCCTCCTCGTAGCTTGGCTCCAGATAACTCGGGGATTGGCCCGCCGCAAAGCGAGCTTGGGAACGGAGGTCTGTGGCGCCGACCGTCGCCGCGATTTCTGCGCGGCGCTCCGCCGTCAGCATCTTGTAGTAAGTGATCTTGCGGCGCACCATGGCTTTCCGGCGAACTAGGGGACGCTTGAAGCGGGCTAGGGGATCGAAAGGTGGGGGGATGGGCTGGAGATTTGGTGTGGTTTTAGGGCAGTGGCTGGTGTAGGCCGAGCAGCGAAGGTTCTGGTGTGAATAGTGGTTCCGGTGACGACCGGTCAATCGGTTTTGACTGTACATCGCTCTTGTCGCGTTCGCGTTGCAGCCCGGCACGCTGGACCCTCCACGTCACTCACCGAATGGAACGCGCTTCGTCTTGCGTTTTCGCTCGCTTGTGGGACCGCAGTTGAGAGCAAACCGACGTCCCTCCCCCTCCCCCACCCGCGTCATTTATTATACCACCACTCCCTCCGTTTTATGCGGAGTAAATAAAAACAGAGGGAGTATACTACGGATGAGGATCCCCTGACGTGGCCGAACCCATTGAGTAACTGACATGCGGGGCCTAGCAAGCATGGGGTCCGCCAGTAAGTGACCGAAAGGGAGGGTAAGGCAGGGATACCTACGTCAGAGGATCCACTTCCACTATACTACTTTGACCAAATGTTAGAGTAATAATATATGACATGCAACTTACACAAACGTTAGAGTAATAATATATGACATGCAACTTACACAAAGCATACATGGTCTAATGCGTTTTTCGAGGCTAACTTTGACCAAATGTTAGAGTAATAATATATGACATGCAACTTACACAAAGCATACGGTCAAATTCGTATGTGAAAGGAGTTTCCAATGATATAATTTTCACATTATACATCTCATGTACTATTAATCTTGTCAATAGTCAAATTGGAAACCATCTCGAGTACAAATCTAGGAGTACGTACGAATCTAACAATATTGATTGGGAGTTGTTGAATGTTGATACCTTTTTGATCAAAGTAGAGATACTTTGACTACACATAAAACTTATATGTAAACTAGAAAGGATAGGGGAAGTATATTGTACGTTCAAAAACGAAACGAACATTGAATACCCTTTATATATGATTTGCGGATGCTATGATCACCGGTTCAAAATTTTGAATCCGCCTTAGGTATCACGTGCCCCCACTCGTTCCCTCTCAATTTCATCTCGGGGTCCGGAGATCTATTGAAAGAGGACTAGGGTGGGTACATGCGAATGATACTCGGCGGAATGTTCAAATGAGGCATGCGGGAGGATGGACTCGACTGGAGGGTGACATGATCGATGGAGAAGAGGGTTGGAGAGGAATGAGAAATAAGCAAACGCCACATGATTATACTTGAACGGCTCAAATAAACAATAAGTTGTCTCGCTTGGCCTACATAGTGAAAGGCCTACGCTCGAATATGGCTGGGAAAACAGGGAAACCGACATGTGGGGCACACCCGTCGGGACGACGTAGCGCAGACTAGTCCAATGGAGGAGCTGGCCCACGACCTCCTCGCCACCGACAACCTTTCATGTGGGTCGTTGGGGCCAACAACGGGGCGCAGCTCCAGCACCGCCTCTGGACACGGCGACCGCAGTGAGCGACATGCTCATATCGTCGCTAGACACGGTCGGTTTCAGTGTGCCGAGGGTGGCGTTAGTGCTGTGGCACGACCAACGGTATGTTTGGTTTGTGCCCAAGGTTGCCCCATCAAAGCATTGGGTAGCCAAAATTTTGGTTGAGGTATTGGTTGCCCATGATTTGGCCGACACTGGCAAGAAAAATGAACTAGAGTTGGCTAGAGTTCATTGGCATGCCAAAGAAATGGCAACCATCCAAACAAAGACCAATCTTTGGGTCATGACCAAAATTTTGGTTGAGGTATTGGTTGCCCATGATTTGGCGGACATTGGCAAGAAAAATGAACTAGAGTTGGCTACAGTTCATTGGCATGCCAAAAAATGGCAACCATCCAAACAAAGACCAATCTTTGGGTCATGACCAAAATTTTGGTAAGGTGCACTTTGGCCACAATCCAAACACACCCCAACACCCGGCTCGTCGAGGATGCACGGGGCGCCGCGATGCGTCCGCGGAGTGGTGTAGCACGGCCAACTGCATCCTCTGGACCTGAGACCATGCCGGGTCGTATTGCTTTTTCAATGACATGCGGGGATCGCATGTGAGCAAAGGGCATCTCCAACATTGCCACGACCGCAGCTGACTACCCTGGCACACCAAAACCCTCGTCCCTCGCGCCGTCGCGCGGTGCGTTCCCAGCCGGCGCCAGCTGCCCGCATTCATGCCGTCCGTTCGTATGTCGTCGTTATGAGGCTCGGTGCCCGAGGAACTAACTCCGGCGACTTAATGACGCACCCGGACGCTTGGCCTCACCGGAATGCGCTACTTAAAGCGGCAATGCCCAGCTAACCTCCACACCATAGCGCATCGTCCTCCTACCTGGCACCACATCCGCCATGACCGCAAGTGTGAACGCTCTGCGGGAGAGCTTGTCTTCAGGGTGAAGCTCGAGGTCGCCGCCCTCGCTCAAGTCGCCTCTCGCGACGCAATAGCGGCGTAGCCGGACGCGGACGCGACCGCACAAGCGGTGGCCACGCTGGCGGCCGACGACGGGAGCACCGTCAGCCACGCGTCCTACTTGCCGCCGTCCAACGTCCGGCACCGCCGAGGTCGGGGACTCCTCCGAGGATGAGTAGGGCATGGGAGGCGGCAGGGCATGGTGTGCCAACTGGCCCGTCCGTATCCCGTGTTCTACTCTTCCTCGCCGGAGACCGCACTTTCACTTCACGGGTCTTGAACCCCGCCCCCGTACATAGAGATCGCAGATGGAGGACGTCGGTCGCCGCCGTAGAATAGGTTTAGGGTCGGGTTTCTTTTATTTTTCTGTCCTATAAAAGTTCGAAATGTAAGGAAAATCTGCCGTGTTTGCATTAATCTCGGCCGGTGTATATGAACTTTCACAATAATATACATATTGTAGGAGTACTAGCAAGATGCCCGTGCGTTGCACAGAAGATCAAGATCTTGTGGGAGAAAAAGATGAACGAGGGAAAGCCTTATCTGCAAATGTGGAGAGGAGTGCGGGTAAATTGTCATAGTTTCCTTCCTATCCGTTAGATATAGATCGGACGGCCTATATTGCAGGATGACAGGCACACCATCATCACCAACTCTGCTTTTTATTGAACCGAGACAAATCTAACATGCGAAGTAAAATAAACACATAGGGTCTATACATACACAAATTATCTTAGGCACTCCAATAGTACGTCCACTACACATTCACGCATTTCACATCTTTCTACATCTACGGGAACCTACGAAAGGGTTAACGTAAATTGCCTCTCTCTCTCCTCCCCTGATTTTCATGGTGGTGGGCCCCTCCCTCCCCAATCTACAATCAACACCTCACACGTTTCACATTACGTTAATTACGTAACTGGGGTTACGTCGGTGCAGCATTACTCGTCCTAAAAAACCCAACTAAGCCAACCTCCCAGCATATCGCGCGGGAAAAAACCCGGCCGCGCCGTTTTAGTCGGGATTACCGGATTACTAGTAGTAATATCGATGGATCGCGCGAAGCAACAAATTTTTTTTGAGGGGGCGAAGCACCTAGTTTAAAAGGAAAAAAGGCGGTACACTCACAACACTCCTGTCGCGGTCGCATTGCACCCCACACACGTTCGGTCCTGCACACGGCTCACGCAAACGGAACGCACTGACACGTGGGACTGCACTTGGAGAAACCGACCATGCACCAAACTCCCCCCGCCCACCGCGCGAAAATCCTCCCCCCCCCCACCCAAAAATTCCCCCCAAATCCATTCAACCGCCCTTCGGCCAACTAGCCAATAATATTCCCCAAATCCCCCCTCCCCCCTGTCCCCCTCCACTCCATTCGCTTCGCCAAAGCCGCCCTCCCCGCCGCGCCGACACGTCGGCGCCGCGGTTCGGCGATCCTCTCGCTCCCACAGTACACTCTCGTAGACTGTCGTCCTCTAGCTGCGCCGCCACCTCTGGCTACGTTCTTGTGGAGGCGCACGGCGGTCAGTGCCGCCACCGCTGGCGACGTTCGTGTGGAGACGCATGGCGGTCAGCTTCTCCCACGGTACTCGCATTCTAGACTGAGGCCCCATTCATGTCGGTGTAGCGCTGAATGTTAGCTGATAGACGCTGTTAATCTCACTGTTTGCCGAAGTAGTTTACTGTCAATATGCTCTGCTTAAGAAGCTTCCTTGCTCTGTTCTGCACTCAATCTACTTAGCTGAGATGGCATGCCAAGGCCGATTAGTTGCTAAAATATCCTGCCATATATTTATTGTGACGTAGATTGCCATGGTCTAGTAGCCAATCTGTTAGGTGAAATAGCTCTACACCGTTTTATACTCGAGCTTTGTTGCTGCGATGGCCTTGGATAGTTCGATGGCTGTGTGCTCGGCCTCATTGACTGCTGAAACAGCCTGCCATAATTTGGCACTCAAATCTGTTTGCTGAATTAGCTTTACATATATTTCGTTACTTAGATCTGCTCGTCCAAATATCTTGCCATAGCTTTAGACATCGACCTAGGTATTTTTTTCTGGACTTCATAAAAAAGCATATATGTTTTTCCTGTAATATCTAGTAGAAAAACTAATTTGTATGTCTAACAGATGGACAGGACTTGGATAACTTCTGCTCGAAGATTCTCCGCTGCATATGTCGAGGGGGTTGGAAACTTCATGAACTTCATCAAAGCTGAGTACGGTGGTCCGAAATCAGATGTGCTCTGCCCGTGTAGCAGTTGTATGAATTCAGTTACAAGAGCCCAGTCAACTGTGCAAAATCATCTACACTTGTATGGGATGTCGGTCACATATACTAGGTGGGTTCATCATGGTGAAGCTGTGAACGTCAATGTTATTGACTACGTGGAAGCAGCAGATCACCATCTTGATCTGCCTGATGCTCAGGTGGAAGAGGAGGAGGAGGTGGTGGTGGCGGAGCCAGTGAGTTTGACCAACATTGAAACAATGCTACGAAATGCTCGTGCATTCCGTGAACTTTCACCTGCAGAAGAAAAACGGTGGGCCCGCATGTTGGAACAATGCAACGTTGCTGTCACCCGAGGAAATAAGCTGTCAGTATTCTCAGCTATGGTCACCTTTCTTCAAGTGAAGACATCTGAGCGGATGACCAACAAATCATTCGATGCGATGTTGGCTGCTTTCCGCGAATCTTTCCCAGATGCGTCTGAGCTGCCACACACCTACAGTAAAATGAAGAATTTCCTTCGTGCAGTTGGAATTGGATATGATATGATCCATGTTTGTAAGAATAATTGTGTTCTATACCGGAAGGATTATGCCAACTTAAGTGAATGCCCGAAATGCAAATCATCAAGATGGAAAGATGGCGATGCTGTGAAGAGGATTCCTCATAATGTTCTGAGACATTTTCCAATTACACCAAGATTGCAGAGGTTGTTTCATGATGCTGAAACAAGAGAGGATGTACTGTGGCCTTCTAGGAACCAGGAGTACAGATATCAGAATGTAATGAGCCATCCATCTCATGGTAGTGAGTGGAAAAGCTTCAATGACAAACACAAAGAGTTTGCTGCTGACCCGAGAAACATTAGACTTGGCTTAGCTTCAGATGGATTTAACCCATTTGGCCACCAGAGCGCCACATATAGCATGTGGCCAGTGCTTGTTATCCCTTACAACATGCCTCCAAATGTCTGCACCAAAGAATCAAACTACATGATGGCCTTGCTCATCCCAGGTCCAAAAAGTCCTGGAAAGGATTTTGATTTGTTCATGGAGCCTCTTATGGAGGAACTTCAACAGCTATGGAAGGGTGTTCTCACTCGAGACCTATATAGCAGCCCACCAGCTGATTTCTTTCCGCGTGCTGTTATAATTTGGTGCATCCATGATTATCCGGCTTTGGGCACTATGTCAGGGCGAAGGACACATGGTTACAATGCATGTGCCCGCTGTGACAGGAATCCGCTGTCATACGCAATACTTAGCAAGATCTGTTACATTGGACACCGCCGTTTCCTTGCCAAGGACAAGCCGCATCCTAAAAAATATCGAAGACATGTGTTCAATGCAAAGCATGAAAACTGTGATGCACCAAAGAGGCTCACCGCCGATGAGTTGCAAGTGGAATTAGAGAAGGTTAGGCATATTACACCAGGAAACCATCCTGGTAATGGTAGCGGGAAAAGGAACCGTGGCATGGTAGAAGAGAGATTATTGTTTACCCGCAGGTCCACTTTGTGGGACTTGGAGTATTGGAAAGATTTGGATCTGCGGCATAATCTTGATGTGATGCACATCGAGAAAAACATAACATTATCGGCACACTTCTTAATATTGAAGGCAAGATAAAAGATACCTTAAAATCTAGGATTGATTTGACACACCTGGGTATCAGAAAGGATTTGTAGGTGCAAGATGAAGGTAAACCACGGGATATGGCACCAGCTGTGTATGTCTTGGACAAGGTAAAAAGAAAAGAATTCTGCGAGGTCCTGTCATGTGTGAGATTCCCACATCGATTTGCTTCCAACCCTGAAAGGAGAGTCAGTGCAGATGGAAACAAGGTACAAGGGTTGAAAACTCATGACTGCCATGTCCTACTTCAAAGGGTTTTACCTGTTATCCTTAGAGGATTGGGCTGCCCTGACTTATACAGAGCAGTTGCAGAGTTGGGACAATTCTTCAGGGAACTCTGCAGTAGGAATATCAGGATAGATGCTTTGGAGCGTCTTAGAGACAAGATACCAACTATCCTATGCGACCTTGAGAAGATATATCCTCCAGCCTTCTTTGATGTGATGGTGCATTTGGCTGTTCATCTACCTGATGAGGCACTACTTAGAGGTCCAGTACAGTATGGCTGGATGTACCCTATTGAAAGGCGACTAGGCACTTTCAAGGGCTATGTTAGGAACAGAGCTAGACCCGAGGGTTCCATTGCAGAGGCCTACATTGCTACAGAAGCGTTGACATTCTGCTCAAAATACATTGAAACAGCTGATCAGCTTAGCAAAGAGGTGGGTGAAGACAATCCCGTGCTCAATGTTTTCGATTATTCTGTTCGAGTTACAGGGAAGAGTCGACAAGAGGACAAACCTAAAGATTTGGACAAAATGGTTTGGTATGTGTTGAATAACTGTCCTGAGATACTACCTTATATCAAGTAAGTGCAGTACTACAGCTTATACATCGTAATCTACTAAACTTGCAGCACATTCTTATATATTTAGATGTTTGACGCGATCACTATGTTGTGCAGCATCTACAAAGAGGAGTTACTGCCGCAAAATCCAAGAAACATTGACAAACTGGTTATGGCAGGATTTGCGAAATGGTTCAAGAACCATGTAAGCTTTTGAAGTGCACTGTCAGTTTTTTTAATATATTGAGTACATAAGATGATCAGCTTGTCTATTTTCTAACCATAGGTTAAGAAGATGCAGGAGGATGGGCAGGCAGTTGACGATGCCCTTTACTCACTAGCAATGGGTCCTGATACTCGGGTAAGACATTATGAATCTTGCGTTGTTGGAGATGTGCGCTACAACACCCTTGCACGAGACAAAGGCAGGAAGACACAAAACAGTGCCATCACGAGCACGGATACGTATGACAAAGAGACAACTGAAATGTATGCTAACATAACAGACATTGTTCAGTTGTAGTATATCTCCAGTTTCGAGGATCATCGGTGTGTGGTTCTGTTGTGCTGTCGTTGGTATAACCTGTTGTAACGCCCCGGATCCGATGCGCCAGGTGTCTTCCAGTTATTCGTCGTCCTTGCTTTGTCAGCTGCTTGACTGTTGCATTTTGCCATGTCATCATCTGCATGCTTTTCAAAACTTGCATCCGTTCGGGTTCCGCCGGTTCTCTCCATTGTCCGTTCGGAGTCCAGAACACTCGCATGCGCCCGCGGCACCTCCGAAATATTATTTTTATAAGTGGCATAAAAAATGTTCTTAGAATGGGGTGAAAGTTGGCGTGTGGTCTTATTATAGTGTAGGTAGGCCGCCTGTCAAGTTTCTTCGCTTTCGGAGTCCGTTTGATGCCCCAACGGATAGCTATAGCGGCAGTATAGCCGGTCTATCGTCGGACGTTTCCGGTCTTCGGAAACAGTTGCTGGGCTGCACTCCCTCCCTCTCATCTCAGCCCAAGCCTATCTCTCACAGCCCACTAGCCCACCTACCTACCCCCTCCGCTCTGGACTGTCCGATCGAGATCGAACGGCTCCGAAACGGAGCTAAACCCCCTAACCCTAGCCCCCTTCCATATTTATACACCTTCCCCTGCCATTTTTGGCCTCCTCCAACCCCCCCTCGTTTTTCGCGCCTCCAGCCGCCACCTCCACAGCCAGTCGCCGCCTCCCTCCTCGGATCCGGCGCCGGCCACCTCCCTGCCGCCAAGTGGCGCGCTCCCACTGGCCAGCATCGCCCTCCCCGCCGCCCGCAGCCACTAGGGAGCTGCCACGCGTCCCCAGCGCGTCCCCCTGTGCCCCGCGCCGCCGCGGCCCGCCCGGGCCCGGGGCCGGCCCGCCAGGCCCATCGGACCCCGCGCCCCGAGCCGCCAGCGCCCCGCGCCAGGAGCGCTCGCCTCCCGCCGCTCGGGAGCTCCTCCGTCGCCGCTCGCCGGAGCCCCAGCTCCTCCCGCCTCCTCGCTTCGGCCGGCGACCCAGCGCCGCCGTCGACGACCGCGTCTGGCCAGGCAAGGCCGCGCCTCCCCCCTCCCCCTCTTGCTTCTCTCTCTCTCAGATCTCTCTCTCTCTCTGTAGAGCCCCGTCCCTGGACCTCTCCGACCTCCCCGAGCTCCCTCCGGCCACCACCGTCCCCGTCTTCCCCGATCTCCGGCGATCTCCCACCGGCCCGATCCAGTTCTGGACAGACTAGGTTGATTTCCCCTCCCCCTCGAATTTCTCCAAGTCTGTAAAATTTTGCAATATGTTGCCATGTTCTCTGCATCATAACTCCTTGCATACTGCTCCGATTCATGCATATAATATATCGAAATGTTCATCATGAGATTCTCTTAATTTTGTTCCATTGTGACATGCTAGTTAGAGTTCATCTTGATGCCCTAATCATCGTTGCAAGAGTGCTATGTGCTGTTAACTGCTGTCTGTTTTCAGAACTTGGTGATTTGTCTTTTTCATTGCATTTTGTGTGTGCATCCTATGAGCATGAGCTCTACATGTGTTTTGATCTACATCATGCCATCTTTACAGAGGTCCTTGTCTTGTATTTTTGTGATCTATGTGGTGACTAGCACAAGCATGCAAAGTAGCCTCTGTAATGTTGCTGATTTCGGTGACTTAGGTCATTTCTGCCAAGTCTGAGTCTGTTATATTTTGTTGCCATGTAATCCTGCTGTCACCATGAGTTCTATGCATAATCTAGAGATGTTCACTAAGGATGTTTTGTTATACATGTTATGGTCTATCCATCCATGCCCTTGTTTGCATTTATAGCCTGCTGTATCCTGTTGTAATCTTGCTCCAAACTTGCTAAATAATGTTGCTGTCAGCCTGTTAACATGAAGTCCAGTATTGCTATGTGTTTTTCTAGTGATCCATGCACCCTATGACTATGCTATTGCCATGCTTAGCTTCATGTTTATGCCTTCTTGCTGTTGGTTGACTTCCCATGCCATGAAATGCTCTGTGGTGAGTGGTTCAAGCTCATCAACATGCCTACTAATCGTTATTTCTGCCATGCTCTGTTTTTCTTCCAAGTCTGAGGCTGTTAATAAAACTTGCTATGTTTACATGGGTGCCATCATATCTTCTGTGCCTTTTTGGCTCGTGATCAGTAAGGGATTTTTGTTCTATGCAATTAGTAGATTCATTTCATGCCTTTGCTTTCTATGATCTGTTCCTGTAGCATGTTGTTTGATAGCTCTAAACTTTGCAACCTGATGTTATTTCTGCCATGTCCAGTAATTTCTGCTAAGTCTGTGAACTGTTATTATTTGCAATCTTGCCATGTCCTTTTGAGCATGTTCTAGTGATTTATGGAGATATCTCAGTGTTCATGTTTTGTTGTGCTTTACCTGTACATCATGCCCATGCCTTTTGTTATCATGTTGGAGTGCTGTAGCATATTGTTCTGATGCTTGCTAGACGCCTAGTTGCTGTTTTGGACAGATTGTTGCTATATCTTGTTTGGAGTGTATGTGTTGCACCGTTGCTCCGTTTTGAGCATGCTCTATATGAAACTTGCTTAGAATTGCATGTAGATTCATGTTATCATGTTGCATCCATGCCTTGAGTGTGTTTGTTTGATGTTTGAATGCATTTTGCATCAATGCCATGTTTAACTTGTTTTGCTCATATCTTCTAGGCCGTAGCTCCGAATCTAATGAACTTTATATGTAACTTGACTAGAATTTCGTGTAGATCATCTTGGTGCATCTTAACTTGCTGTTTAACAACTTGAACATAAGGTTAATTCAGTTCTGGACCAATTTCGAAATTTGCATATGAGGACTTACCGGAATTGTTATATGTTGTTTCCGGCCTCTTTTAAACTTGCTTTGATGTGTTGTTCTTGTATGCATCATCTCTTGTCATGAGTAGATTCATGTAGCCTTGTCATGCATCATACTTGGTTGAGCATCATGCCTTGTTCATGTGTGGTGTGTTTACCATGTTGTGTGCTTCTTCTCGATAGTTCCCGTGTCGTTGCGATCGTGAGGATTCGTTCGTCTTCGTGGCTTCATCTTCTTCATGGACTCGTTCTTCTTCCTAGCAGGATTCCAGGCAAGATGACCGTCACCTTGGATCTCATTACTATCATTGCTATGCTAGTTGCCTCGATGCTATCGCTATGCCGCGTTACCTACCACTTGCCTATCAAGCCTCCCAAATTGTCATGAACCTCTAACCTTTGTCACCCTTCCTAGCAAACCGTTGTTTGGCTATGTTACCGCTTTTGCTCAGCCCCTCTTATAGCGTTGCTAGTTGCAGGTGAAGATGAAGATTGCTCCATGTTGGATTATGTTTATGTTGGGATATCACAATATCTCTTATTTAATTAATGCATCTATATACTTGGTAAAGGGTGGAAGGCTCGGCCTTATGCCTGGTGTTTTGTTCCACTCTTGCCGCCCTAGTTTCCGTCATACCGGTATTATGTTCCTTGATTTTTGCGTCCCTTACGCGGTTGGGTGATTTACGGGACCCCCTTGACAGTTTGCTTTGAATAAAACTCTTCCAGCAAGGCCCAACCTTGGTTTTACATTTGCCTCACCTAGCCTTTTTCCCTTGGGAGTCGCGCATCCCGAGGGTCATCTTTATTTTACCCCCCCCCCCCGGGCCAGTGCTTGTCTAAGTGTTGGTCCAAACTAGAGCACCGTGCGGGACCATCCCTTGGCAACTTGGGTTACGTCGGTACCTGTACGCTTACCTCATCTGGTGTGTCCTGAGAACGAGATACGTGCGACTCCTATCGGGATCGTCGACACATCGGGCGGCTTTGCTGGTCTTGTTTTACCATTGTCGAAATGTCTTGTAACCGGGATTCCGAGACTGATCGGGTCTTCCTGGGAGAAGGAATATCCTTCGTTAACCGTGAGAGCTTATAATGGGCTAAGTTGGGACACCCCTGCAGGGTATAAACTTTCGAGAGCCGTGCCCGCGGTTATGTGGCAGATGGGAATCTGTTAATATCCGGTTGTAGAGAACTTGACACTTGACCTTAATTAAAACGCATCAACCGCGTGTGTAGCCGTGATGGTCTCTTCTCGGCGGAGTCCGGGAAGTGAACACGGTTTCTGGGTTATGTTTGACGTAAGTAGGAGTTCAGGATCACTTCTTGATCATTGCTAGTTTCACGACCGTTCCGTTGCTTCTCTTCTCGCTCTTATTTGCGTATGTTAGCCACCATACATGCTTAGTCGCTGCTGCAACCTCACCACTTTACCCCCTTTCCTTACCCATTAAGCTTTGCTAGTCTTGATACCCATGGTAATGGGATTGCTGATTCCTCGTGGCTCACAGATTACTACAACACCAGTTGCAGGTACAGGTTTTGCGATGATCATGACGCGAGAGCGATGTTACTTGTTTTGGAGTTCTTCTTCTGCTTCTTCTTCGATCAGGGGATAGGTTCCAGGTCGGCAGCCTGGGCTAGCAGGGTGGATGTCGTTTGAGCTTCTGTTTATGTTTCATCTGTAGTCGGATGTGGATCTTATGTATTGTTGTATTCGTGCGGCATTTGTATGCCTTGTATGTATCCCGAACTATTATGTAATGTTGATGTAATGATATCCACCTTGCAAAAGTGTTTCAATATGCGGGTCTATCCTTGATGGGACCTTCGAGTTCCTCGCGGATAGGGTCGCATATTGGGCGTGACACCTGTTTTCTAGGATCGCAAAACCCAGAGCTGATGATTATTTCAAATCCATCAATGTCAAGGCGGCGTACCAGACCAACGAGCCTTTTATTTTGGCAAATCAAGCAACACAGATATTTTTCTTGGAAGACACATTTGCACGTAGCGATGACTGGAGAGTATTGCAAAGGTTTGAGCAGAGGAATTCGTTTAATGAAGTTGCACAACAATATGATGCTTACACTGCTCCTGATGTACAAGATAACACAGATGTTCCTAATATCTTTGAGAACCATCACGTCAATGATGCCGGCGAAAAGATTGCCTGTCGTGTTGTGGACATACAAGAGTTGATCAAGAAGAAGCCAACGTTCGAGGACGAAGAAGAAGATGACACCATGGGGAAGTACGATTCAGACTGATACACATGGCGAAGATGTTGACGCTGCTGCTGCGGATGATGATTACATTGCTTTTGTCGTATTTGCCTATCAGAAGACGTTTTTTTATGTACTATGTGAAATTGTGTTTGCTATGACAACTGAAACCTGATGAACATGTTGTTTAGTATTTTGCTGTGAGAACATCACTTGTTATGTATGCTGATTTGTGTTTGGTGATTGTATGACAACTAAAACATGATGACATTGTTGTTTAGTTGTACACATATTTGGCTGTGAAACTTGAATTTGATGACATAGTTTGTTGTTGGACTGCAATTTGCTCGACGTCTTCGAATGAGAACAAAGCTGACCCGACAGGGCCTCTGCTATTTATTTATTTATATGAGCAAAAGGGGATACCCCCTGATTTCCGTTAATAGAAATCATTAGATGTTCACAACACTACGCCCAGCCTGCTACACAGGTTTCATTCATTACTAGTTTCAGCAAAGTGCTCATGTCGTAGCCACTGAATACATCACGAGTGCTACATACACTGCAAATAAAGAGACAATCATCCTACAAAGCACATCGATTTTGCCCATTATCTTCACAAGCTCTTTCATCTCCTCATTACTATCAAGGCCGTTCAGCAGCTGTTGCTTGGCCATGATCAGAGAAACTGCATCTTTAACCTTCTACTCTGCATCTTCCTCTTCTGCCGTTCCTTCAGTTACTTGTCCAACACCCCAACCTGCTCGTATTGGGATTCCTCGGCTAACCAAATAATCAGCATAGTTGCATTCCCCCACATCAGCAACTTCCCAGAAATACAAATCACACAAATCTTCCCTTTTCTGCACGAATCAAATTGGAAGATCATCAACCAAACTATTAAAAAAATCAGCAACTGAAAGCAGCAGAACAACACTTAAACATATTATTACCCAATGATTCGGGCATTTGTAGAAGACTCGGCCAGGGTTGCGGATTGTGGTTGAGACACGACGGATGACTCTGTGTGATTTGCAGCTGTGGCACCACACCAACGGCAGCGGGTTGCGATGAACAATCGGCTGCCGTGCGCGTGCCGGCGGGGGTGTGATGAGACCCACAGGCGATGGTACGGGTGGCGACTTGGCGCATATCTGGTTGTTGCCTACTGAAGAGCAGGTGGACGAGCAGCCAGCGGACATGGTTGCTGCGGCCAGAGCTTCTGATGCTAGGTAGAGTAAGTAGAGAAGAGGAGAAGCGAACGTTGGATATGTCAGTTTAATTACTTGCAGAGTAGCATAGCACCATATATAGTCATAGTCTAGGTTTGGATTCGAACCAGCTACAGAAGCACGTCTTTCTTTTTTCTAAAACTCGGCAACGTCTCTTTACTGGTACACTAGCTTGTTCTGTACGCCTTCCCAAGTCTTTGATTTTCTTTCCCTTTTTTGCGAGGAAGGAAGGAGGACAAAATTGAGAGTTCCTGGGACTCGAACCCAAGACCTCTCGGTTGAAAACCAAGGGTGCTAGTCACTTATGTGGCGAACGTTCCCTGTGAGGAGGACGGCAGACGAACGCATTTTCCTCGCAGTTTTCTTCATATATAAAAAAAGTATGCTACTTGGTGTCCGCTTAGTCAACAAACGATTGTACCAACCTTGACCGTTGAATTGACATTCAACGTCTGTCGCGTTTCTTCAGTCTCTTCTTCCTCGAGCCGCCAAAGCCAAACCAGCGCCGGCGGGACCGCCTGCTCCCGCCTCCCACGGCTGGCTGTGATCTTCCCCGGCTCCTGTTCGTTCCCGTCCGAGGCCTCACCATCGTCCTCCGCCTTGGTTCGCTCGCCGCGGCGCCGCCCTCCGGTGTTTTCAACATGGTCAACAACCGAGAGGAATAAGGAGATGACTGTACATGGTGAGGATGACAGTAGGGACTCAGCAGCGCGCGCAGTAATTTTGTTTTTTCGGGGCGGAGAAGGGTATCAACTGGGTTGTGCGGGACCCGTGGCCCGTCTAGCCTAGGCTTTTATTTCATATGTTTAGCACATGACCAGCCCAGTTTGTTTTTTTCCTTTCTGAAAATGGCTAGCCAGCTATTTTGTTTTTTGCAGAATAACCAACGTAGGCCTACTTGCTTTTCTACGCCATGCTGGGCCGGAAATCTTTCAAGACGAGGAGGGATGCATTTTGCCCAGAAAATGGGCTATAAGTAATAAGAAATGGGCTATAAGTAATAATAAATGGGATGTAAAATGAAAAAATACAGCAAACAGGCAATTAGTTCCAAAATAATGTTTTCTTTCGGATTTTGATATTTTAAATTTCATTGTTTTTGTGCAGGTAAAATTTCATTGAATTTAAATTAAGGTATATTTAGATTTAAAATTAATTTGAATCTGGCTAGAAATTTCGAGTTGTATGCTGTTTGGGACAGATTTGGAGGCTGACTTGTGGGTCTACTAGGTTGACGTGTACTTTGGCTTTGTCAACTTAGTCCACAAACAATTCTAGCAGCAGTGACCGTTGGATTTTAATCCAACAGCCGTGCTCCTTCTTCAATATCTGATCTTCTTGCTCCAGCCGCCCAAACCAGCTCCGGTGGGACTGCCTGCTCCCGCCTCCCGTGGCCGGCTGTGCTGCCGCACAGGCCGCACCGTCCCACCCTACTTCATTGCTGGCCAGGCCACTCCTCTACTCACCCACACCTCCTGTTATTTTCCAGCGATGGCAGCCGGACTAGTAAACCCTCGTACTCCCCACCGCATGGGCAACCATTGCCGAGTCTTCCCCGGCTCCGTGTCGTTCCCTTCCTAGGCCTCGCCGTCGTCCACCGCCATGGTGCTCTCGGCGCGGCCTGGTCAACGTGGTCAACGAACGACATCCATCGGCCGTGGACTGTACGTGCAAAATAATGATTTCTCCACCTGACAGCTAGGACCCACCGGAAGGGCCTCTGTATTTCGCGAAAAAACGTTCCCCCCGCTGACATGTCGGACCCACCAGCTATATCTTCGCACGCAAGGAAGTGCCTCCTTATTACGCACAAAAAAATGAATACCCCCTGCTAGCTGGGACCCACCATAGTGGGAGGATGACTTGTGGGCCAACTAAGTTGACGGGTACGGAGGGCTTTGTCAACTTAGTCAATATGAACGATTCTAGCTCCAGTGACCGTACGATGTCCATCCAACGGCCGTAGTGCTTCTTCAACCTCTGGTCTTCTTGCTCCAGCCGCCCAAAGCAGCGCCGGTCGTGCCGCATGCTCCTGCCTCCCGTGGCCGGCTGTGCTGCCGCGGAGGCCTCACTGCCCCTACTATTCCCACCGCTGGCCAGGCCCTGCGGCGACGGAAGCCTCACACCGCAGCCGAACCAGTGAACCCTCGTACTCCTCTCCGCGCGGGCTTCCACTGCCGCGTCTTCCCCAGCTCCGCGTCTTCCCCTTCCTAGGCCTCGCCGTCGTCCACCGCTGTGGTGCTCTCGGCATGGCCTGGTCAACGTGGTCAAGGAACGACTTCCATCGGACGTGGACTGTACGTGGAGAGGCTGACAGCTGGGTCCACGACCGCAGCAAGGAAGTGCCTCCTTATTACGCAGAAAATAATGATTCCTCCACCTGACAGCTGGGACCCACCGGACGGGCCACTGTATTTCGCGGAAAAAACGTTTCCCCCTGACTGCTGGGACCCACCAGCTACACCTTCGCACGCAAGGAAGTGCGTCCGGGCAAAAAATGATTCGCCCCCTGACTGCTGGGACCCACCGGCTACATCTTCGCACGCAAGGAAGTGCGTCCGGGCAAAAAAACGATTCGCCCCCCTGACTGCTGGGACCCACCAGCTACATCTTCGCAGGCAAGGAAGTGCCTGACAGTCGGGACCCACCTGGTCGAAGCGTACGTAGCGTTGTCATTCTGGTCGCGAACGTGTACGTACATACTGGTCGATGTAGAGGCGCGCACGTGTCGTAGTAGAGGCGCGCACATGTCGTAGTAGAGGCGCGCACGTAGCATGTACACGTACGTACAGCGGCCAGGGTGCAAGAAAAAAAATACGGCCACGTATGTGTACATACGGGCGGGGTCTCGAACGCCTACTCGCGCATACGTACGGCCAGGGCTCGTGTACATGGTTGGGTCGGAACGGAGAAACAGCGTCGTCGTTGTGTTCATGGGGAGGCAACGGAATGCGTCGTGTTCATGGGGAGGCAACGGAATGCGTCGTGTTCATGGGGAGGCAACGGAATGCGTCGTATTCATCGGGAGGCAACGGAACGCGTGGGAGCCAACCGGCTGGGTCGGAACGGAATGCGTGGTCGTGTTCATCGGGAGGGCTTGGACGGAACAGGCGATGGAAACGAGGCCTGGCGTACCGCAAAACGGAGGAAACGGACCTCCTACGTTCGGAACGGGGTCCTGTTGATCGGGAGGGGTGTGGCGTACCGCAAAACGGAGGAAACGGACCTCCTACGGTCGAAACGGGGGTCATGTTGATCGGGAGGGGTCTGGCGTACCACAAAACGGAGGAAACGGACCTCCTACGGTCGAAACGGGGGTCCTGTTGATCGGGAGGGGTGTGGCGTACCGCAAAACGGACGAAACGGACCTCCTACGGTCGAAACGGGGGTCCTGTTGATCGGGAGGGGTGTGGCGTACCGCAAAACGGACAAACGGACCTCCTACGGTCGAAACGGGGGTCCTGTTCATCGGGAGGGGTGTGGCGTACCGCAAAACGGGACTCCACGGGATACTGTTCATCTCCACCGTCGACCTCCTCCAGCCTCCACGGGCTACCGTCGACCTCCTCCAGCCTCCACGAGCTCCTGTTCATCCAGCCTCCACCGCGCGCTACTCCACCGGCTACTATTCAACCACCCCTCCACGGGCACCCCTCCACCATCTACTGTTCATCCAGCCCTCCACACCACTGGGTTCTGTTCAACCACCCCTCCACGGGCACCCCTCCACCGTCTACTGTTCATCCAGCCCTCCACACCATGGGGTCCTGTTCATCCAGAGGCAACGCCACCGCTCACTATTCATCCACCCCCACCCCGCAACGCTCACTGTTCATTCAATCGATCGGCTTCAGTTAGCAGCAGTAGCGAAGGAATCGCTCGATCGGGTTCGGTTAACAGCCATCGATCGATCGCTCGGGTTCAGTAACGCGTAGCCTGCAGTGCAATCGCTCGGGTTCAGTTAGAGCCCAACGCCTCGCTCGGGTTCAGTTAGAGCCAACGCCTCGCACACACGCGCGTACGTGTACGAGAGAAACGTGCATCGCTCGGCCCCTGACCTCCCACCGTAACCGGGAACTCCCCGAAATTTTCCTCCCCCTCGCTTCTACCACGGTTTTTTCCGTCATGGACGTCCCAAAGAATGTCATGCAGCTGCGTCTCCGGCCCGCCCAGGACGAAAAGCCCATTTTTTGTCATGATTTTTTGTCATAGAAGTAGGAGCCCACCACATCTATGATGATACCGGGTTTTGTCACAATTATCGTCATATGTATGACAGAATTTTTTTTCGTTCGGCCCAAAATGTCACGGATGTGTCTATTTTTTTGTAGTGTATGGGCCTTAAACATGCTAGAGTTGGAATCGTCCGTTCATGGGCCGACCATAACGGGTCGTCGTTAATCGGCCGTATTTGATGATGCTATGAAAACGGTCCAATGGATTAACGGGCCACAAACGGGCCGACTGTAACCACGGGCTGAATTTGGCCCACAAGCAGAAAAGGCCAGTAACAAGCCGTAAGTAACCGAATGCTGGAAATGAGCCCAAGAATAAATGGGCCCTGAGAAGGCCAAAAGATAACATGGGCTTGAAACGGCCCAATGGAATACTGGGCCGTTAATGGGTATAAAACGATATACTGTTCATTATGGGCCAGTTTCACCATGGGCCGTTAATGGGCCAAGAGTTACAAAGTGCCTCATATGGGCCGAAAGACATCATGGGCCATACACGGGCCGGAAGTTACAACGGGCTGGAATCATATTGGACGGCCCAGATGACGCTACTGGGCCTAATTCGGATAGGCCGTAACGGCCCCTGGGTTAGCGGGCTGTAAATGGGCTATGTGCGAACAGGCTGTTAACAGGCTTTCCGTGGGTCAGCCCGCTATCTTTTGACCAAGTCAAACGGGCCGACCTTTTCATAGAATGGGCCTCTTTTGGGTCGTGTCACGTGTCGACGTATCATTGGCACATTCTGTCCAATGAGTGGATGACATCTGTCCCAACGGTGAGCCGACACATGTTTCCTCCAGCCAATGATAATTTTACACGTGGAAAATCCCCATTGGTCCAGGCTGTTAACGGGTTATCGGATCCAAACCGGAACCTGATAGCTTAACGGCGATCCGTTACGGTGGATGCCACGTGTCGGTCACCCTTGACGAAAGCACTTCTATGACGCGCGATTTATCGTCTTGGAAGTGGACACTTCCATGATGATAATTTTGGTAATGTCATGGAACACTTCTACGATAGCACATGTATGACTATCTTGATTCTGTCATAAAATCATCATGGATGTACATGCATGACAAAAAAACGTGACCTACTGTGAGAAACACGTATCATCACGGAAGTGTATTTTTTTGTAGTGTCCAGCGCCGAGGCAGAGTATCGTGCCGTGGCTAATGCCATGGCCGAATGCTCTTGGATACGTCAGCTGCTCCAGGAGTTGCTTTGTGATGTTCACAAGCCCACTCTTGTCTACTGCGATAACGTCAGTGTGGTTTACCTCTCCGCCAACCCGGTGCACCATTGGCGTACGAAGCATATTGAGCTCGATATTCACTTCGTGCGCGAGCAAGTTGCCCTTGGCCGTGTTCGGGTTCTTCACGTGCCGACGACGCAACAGTTTGCTGATGTGATGAATAAGGGATTGACTCCTGTCTTCGAGGAGTTTCCGTCCAGTCTATGTGTCTCAAGCGACGCTTCGACTGCGAGGGGGGGGGGGTGTTGAGTATGTATTTTGTGTTGCATGTATATTGGAGTTGTGGCCCACTTCCTAGACTTGTATAGTTGAGGTAGAGGCCTTCCCTGTAATTATATATATACGTGCACCAGCACCCCATCAATACAACATCTATTGTATTGCAAACTCTCCGTCTACACCATAGAACAATTGTTCTACAGTATATTTTCCATTAATAAAACAAAAAGTACAAATTATTTACAAGCAGAATAACATCCTGCCACTAACCAATGCCAGTTTTTTCTAACATATTAAGAATTGTAACTTAAATCAGAGCGTCTATCCACTGATCAAGAACTTCGAGATTCTTTGCCTTTGTTCTGTGCCTGACTCGACGTAGATCTTGTTTGAGTTTAAACCTCCAGGTTCTACTACTTGATACTTCATTTCTAAACATGACTCCATTCCTTGCATCCGGATGCTTCAACAACCCAATATTATAATATCCATGGCCACTTCCTTGAGTAGATTCTGGTGAAGTAGCAACACTTCATCGTAAAAGGATATACCTCTCTGCTTTGCTAGGGCAATAGAAGACCAACAATGTTGTGCAAATAAACAGTCTCAGAAGAGGTGAAGAACAGACTCCTCACAGTTTTCATTGCAAAGTGCACAACTGTAAGAGAGGATGATGAAAGATTTCCTTTTAAGCAGCTCTCTTGTACCGACTCTATCATATAGAGTGAGCCAGAAGAAAATTTTGTGCCTAATTCTGCTTGAACTTTTCCATAGCCATTTGAAGATGCAATTTGAGCCAGAGTTTCCCATGATGAATTTGTAGACTTGTTTAGAGGAGAATTGTGTTTTGCTCCAGGTATAGGACCAGGAGTCTTTTTCTTCAGAAAGTGTGAGCTGAGCTAAGGTTCGGCTGAGGGAGTTGAATTGGAGCTTTCTCTCCTGCTTCTGCCTTCTCTGCCCAGTCGACAATCACAGATATGACCTTCGATGTATGTAGTATGTGGCTAAGATGAAAACACACATAGTTATTTCCAAAAACTTGTATAATTAGCTAATCTTTTTGCTAAGTGAGTTGCCACAGCTGCTCAGTTACTTTGAGCGGGCATCACTTCTCAGAGTCTCGGCCGGTGTGATCTTTGCACCACCTTCACAAAAGCATCCCCAAAATAGCAAGCCCCTAGTACCTGCATGCTTCCTTCGCATGTGCCTTTGGTGAATGACATGTGGGCACAATAGGTGTCTGGCCCACATGTCAAACACACAAAGGTAGGTAACGTTATGGCACTGAAGCAGCCTCCCAGCTTGTGTGATCTCCGTGCCACTGCCACCTTGACACGCCATCCTCAAAATATCAAGCACCTCATGGCATCTTCGGAGCTGACCCAAACCATACACTGCATCAGTCCGCCGACCGAAGAGCTCACACGGATGCGAGAGCCGGACATCCAACTGTAGCCACATGCATTTCAAACCAGATATTAACTAACCGGACAAATTACATCAAACGCGAGAAAATAACACAAATCATCCGTAAATAGCATGCAAATATGTGTAGTACAACGACAATTCGAATTCAATGAGATTAACCAGTTGTTCAACAAGTTTTTTTAGGATGGATCATGTTATCTCACAAATATTGTCCCTTAAACTTCATCCAATAATGTATGTGCATGAATGGTTTGCCCTTTTCCATTTAGTACCGCGGTAGCGCGTACAGGCTACGCAATGTGGAGAGCAACAAGAGGCAAAACTTACGATCTCCATGGTTACCAGGCGCTATGCCACATTGCCTCCAGCCGATCAACCGCTCCACAAAACTTCGTGACGGAGTTCTGGATGGTGTACCATCGATACGCTAGCGACTTGATATTGCGTTCATGGATGATGTGCATGCCATAGGGCACAATGTGCTTTTGCGCATGAAACCAACCATGCACGCTCTGCCAAAAGGCCCCCCCTTTTGCTCCTGCCTACGAAATCAGCAGATACGGCCAACCACGCATCACACAACACCTCATCCTCTTTCACCGAGTACTTCGCCATCCTTCTTACTCTAAAAAACGACTCAGGTCGTCGCCCCACATCCACACACTTTCCCCCACCTCGACACTGCATTCGATGCCCATACTTGCCGGCGTTGGTGGTCTCTTTTTGCCGTCGTTGTAGCACCTCCACGGCCACGCCACCACCTCGACTACGCCGCCGCCTGCCCGCAAGGTGTTCGACGCTTCGCCCGCAAGGTACCATGGATACCAACGTCTGTGCGACATGAAGTGGGAGGCGACGGCGATGGCGGCGTGCCCGGAGGTATTGGTTGTGAACGCGGGGGGGAGACCGGGCGTTGTGCCCCGACGGACGGGCCAGGGGGAGGACAAGGCGGCCGTCGCGTGCGTCCGCGCTGACACAAACCCAACCCAAATTTTGGCCAAAAATGGGTCACAGACGATGAAAAACACGGATGGCTGTCTATTTGCGTCAGTGCGTTGGATCATAATTTTTTTGTTCGTCTTAACCCAAATGATCGCGCGCGCATTTATGCGCCGGCACGTTGAAGTTGCCCTGAGAAAAAGAATTTGTATCCGCATCAGCACGTTGAGTCGTGGTTAAACGAAAATAACCTCCTGAAGAAATGGGTCAGCGCAGTTGGCCAAGGATCCACTTCTCCTCGGTCGTGCGAGGCGTCAACAGCGCCGCCCATTTTGCCGTGCTATGGAGTGGATCCTGTTGGGAAACCGGGGCCACCGAGGGGTGGCGGCGGCCTCGTGCGTATCGCACGGGCTAGCCCCTCCCGTTTCCCCCACTTTACGTTAAGTGGGTACTTATCCCTTGACCCCTACCCCCTATATAAAGCAACGAGGAGCCATCATTGTAATACCTGATCATTGATTAATAAAGCTGGTCTCCTCCATCTCTCTGTGTCATTTTACTTTCGCATACTTCGACTACTTCGTCTACGACGCTCGCTCTCGCTCCGCAACCTCGGACCGGACTCGCCGGCGGAGTTGCGGAACACGTTATCAGCACGCTTCGCTCCATCAACTCTCCGTCAAGCCTGCGTCAAGCCTGCATCACGCAGGCTTTCGTCGATCCCGCGGAGGTATAAGATCCGATCCCCACCTTTTGCAAAAATGGATTCCTCTCGTTACTACGATTCCGTTTTTGCGATTAGATTATTATTCGGATTTGATCTACCTATGGTGCGGCTTTTCCTCCCAAGAACCGAGCGGACGAACACGTCGCCGACCAATGTCGATGTTCTTGGACTACGAGGGACTTGTTGACTGCACTATAGGGAGTCGGTACAGATCGCGACCCAGATGGTCGCGGTACCGCCGCAAAAGCACCAGATGTGCCATGCGCCGTCGGAGTTCCGGACGAACACGACGAAGATCCGCATCCCGAGGCCGGCGTCCAGATGACGCCGTACCACGCCATCAACGGCGTCGCCTTGGCCCTGCTGGCCACGCGCCGTAGCACTCTGCCGACCGCGACCCCGCTGGTCACGCACGCCGCGCCGCGTCCTGCTGACGCCGCCGCCGCCGTTTCGGTGGCCGGCTCGACGCCGCCGCGCCCTGCTGGCCGCGCCGTGCCCTGCCTCTGGCCGCACCGCGCCGAGCCTCTGGCCGCGCCGCCGCCGTGGGCGCGCCGCTCCACTGGCGCGTGCCTTGGCCGCCGTCGGGTGGCACCAGACCCCGCCGCGCGAGCTGGCCGGCCCTAGGCCGCCGCTGGCGCGTGCCTTGGCCGCCGTCGGGTGGCACCAGGCCCCGCCGCGCGAGCTGGCCGGCCCTAGGCCGCCGCTGGCGCGTGCCTTGGCCGCCGTCGGGTGGCGCCAGCCCCCGCCGCGCGAACTGGCCGGCCCCAGGGCGCCGCCGCCCCCTGGGCGCTAGGGGAAACCCTAGCGTCGCTGCGGGCAGGAGCCGAGCGCAGCGCCTGGGCCGGCCCGCTGGCTGTTGGGCCGGATGGGCCGCGGCCGTGGGATCCCTCCATAAAAAAAAGGGGCGCCGGCTGTCGCGTAAAAAAATTGCGGTTTAGCCGCTGTAGTTTTCAGTTTTTGCGCGATTTTTATTCCTGCAGCAATATTTCGCGTAGAACCCCCTGGAACTGTCTGTTTTCGCTGAAAATGCGTATTTGGGCTTAAAAATGCCTCGGGAATTCAATTTTTGGGCTAGTTTTCACATACTAGATGCGCTTAACATGCTATCTTTTGTAACATGATATTATTGTATGATTTTACTACAGTAGATTAAATGTTTAGCACTCTTAATCATTTAGTAAGTCATATAATAGCATGTTTTAAATATTGGAACGTCATTTTATTGAATAAGTTTATCAACATCGCTTTGTGCAAAAGATTACCTGCTGTAATCTCATGATTTTTGCATAAATCGCGGATGTCCGGAATTGTCCACAAGGAGTTTCCTGAGTTGGCCCAGACAGGCCTGAACTACCTGTCATGGTCCTCGGACTGCGAGATCTTTCTCCAGGGCAAAACCCTCCTGAGGGCGATCGGTAAGGGGGCCCAGCTGGCCGTCACTGATCCCAAGTTCGAGACTGAGAATGCGCAGGCTCTGCACTTTCTCCGTCATCACCTGTCACCTACTCTGAAAGATGAGTATATGGCTGAGCGCAGTGCTTCTGGCCTTTGGACCGCTCTTAAGCAGCGGTTTGAGCGGCTGAAGTACACTGTGAAGCCATGTGCAGAGGCAGAGTGGATCCGTCTGAGGTTTGCGGACTTCAAGACGGTTGGGGAGTACAATTCGGCTCTGCACCGGATTTGTACGACTCTTCGGTTGTGTGGTACTGAGATTACCGACTCCCAGAAGATTGAGAAAACCCTATCCACTTTCCACCCCGACGCGGTCCAGTCCTCACGAACTACCGCCAGGGGAGCTACACGAGGTATTCAGAGTTGATTGACGTCCTCCAGGTGGCGGAGGCGCAAGACGAGGTTCTCAAAAAGAACTTTGTCGCGCAACCACTTGGGGGAGTTCTCGCCAGGAGGTGAACGCTCTCAAAGTCCGCAAGCCTCAACAGAAGAAGAGGGGCCGGAAGGGCAAGAAGAAGGGCCCTCACCCCCCCGCCCCGGCTAAGCAGAACAAGCCGGGCAAGGGAGGGCAAAGGCCTCAGGACTGCTTCCATTGTGGCTCGGTGGAGCATTTCTCCCGCCAGTGCCGCGCACCACAGGAGGTCGTTGATGCATATAAGGCTCGGAAGGCACGTGAGACGCACCTCGCCTTGGTTCAGGAGGGAGCTCCACCGGCGCCCATGGCGGCACCCGTGATGATTGCTACTCCCCCTGCTACGCCTATAGAGGCGACCCCTGTGGTGCCCATCGCAGCAGCTTTGGCGGTCTCTACCGACGCCCACGTCGCCATGGAGGTTGACCACATGGCCGCCTCGGCGGCGCCGCCACTAGACATTGATGCTGCCTCCAAGATAATTTCTGAGGAGGATCAGCTCACTAGTATGGAGATTGCGGCGGAAGTGAATGGCTTCTTCACCGAGTCCACTTAGCATACCTCTTTGGTTATCATGATTCCGTGCTTTTATACAATAAAATTGAATAAATTCCATTTGGTTGTAAGCTCTATGAGAGCACAAACTTATTCTTTACTTTGGCGATTGGATGACATTTATTCATTTATTCCATTATTTATACATGATAGCATGTTATGTTCTAAGATGTGTGCATTTATTTTTAATGTATTTTCTTCCTCATTACATTAATTAGATGTCATATTTTAGAACGCGTGTGGCGCCCGAATGGAGGAAACGTGCCTTGCCGATAGCGCCACCACTCATACCATTTTACGAGAAACTAAGTATTTTGAGTCCATTAAAAAATCTCCGAGAAGTATTATGACAATCGCCGGCTGCGGTTCTCACATAGTTGGCTCCGGACGAGCCACTATTATACTCCCCATGGGAACAACTTTGATCATTAATGATGCGTTGTTGTACCCGGAGTCGACTCGTACTCTATTGAGCTTTAGAGACATCCGTGCTAATGGTTTCCATGTTGAGACCGATGATGAAAACGGCAAGGAGTGCCTACTCATCACAAAGCGGGATGCAGGTGGTAAACATGTTATCGAAAGGCTTCCTTCGTTTGACACAGGGCTATACTACACTAAGATAGTAGCACCGCCCGTGTACACTACCCTCAAGACCGTCTTTAGAAGCTCTGAACTCTTCTGCCTCTGGCACGATAGGTTAGGCCACCCCGGACTTAGGATGATGAGAAATATAATTAACAACTCGCATGGCCATAATGTTAACATGAAGAACTTCCCGAATCCTGATGATTTCGTGTGCTCCGCATGCGCTAAGGGGAAGTTAGTCATTAGGCCATCACCCCTCAAGGTGAGGGATGAAATCCCCGCGTTCTTGGAACGTATCCAAGGGGACATATGCGGTCCAATTCAGCCCCTCACGGGGCCGTTTCGGTACTTCATGGTGCTCATTGATGCTTCCTCTAAATGGTCCAATGTTTGCCTGCTGTCAACAAGGAACCATGCCTTTGCAAAATTGATCTCACAGATCATACAAATGCGGAATAATTTCCCGGATTATCGTATAAAGTCTATTCGAATGGACAACGCCGGAGAATTTACTTCAAAGGCGTTCGATGATTATTGCATGGCAATGGGAATCAAAGTTGAGCACTCGGTACCACATGTTCATACACAAAATGGACTTGCCGAGGCATTGATTAAAAGAATTAAATTCATTGCCCGACCGCTCTTCAGGGTTGTAATTTACCAACTACATGTTGGGGCCACGCGGTGTTACACGCGGCTAATCTCATCAACTTTCGACCGTCGGCCTACAACATCCACTCTCCTGTTCAACTTGCGCAAGGGTCGGCACCGAAAATTTCCCACCTTCGTAGGTTCGGTTGCCAGGTATATGTACCAATACCACCCCCTCAGCGATCGGCGATGGGCCCGTTCCGTAAGTCGGGGATATACGTTGGTTATGAGACTGTGTCCATAATCAGGTATCTGGAACCCATGACAGGAGACTGTCACACGGCTCGTTTTGCTGATTGCATTTTTGACGAGGATCTTTTCCCGACTTTAGGGGGAGAGAATCAACCCCTTGATGCTAAAAGTCGAGAAATCACGTGGCAAGCCACGGGGATCCACGCTCATGACCCGCGCACTGCTGAGACTGAGAGAGAAGTCCAAAAGATAATAGATTTGCAGTCTTTAGCAAATCAACTGCCCGACCACTTTAGTGACTTAAAGACTGTGACAAAATCGCATGTGCACGCGCGCAATGCACCGGAAAGGGTTGAAATACCGAAGAAAAATGATGGTATGCCCGCTCCCGTCCAAAGGCCTAAAAGGACGAGAAATCCGGCTTCTCAAATCCCAAGTACTCGGGGACGCCCGACGAAAAAGGATAAGAGAGATTTATCACAGCCTGTCGCCAAAGTACCCCAAATTGAAACGGGGAGCCAGTCGAGACCTGGCACAAGTACGGAAAATTCAGTGCACGAAATTCCGGACTTAAACTTTCCCATAGGGGAAACACCCAGTGGAGATGTGAGCGCACACATCGGCGCGGGAAATCTAAAGGACCTTGCTCCCATAATGGGAAATTTGGTAGAGCAAGTGTTTGCGCCTGATGCGCTCCATGACGAAATGGCCATAAATTATATTTATACGGGGGAGTCCCTGAACCGAGCAACGGTGATTGTCGACATCAACTTTGCTACGAAAATTGCCTCAATCATAGATCTTGACCCTGAGCCTAACACGCTCGCTGATTGCAAGAAAAGGTCGGATTGGAAAGATTGGCAGCAGGCAATTACTGCCGAATTATTATCTCTCAACAAAAGGAAGGTGTTCGGACCAGTTTGTCGAACTCCTCCCCACATTCGCCATGTTGGCCATAGGTGGGTTTTTGTTCGAAAGAGAGATGAAAATAATAAGGTAGTACGGTACAAAGCAAGGCTCGTTGCTCAAGGGTTCACTCAACGACCAGGTGTCGATTTTGAGGAGACTTATTCCCCAGTCATGGATGGAGTTACCTTTAGATACTTGATCTCGATGGCAGTAAACATGGGCTTGAAAATGAAACTAATGGATGTTGTCACTGCTTACCTATATGGTAACTTGGATTCGAACATATACATGAAGGTTCCAGAAGGTATCCCTGTTCCGAACCATGATAGAGCAAATAGGGGTCTATACAGTGTTCAACTTCAAAAGGCACTGTACGGACTCAGACAGTCCGGTAGAATGTGGTACAATCGCTTAAGTGATTTCCTTCATGAGAAGGGCTACACGAGCAATAAAGATTGCCCATGTGTTTTTATACGACGATCCCAAGATGGATTCTGTATAATCTCGGTGTACGTGGACGATTTAAACATAATCGGTACACCTGAGGATATTAAGGAAGCGAGTTCCTACCTGATGTCGGAATTCGAGATGAAGGATTTGGGTAAAACCAAGTTCTGTCTAGGTCTGCAACTTGAACATTCCCCTGATGGGATTCTAGTGCACCAGTCGGCCTACACCCAGAAGGTGTTGGAAAGATTTGGATTTGATAAGGCATATCCTTCTAAGACCCCGATGGTCGGAAGATCTTTACAGCCAGACAAGGACCCGTTCAGGCCAAAGGAAGAGGGGGAGGAAACTCTGGGACCAGAGGTTCCTTACCTGAGTGCAGTTGGAGCACTCATGTACCTCGCAAATTGTACACGGCCAGACATTGCTTTCGCCGTCAGTTTGCTTGCTCGGTACAGTTCTGAACCTACCAAAAGACATTGGAAAGGTGTCAAGGACGTCTTCCGTTACCTGCAAGGGACCAAAGATCTTGGTCTATTTTATAAGAGGAATCAAGACCTATCTATTATAGGCTATGCCGATGCTGGGTACCTGTCGGACCCACATGATTGCAAATCGCAGACTGGATATGTTTTCCTTTGTGGTGGAACTACGTTTTCCTGGAAATCGTCCAAGCAAACACTTGTGTCGACTTCCACGAACCACTCGGAAATCATGGCACTATTCGAAGCGTCAAAAGAGTGTGTATCGCTTCGGCGGATGATCGGCCACATTCAGCGGGCATGTGGGCTGAACACCGTACAAACCCCTACCATTATCTATGAAGATAATGCTGCTTGTGTTGCACAAGTCCAGATGGGTTATGTGAAGAGTAACCTCACAAAGCATATTAGTCCCAAGTTCTTCTATGCACATGAGCTGCAACAGTTGAACGAGGTGAGAGTTTTGCATACTAAGTCCTGTGACAATCTTGCTGATATGTTCACTAAATCATTACCGGCATCAACCTTAGAGAGGTGTGTGCGTGGAATCGGTATGATGAGACTTAGAGAGATGCAAGGTTCAGGGGGAGAAACTTCACAAACTCGTCGCTAAAATCTCAATCCTGATGATCGAGTACTCAACCTGATGGTTGAGTGGATTGTACTCTTTTTCCCTTGAGTGAGTTTTCCTGATGTTTCTCACACGAGGTTTTTGACGAGGCAATTCGTGCAATACAACAACGTATACTGTGTGCTCTTTCTCCATATTTTTTCCCACTGGGTTTTTCGGAGTTTTGAGGCATGGATATACGGATAATTACCCAAGGGGGAGTGTTGGGAAACCGGGGCCACCGAGGGGTGGCGGCGGCCTCGTGCGTATCGCACGGGCTAGCCCCTCCCGTTTCCCCCACTTTACGTTAAGTGGGTACTTATCCCTTGACCCCTACCCCCTATATAAAGCAACGATGAGCCATCATTGTAATTCCTGATCATTGATTAATAAAGCTGGTCTCCTCCATCTCTCTGTGTCATTTTACTTTCGCATACTTCGACTACTTCGTCTACGACGCTCGCTCTCGCTCCGCAACCTCGGACCGTACTCGCCGGCGGAGTTGCGGAACAGATCCCTCGCCACCGGTCGAGCCCCACCCGCAAACTGGATCCTCTGACCGACGTCACTGGCCTGGCCCACGTGTCAGCGACCAAAGGCTTCCACCAGCAAACACGCACACGCACCATCGCGTCTCAGCGAGACACGCTTGCGCCGTGCCGCTTTTTTTCTTCTTCTTCCGAATAAACGAGCTTGGCTGGTTGCCCCGCTGTGGTTCAGCCGTTTCGCAAAAAAAAAAAAAAATCCGGTTCACAAAACTAGCCCCCGAAAACCCGTTGAGAAAAAGAGGAAAACCCACTGTAACCAGCCGTCTATCTTCAAACCGACGGACCAGATCCGCGTGCTCACGGTGCGGAGAAGGCCCGAAGCGCAGGCCAACTTTATAGTCGGTCCCATCCCCATTTCTTCCCAAATCCCACCCCCCGCCGTCTGGCGTCCTCCGCCCCGCCTTCCTTTTTCACCTCTTCCCTTCCATCCACCTCCCAAGGGCGCGGAGGCGGAGAGGGCGGAGGCGAGAGGGTTCCGCATCTCCGGGCGAGCTCTGGAAGGTGAGTTCGTGTCTGCTCGCGCTCACATCGGTGGGTTCCGCAGCGCCTGGTTCGATCCGCCGTGGGGTTTTGAGGGTTTTTGTGGCTCGCACATGTGGGGTTTTGGGGGTGGGATTGGTTCTGTGAAATGCGAGGTGTTCTTTGATTTCGTGTTGCTCCGACTCTAGGTAGTTGGGTTCGAGATGTTTGTGCATTCGATTTCAGAGCGCGGTGCTGGTGCACGTCGCGCTCGCCCGGTTCCACGGCGCGTGTCTGGTAGGGGATTTTGGTTCTGTGCAATGCGGGCGTTTCGGGGGTTCTGGGTTGCTTTGGATTCGAGGCCGGTCGCGTCGAGAGGTTCGTGTGATCGATCTCCGGGGCCCGGTGCTAGGGCTGGTCTCGCTCCCTCCGTTCCACGGCGCGTGTTCGGTTCGATTCGGTGAGAGTTTTGGGGGATTTGGGTTCTGCCTAATGTGATTGGTCAGGGGTTAGGGGTCCCGGGTTGTTTGATTAGAGATTGCTGTGTGATATTGCAGACACTGCCCCTGATCCTAGTGATTTTTCATCTCTAGACGATTAAGACCGTCAGGCCGTCCTGTGACTTATTTAGAACCGTCCTGTTACTGCGTGCGTCCGATTGTTGGTACGGAGGTAGAGTAGAAGCATTTCTCTGCGCGGTTCTTCTCTTCGTGACCGGTTAGGTGTTTGGTTCTTATTTCGTGACCGAACTGCTTTACCCGGGAGGTTTGGGTGCAATAATCTCATGCTCTGCTGGTGCACGCGAGTTTCGATTGTTTGGGGTTTGCAACTCTGCAAAGGGCATTTGCTTTATCGTGGCATAGATCTCCGCTTCCACACTTGCTGCCTACTTCTGCATCGATAGGAACATTGGCTTGGATTGGTACTAGTTTGCTCTATGTGCGTGGTGAGGGTTTGGATTTGGCTTTGATTTCCCCCGGTCTCCTGATTCGGTGGATTTGGTTGCGCCTTTTTTTTTTTGAAATAACCAAGTTGATTCAATTTCTTCCCCGTTTGTGCTTCATGATAGATTGACAGATCGTTTCTCGATGCTGTTTCTGGTCTGGATGTAGAGTTCCGATTTAGCAGGTCCACCATTTTCAGATTACAGTTATGTAGTCGCGAACAATACTGTTACAGTGCTTTTAAGATAGTATTTCGTTCACGATTTTTTTGATGCTGATGTGTTCTGGATGTACTTTTTTGGACTAGCGGACACTTTCAAATGATTGTAGTGTGTTTCTGGAACTTTCTTATACCCTGCTTCTATCCTGCATCTTCGCCACTGTTCCCAAGGTTTAAACAGCAATCTACGGAGGTGTTTTATTTGGTCTGAGTTTTGTCAAAATTGCTTTGGTTCACTGCCATTTTACTGTTGTAGGCGTTTTGCACGATCTATCTTTTCCTTTTCCTGGGTGCTCCACCATATGTCTCAGCAACTGGTCCTGAAGTGCTGATTGCTACTTGGACGGACTTGAGTTTATGTGTACATGTTGTTGTAGTTGTATTAAAAGTTCAGTTGTATTCATTCCATGTTCCTTCTGGATGCTAATACGTGGGCACAAACATACCATTCATTGTTCATTAATGGCTGACGATAGACCTAGTGACATACCAGGATTGAGTGTTACAGTGGAAGACCACTGCAAGCTATTACTAATGATAGCAGCTAGTATAGTTTTATTGGGGTCGAATGTAGTACTCCCTCCGTTCACAAATATGAGATGTTTTGTATATTTCAATATGGACTGAAATGAGTGAACAAACACACTAAAATGCGTCTATATACATCTGATTCAGAAAAAGTTAGAACATCTTATATTTGTGAACGGAGGGAGTAGATCTTAGATCTAGATGCAAGTATATTTATATATGTCGACAGAAAATATTCAAATATCTGCTCGTGTTGCTGGTTGTACAAACATTCTGAATTTCGATAGCTCACTTTTTTCCCGAGAGCACGCAGGAGCACTGCATGTTAAGGGCTAATGCTTGGTGGAGTTCTTAGACCAGTTATGATATGTTTTGTTTCAGTTTTGTTAAGCTACTTCTAGTTCTATTAATAGACAACCTCAGTGTTCTATTCATATGCTGCAGTAGTATCCCCTTTAAATTGAAAAATACCCAGAAACAAGAAGCTGCTGTGCTTGTTGCCTCTTTGTATTTGTTCTTTTAGTTTTTTATTTCCGGTACTGATTTTTTTGTTTTATGATTATTTTACTAAAATAGGTTCATACAAAAGAATAAAAGAGTAATGTAGCACTGACTTATAACTTGTGGCATTATTGATTCATAGGAGAAGTGGAGGGAAAAACATAGGAATAGGAAATTTTCCTTTGGTTTGACTTTCAGAGGAGAAACAAAGGAATTTTACAATCCACTCACATCTCTGTCTCGTTTTTTCATTTCTAAGCTCAAAGAACAAGGGCAAAGGCATAAGTTGCATAATAACATCCTATCTTGACTTTGCATATGTTTAACCTTGACTTGACTATGCTTTTTTAGGATTCCTGTGTCCTTTACTATTCCTGTGAGTCAAACACCCAATTCTGCAAAATTCCTGTGTTTTTACAATCTTCTGTTTGCACATGCAATCCTCCTGTTCCTGTTTTTTCCCCAGTTGGTACATTTTCAGAATCCTGTGAATCAAAGAGCCCAACATGGTTTGCTTTTATCAAGAATATAACAACATTACTATAAAATTAACCTGTGTACAGCTCTGTTCTGTCTTGTATGGAACACAATGTGTTTAAATTTCTCACATTCAATTTTAGTGTGTGCCAATTTCTCCTTGCGCTTGTCCTGATTGATGTTACCTTTTTATCACTTTATTGTCATGTTTTGATCCTACCTTTTAAATTACTCTAGATGGTCAACATTGTTTTCCCAAATTGTTTCCAAGAAAAAATTGTGTATGGTTTATGTCCCACTTCTATTCGCCTCATGTTCTTTGCATCAATTGACCTTAGAATTGACTTCATTTAGGTACCTGATTATGGCGGCTAAAACGGGTGGAGCTGTACAAGTGCATAAGAATGACACTGTTAAGCGCACAGCAATGGCACGGACTGGCTTGGGCCGTGAAGGAAAGCCCATTAGGTTGCTGTCAAACCACTTTGCTGTGAAGCTTAGTGGGATTGATGCGGTTTTCTACCAATACAGTGTAATGAACAATTCTGAATTTCTGCATTTGTTATTCTTTTCTCAAGCATTTGATAATTGTCGTTCAATGCCTGTTCTGAAATTTGTGATTATGCTGCAGGTGTCCATCAAATCTGATGACGATCAAGTGGTTGAAGGCAAGGGCATTGGCCGGAAGGTCATCGATAAAATGTTGCAAACATACAGTTCTGAGCTTGCTGGAAAGGATTTTGCATACGATGGCGAGAAATGTCTATTTACTGTTGGACCTCTTCCACAGAACAACTTCGAGTTCACTGTTATCATGGAGGAAACATCTGCAAGGTACGTATGTACCGTCGATCATAGCAAACTATGTGAGCTGATGAATTTGCCAAGTGCAAGTAGTTGGATAATGATCCATTTTTGTTCCTTTTTATGGGAAACCCATTCTTGTTCTTAGTGTCCGCACTGCCTACTTCCCTGTTCTTGCTGTCATGTTGTTCGCTTACTGGTATTTCAGTTCCAACTATCAGGATTTTTTTTTGACATTTCTAGCCAACTGTCCTCATCCATAGTCTAGCTTTTTTATTGTGTCTGTTTTTGTACACATAAATACTCATGGTAACCAAAGTGAGGAAAACATCCTATATTTGACAGAGTTCTACTTGAAATGGTTATCCCCCATGGGATTGCTGCGTTGAATTTCTACTTGAAATGGTCAACCCCCATGGAATTGCTGCATTGAGTTTCCTATTTGAAATGGTTAACCCCCATGGGATTGCCGTGTTGAAGTTTTATTTGCTATATATCTTGGTTAAGCCACAAAGGATTGTTATGTAGCTGTTAGTTCTGTTAGTGATATTTGTTGTAGTATCATACTCATTTAAGGTCCCAAATTTTTCAACGGCAACATGGATAATATATTTTGTTAATCCTCGAGGCACTTTATAGATAAAGAAATACAAATAGGAAGCTTACCCAAACTTCATCTGTTCTTCAGGGCTGTTGGTGGGAGTCCAGGACATGAAAGCCCTGGCCCGGGTGACAAGAAACGAGTAAAGAGGTCACATCTTCCAAAGCAGTTTGTAGTGGGTATAAGTTACGCAGCAAGGATTCCCCTCAGATCAGTTGCCCTAGCGCTTCAAGGAAGTGACTCGGATCATGCCCAGGATGCTCTGAGAGTCCTTGACATTGTTTTAAGGCAACAGCAGGCTAAGCGGTATGGATGATGTAGTTTTGAACTCTGTTTACCTCTTCAGTCTCATTCTGATTGTAATTATTGTTTGTTTATATCCAGAGGTTGCCTACTTGTTAGACAATCATTTTTTAGTGATGACAGTAGAAATTTAGTTGATTTAACTGGTGGAGTCAGTGGTTGTCGTGGACTCCATTCTAGCTTCCGTACTACAATGAATGGCTTATCTTTAAACATGGGTATGTGTTCTTCGGTCGACTTGTGTATTTTGATCCACTTTGCTAATCATGAGAAACTGATGTGGCACATCTATGTTAAACAGATGTTTCGACTACTATGATTGTGACCCCTGGACCTGTTGTCAACTTCCTCCTTACAAATCAAAATGTCAGAGACGTTAGAGACATTGACTGGCCCAAGGTTCATGATATTATAGCACTGCCTGATATCCCAGCTTATATTTTTCTACTGAACATATATTTTCTTTGCTTATTTTTTTCTTCTCATGATGCATATTTCTAGAACTTGTCACAAACTTGTATCTATATATATCTTGCAGGCAAAGAGAATGTTGAAAAATCTGAGAGTTAAAGCTACACACAACAACATGGAATTTAAGATCATTGGGCTTAGTGATCAGCCTTGCTCTAGACAGACGTATGGTTCTATTCCTGCATTGCGTTATTCATTATTTTTCTCACAAATGGGTTCCCCTATTCCACATCTATCCTTATTCCATTTCTATATCTTGTTTGTCCAACCTGCCTTGACTTTCTTCCTCCAGTTATAAGAACATACTGCTGTAGGATTCACACAGTTAATTTTGTATAACTTTCAGCAGTAATATCTTTGTAAATATATAGACTGAAATCATGATATAAAAATATAGTTGTCACATCAATTGTCTGTATAATCAATAATGTATACTTTTATGACCTTTCCACATAATGCAAAAACCAATGTTTAGAGCCACTCGGAACACAAACGTTATTTTACTGGAGATATTAGTTTATTTAATAGTCACTACAATTCTACAACCTTCTTTAGTCATGTCGAAATTACATTGATCCGCAGATTTCCAATGAAAGTTCGGAGTGGAAGCAGTGAAGGTCAAACTGTTGACATTACTGTTGAGGAATATTTTAAATCCAAGCAAGTGTTTTTGGAGAAGCCTTATCTGCCATGTCTTGATGTGGGAAAGCCGAAACGCCCGAATTATCTCCCAATTGAGGTTGTAGCCTTGACTGTTTATTCACTTTACGTGTGTCTCACCAGTTTTAGTTGCTGGCTGCACACAAAGTCCAAGTTGTGATTTATGTCTTCCTTTTGATGGTGCAGCTGGGGAACATGATATCACTTCAACGTTATACGAAGGCACTGTCTTCTCAGCAAAGAACGACGTTAGTTGAAAAATCACGACAGAAACCTCAGGATCGCATGAGAGTTGTTACTGATGTGGGTTTGTTGACTTCTGTTGAGATGTTACAACTTCTAGTTTCTTCCTTAGCTACTGACATGCAATTTACAGGCAGTAAAAAGTAACAGATATGATGATGACCCAATCTTTTCTTCTTGTGGCATTAAAATTGATAGTCAACTGACGCGTGTTGAGGGTCGTGTTTTGTCTGCACCAATGGTTAGACCTAATCTATTTTACATTTTGCTCTTTTTATATACATGACTAATCTTTTCAAACTGTTCTGATATGTTATTCCAGTTGGTTGTGGGAAATAGTCAAGATTGTGTTCCATTCAAGGGCAGGTGGAATTATAATAACAAGGTTGCTACTTGGTTACATGTGACGGAGCACACCTAATAAAAGTATTTTGTACTGAACTTAAATTTCATTTATTACTATTGCAGAAACTATTTGAGCCTGTTAGGATTGAGCGTTGGGCAATTGTGAACTTCTCTGCTCGTTGTGACATGAGCCGGATCTCAAGAGAGCTGATAAACTGTGGACGAACCAAAGGCATTGTAAGTTCTTCCATGACTCCTTTATTTCGCAGTAAAGCATGACAGCATGTAGCTTGTCTTGTAATGACATCTGTTGGCATATTTTATACCTCCTGTCTTGCGTAGATCATTGAAGGCCCTTACAGCCTGGTGGATGAAGATAACCAAGCTAGGAGATGTGCTCCCATTGTAAGAGTTGAAAGGATGTTCGAAAAAGTTAAAGCAAACCTTCCTGGTCCTCCGGAATTTCTGCTATGTGTTTTACCAGAGAGGAAGAATTGTGATATTTATGGTAATATGTTAAACAATATTCTTTTGCTGTTCGTGGATCTTCATGTAACAATCTTCTTTTACTCTCTTGAAGGCCCATGGAAGAAGAAAAATCTTCATGAGATGGGTATTGTCACTCAATGCATTGTTCCTAGTGCTAAGATGAATGATCAATACTTCACCAATGTTCTTCTAAAGATCAATGCTAAGGTACATATACTTGTCTCTTTATCTGATTGTGCCTGTTAGGTTTGACCCAACTGTCTTACCTCGCTTACAATAGCTTGGTAGGATGAACTTGTAACATGTTTATTTTTGTTAATAGCTTGGTGGAATGAACTCTAAGCTGGCACTGGAGCATAGCCGTCAGATTCCAGTTATCAATAAGATACCCACAATAATTTTGGGAATGGATGTTTCACATGGTTCTCCAGGTCGATCAGATATACCATCAATTGCTGCTGTATGTCTTCTTCCCTCTCTTGCAGTACTTGCATCAAGCAAATATCTTGTGTTTCCATCCCTTTGAGTACTCCTAAAAGTAGCTGCATAGTTTAGACGGATATGTAGCACAAATAGTCTGTACAATTTATAAAAAGGGTCTGCACCATTCAATGAACAATAGCAAAATCCATCACTTTTGAATCACTATTTTGAACATCTGATTTAGCAGTATGTATGATAAAACTTACTTTCTTGTTGTACCATTATGGTATTTTTATTTACCCTGCATATGCTACAGGTTGTTGGATCTAGATGCTGGCCACTAATATCACGGTACAGGGCATCTGTACGGACCCAGTCTCCAAAGGTTGAGATGATTGATTCTCTTTTTAAGCCACTGGATAATGGAAAGGATGATGGTATAATAAGGTACTGTAGACTTATCACCTGTTATTTCTGTTTACACCTGGCATTCTTTTAGTTATATTGTACGTACTATGTATGTTGTTCTAAGCCTGTCACATATTTTTGCTTTCACTTTGCATTCCAGGGAACTTCTACTAGACTTCTACACAACCAGTCAACAAAGAAAGCCAGAGCAGATAATCATCTTCAGGTATTTATTATTATTGGCATGACATGTTATAGATATTTTGGAAGTTGCATTCTGATAGTTATGCTGATGGCCTTATGTATGTTAAGTTTTCTCATAGAATTATTTGTTCGGATTATCAAAGCTTGATGCAGCCTTAAAAAGGAAAGACACATTTGGTAGTATTTTTTTTCTGTTTGACAAAGCGATCTCCGTCACACAAGCGTTCAGTTATCTATGCACAGAAAAAGGGACTGGAACTACTAAACCATTTTTTCTTTCTGCCTTTTATTTATTTTCTTTTATAATCAAGAATTAGGTATGGTAGTGGTAATGTGGCACCCATGAAACATATCAAAATGGCATGCACAAAATCTCATGTAGAAGTTTACAATAAATATGCTGCATTATTTATTCCATTTTTTCGTGTTAAAAAATGGATATATATTTATTTATTTATTAGTGTGTGTTCCTATATTTACGTTTTCTTTGTATTAGCACACCTATTTTCTATTATAAGTTAAAAACAACCAGTTTTTGTAGTTCATGATCGACTGTTGACTTTACTTCCACACAGGCTACATTCTAAGTAATCATCATCTTGTTTGAACTTATTTATGTAGCTTATGTAATTTTAAAAAGTCGTGATAATCCACACAAGAATTCGATATCGTGAACGAATTATTTCCCTCTACATGCAAAAGTCCAAGCTTAGCTTGCTGTTTGTATGTGGAAACAATAGCACTGTTGAATGCATTGACATCATAAATTAGAACTTTGTCTTTGTTGTCTCCTGTGTTTCAGCTGCACGTTTTCTGCACTAACTAGTTACCAGTATTCTGAATTCGTCCATCATTTTCTTATGTGATCAACATATGCAGGGATGGTGTGAGTGAGTCTCAGTTTAGCCAAGTACTGAATCTCGAGGTTGATCAAATAATAAAGGTTGTCCTTGGCACTTATTTGGCTTGGGAAACTTTTTCTGGAAATGTTCATTTTTTTTACAGAATTTTAATGATGCAGGCTTACCAGAATATGGGTCAGGGGCCACCTCCAAAGATTACAGTTATTATTGCTCAAAAGAATCACCACACAAAACTGTTCCAAGCTGACGCACCAGATAATGTTCCAGCTGGTATGCAATTGTCCTATGTCAAAACATAGCGGAGCACTTCGCATCCGCACCAAAGAAAAGAGAACAATTTAAGGAACTAAATTGCATTCTGGCTTTATGAACAGGGACTGTAGTGGACAAGGGTATTGTTCATCCAAAACAGTATGATTTCTACATGTGTGCTCATGCGGGACCTATAGTAAGTCTCCCTGTTTACCAACCCAATATTTTGGAAATTGCATCATTTCAAGCAGTTTGTGATTCGACTGTTGATTGCGTAGTTATCTGTCAGGCTTTATTTGGCATCCTAAATACTGTAGAATTAGTGGCTGGTTATGCATATTACCATCAATTGCCTAATTGTGTGTCAGACTTTTCATGTGCTGTGTATATTTGGCATCCTAAATACTGTGAAATGTTTGCTCCCTCGTAGGGCACCTCAAGGCCCACCCATTATCATGTCTTGCTTGATCAGATTGGTTTCACACCAGATGAACTCCAGAGCCTAGTTCTTTCCCTTTCCTATGTGTAAGAACACGGCTATTTCCCAATCTGTCACTGTACAGTACGTGGTGGTTCTTTACTTTCTTATGTGTTTGGTGGATGATATTATTCTTGTGCTTGTTGCTCAGGTACCAGAGGAGCACCACTGCAATATCTGTGGGTATGTTGACATGTAGTAGTATATCACAATGTACTTCCTTTTGTATTTTTAAGTGTGTCATGACATTTGATCAATGCTGTGTTTTTCATATTCTCCAGTGGCACCTATCTGTTATGCCCACCTTGCAGCAGCGCAGATGAGCCAGTTCATAAAATTCGAGTTTGCTGATACTTCATCTGGGAGTGGTGTCCCTTCGTCGTCAACAGCAGCAACAGTCCCGGAACTGCCACGGCTGCATGCTGATGTGTGCAGTTCGATGTTCTTCTGTTGACGTGGGCTTTCAGTCAGATCGTTGTGCAGCAGGGGTTGACTTTTTGTGAGTGAAGAAACCTGATATTGGATAGGTGACAACAGGTTTGGCTGGGAGCAATTTTTTGGATGGTATAGTGTCCGTGGTTAGGATAGTAGTGTTCGGATAGTAGTAGCAGTTGACACTTGATCGCTAGAAGGCTTATGGATGTGAATTCCAGATTCAAACTTTGCTGCATTTGTAAGCCGTACTTTTGGCATATCCCAAACTCTTTCGGGGTTTGACTACAAGCTGCCCTTTTAATTGAGATATCTTGTTTAATCTTGCGCTGGTACTTGCCCAAAATTAAATGTTGTGATGTCTATAGATGCAATGGATATATCTAGATGTATTTTAGTTCTAGATACATCTATTTTCATCCATTTTAATGACAAGTATTTCCGGACGGAGGGAGTACCTGTCAAGAAACCTTATGCTGGACAGGTGACAGTAGGTTTGGTTCAGGACCAGTATCTAATAATTGAAAATAATTTGACAGTATGCTTTATTACCATAAAGTGTCGCATGGAATGAAAAAGAATCGTGAGTAATTTGCTAGATTCATTAGTTGAAAGTAGTTTGCAATTTAGATGATTGCTTAAAATAAGTTATATGTAAGTGGTTGCTGCGTAGGTTTTGAAGCAAGTATTTTTTGCCAACGACTTGCTTTATAAGTGCAAACAAGATGTTGTGTTCCATACAAAAACACAAAAGTAATCTATCATCAAGTTTTTTTGAACTTGTGGCACATTTTATTCAAATCAAATAATTGTTACATCACTAACAAGTTCAACTAGGATACTTTGCGGAGGATCACCCGCCCAAGAAATTACAAAATTAGAACCATAGGTACCCCTAGCAAGCTTGTATGCCACCTTATTCCCTTCCCTTGGACAGTGAGAATAATAGAATAAGGATTCAGGGTATCAACCTCCCCCTTGCATGTCTGGATAATCTCAAGACAATCAAATTCAAAGATCAAATTTGTGCATCCCCACTGGTCTGCTAGCTCCACATCATCGCCAAAGCTTCTGCAGCAACGACATCAAGCACATGCGTAAAGAGAGTTGTTGACCCAATAAGAACGTTCTCCCCAGTGGTTTCGAAGAACCGCCATTGTGGCTCTGCTTCCATCTCCCATGAAGATTTTGAGCAGGTTTAGACCATTTAACATCAGGTCGCACTCCTAGAGCCAGTATAATTGGTCGTTATCACATGTATGGCGAGTGATGTTTTGGAAGGAATGGCCACACCTTCGCCCTTCACAGCTTTCCTTCTCTGTCACCAAATGTACCAAGCTCCAATTAAGATAGACTATTGGAAGCTGAGATGTTCCAGTGTAGTTGAATTATGCTTTTGATCTCCGAGGATATTCTCAAGCACGTCACTACCAGATCGGTCCGAAACAAGGAATTGGGTGATCGTTTCCTGAAGACCCAAAGCTTTCCACACTTCTTTATCTCGGACACATGTAAACATGAGGTGTCACAAGTCTTCAACTCCCCCCTTACAAACAAGACATTGTCCAGATACCGGTATATGACAATTCACAAGGATTGACATACCCGGGTCCCGGTATCATCCTATGTAAAGCCTTCAAACCAAATATCTTTATTTTACTAGAAACTTGAAGCTTCTAGAGAATCTTCGAAAGTGGGTTAGACTTGTCCAACCTCATCTCTTTTGATTGTCGCACCAAATTGATGTTCCCACTCATTAAAATACGCGAACCGGACTGAAAAGGAGTACGTCTGAGTCTTGTGCCAGGCAATGAAATCCTCAGTTAATTGTGTGCTCAAAGGGATCCTCAAAATTCTTTCAACATCAACCGAACAAAATTGTCCAGAATTAAATCTTCATCCCATCTCCCTATCCATGGATTAATCAACTCATCAACACTATTCAGAAGGCAAAAATCCCTTTCTAGATATAACTTTCTTGGATGGACTACTCAGTGTTCAGTGATCATTCGAGATATTGATATTACTTCTCGATCCCACTCTTCAAATATGCCATCTTTTGAAAGTCTGGAGACCGACAACATACTTTGCCACATAAATGAAGATCCCTTCTTCGGTCCTGCCTTCAAGAGATTTCCATCAGGATAATATTTAGCTCTCAAAACCCTTGCACACATAGTGTCAGGATTTGATAGTCTCCAAACCTGCTTTGCGAGCATTGCAAGATTAAAATCATGTAAATTTCTAAACCCCATATCCCCATCCTTCTTGGGGATACACATCTTCCACCATGCCCATTAGTGCATCTTATTCTTCTCCTCAGTATCACCCCACCAAAAGCCTGATATAGCACAGGTGATTTCCTTAAATATTTTCTTGGGAATCTTGAACACTTACATAGCAAACACAGGTAAAGACTGAATATACCTTTAATTAGGATCTCCTTTCCCCCTAAAGATAGGATCATTTCCTTCCAAACTTGCACCCTGTTGATCACTCTTTCGACCAAATACAAGAAATTGACACTTCTATCCACACCCACCATAGCAGGAGGCCCCAAGTATTTATCAAACATTGCTTCAGTCATAAGACTAAGTTCAACATAAATGTCAGCTTTTAATTGGACATCCACACTTAGGCTGAAGTATATGCTACATGTTGCATCACTAACCAGTTGACCAGAGTTCACACTTGTCTCAATGAGGTTGCATTAATCAAATCAGCTTTCATGAGGATTAAGGAGTCGTCATCGAACAACAAGTGTGAAACTGATGATGCATTTTTGCATACCCTTACCCCCTCTATGCCACAAAACCTCCTCCGCATGAGCTAATAAACTTGATGAGCCTTCTGCGCACAACAAAAATAGATACAATGATAAAGGGTCCCCTTGGCGGAGGCCCCTAGTAGGAACAAATTATTGTCTTCTGGTCATTGTACCTGACATTATATTTAACAGAAGAAACACAAGCCATAAGAAGGTCAATGAAATCCCGAGCATCATCTTTTGTAGAAATATCCATTTCACTCTGTCATAGGCCTTATGCATATCCAATTAACTCTCATATACAAAAGCTCGGAATCTTTCAAAATAGTCCAGATATGAAGATAGGATCGAATATGACCAGTCATCTCTTGGTCAGTATGCGGTTGTAGATTGTTTTTGAGATAGCTAACAATGCTGAGCGGTGTTCTCAACTATTTATAACAGAGTTGTCGCTGATAAAAGAAAAAGAGAGGCTCCAAGATTAAGATAGGTTTGGTTTTACCCAAACTTTGCCTCATCAAAAATTTGGCTAGCTAAATGGTTAGTTGCTTGCCCATGAGATGCCTGAGATTGCCAACATTTTCCCCACAAGTCCATAGAGCGCACGTTCTGCCATCGGTCTTTTTTTCTTTTTCTTTTTAAGAACTTTTGATCTATCCATCATCTGTCATTGTAGTAAAAAACACACAAGAAGTAACAAAACTTATAGCAAGGTCCGTACACCACCTAGGACAATTATAAGAACTAGAGCGAGATGAACGCTCCTTCCTCTTTGGAGTGGGTCAAACCTTGTTATAGTAGACAGTTAGGAAGTCGGCGTGCTAAGGCCCCAAAATACTAGCGCATCAAAATAAGAACCGTCGCCAAAGTTTAGGTTGGAAGGATCCAACTTTGACATCACTTGAACGAACTGAATCCAAGCAAATCCACCAAAGACCAACACCAGACTGAATCCCACGAGATCGCACATCTTCATGATATGTCTCCGTCGTATCTATAAATTTTTATTGTTTCATGCCAATATTCTAACACTTTCATATACTTTTGGCAACATTTTATATTATTTTTGGGACTAACATATTGATCCAGTGCCCAGTGTCAGTTCCTGTTTGTTGCATGTTTTTTGTTTCGCAAAATGCCCATATCAAACGAAGTCCAAAAGGGATAAAAATTTATGTAGAATTATTTTGGAATATATGTGATTTTTGGGAATCGGAATCAACGTGAAACAATGTCCGAGGGGACCACAAGCTCAAGGGGCGCGCACCCTACCCTGGGCGCGGCCAGGAGACTTGTGGAGCCCCTCTAAGGCGGTTGGTGCCCTTTTTTCGCCGCAAGAAAGATAATATCCGGATAAAACTTGTGTTAAAATTCCAGCCCAATCGGAGTTACAGATCTCCGGGAATTTAAGAAACGGTGAAAGGCCAGAAAACAGGAACGCAGAAATAGAAGGAAATAGAGGGAGAGATCCAATCTCGGAGGGGCTCTCACCCCTCCGCATCCATGGAGACCATGGATCAGAGGGGAAACCCTCCTCCCATGTAGCTAGGGGGAGGTCAAGGAACAAGAAGAAGGATGGGGCTCTCTCCCCCTCTCTCCCGGTGGCGCTGGAACGCCGCCGGGGCCATCATCGTGACGACGATCTACACCAACAACTTCGCCACCGTCATCACCAACTCTCTCCTCCTCTATGCAGCGGTGTAATACCTCTTCTACCCGCTGTAATCTCTACTTAAACATGGTGCTCAACGCTATATATTATTATCCAATGATATGTGGTTATCCTATGATGTTTGAGTAGATCCGTTTTGTCCTATGGGTTAATTGATGATCGTGATTGGTTTGAGTTGTATGATTTATTATTGGTGTTGTCCTATGGTGTTCTTCGTGTCGCGCAAGCGTGAGGGATCCCCATTGTAGGGTGTTGCAATATGTTCATGATTCGCTTATGGTGGGTGGCGTGAGTGACATAAGCACAAACCCGAGTAAAGTGGGTTGTTGCATATGAGAGTAAAGAGGACTTGATACTTTAATGCTATTGTTGGGTTTTACCTTAATGATCTTTAGTAGTTGCGGATGCTTGCTATAGTTCCAATCATAAGTGCATATGATCCAAGTAGAGAAAGCATGTTAGCTTATGCCTCTCCCTCATATAAAATTGCAATAGTAATTACCGGTCTAGTTATTGATTGCCTAGGGACAAATAACTTTCTTGTGAGAAAAAGCTCTGTACTAAAACTAACTTAGTTGTTTCTTTATCTAAACAGCCCCTAGCTTTTACTTACGTGTTCTTTATTATCTTGCAAACCTATCCTATCAAACCTACAAAATAGTTTCATACTTGTTTTAGGTAAAGCGAACATTAAGTGCGCGTAGAGTTGTATCGGTGGTCGATAGAACTTGAAGGGAATATAAATTCTACCTTTAGCTCCTCGTTGGGTTAGACACTCTTACTTATGGAGAAAGGCTACAGTTGATCCCCTATACTTGTGGGTTATCAAGACCTTTTTCTGGCGCCGTTGCCGGGGAGCAATAGCGTGGAGTGAATATTCTCATGTGTGCTTGTTTGCTTTATCACTGAGTAGATTTTATTTTTTGTTCTAAGTTGTTCTCTATCTTTAGTTGTGGGTATGGAACATGAAATACCAAAAACATTAGGTGTACTTGCTACTGATGGAGATGGGGAACCTTCTAAAACCCTCAATGCTCGTTATGTGAAAAATATTAAACACTACTGTCGGTGTCAGAACCGGCGGATCTCGGGTAGGGGGTCCTGAACTGTGCGTCTAAGGTGGATGGTAACAGGAGGCGGGGGACACAATGTTTACCCAGGTTCGGGCCCTCTCGATGGAGGTAATACCCTACTTCCTGCTTGATTGATCTTGATGATATGAGTATTACAAGAGTTGATCTACCACGAGATCGTAGAGGCTAAACCCTAGAAGCTAGCCTATGATTATGATTGTTGTTGTCCTACGGACTAAACCCTCCGGTTTATATAGACACTGGAGGGGGCTAGGGTTACACAGAGTCGGTTACAAGGGAGGAGATCTACATATCCGAATTGCCAAGCTTGCCTTCCACGCAAAGGAGAGTCCCACCCGGACACGGGACGAAGTCTTCTATCTTGTATCTTCATAGTCCAACAGTCCGGCCAAAGGATATAGTCCGGCTGTCCGAGGACCCCCTTCTCGGTAGCCCCTGAACCAGGCTTCAATGACGATGAGTCCGGCGCGCAGATTGTCTTCGGCATTGCAAGGCGGGTTCCTCCCCCGAATACTCCATAGAAGATTATGAACACAAGGATCATGTCCGGCTCTACAAAACAAATTCCACATACCACCGTAGGGAGTATAATATTTCCACGAATCTAATCTGCTGACAACTGTTCATAACGCGACGTCCTGCCGGGGTCCGGTCATTATTCGAACCGTTTCTCTCAACCAGCTACTGCACATTGCGAGGCGGTTTTCTCGGCACGTATTGTCGAAGCAGAGATCGAGTGCCCTTATCACGGGATTCTCATCAATACGGGTGTGGGTAACCCAACCGCGCCATTAATCACGGTGCTTGGGGAATAAGCGAGTTTACCAGGCAGGCGGGGAGGCACTGCTGCCTTTATAAGGGGATAAGGACTCCCTTTCGCATCCACGCTTTTGTTGGAAATATGCCCTAGAGGCAATAATAAATGGTTATTATTATATTTCTTTGTTCATAATAATCGTCTATTGTTCATGCTATAATTGTATTGTCCGGAAATCGTAATACATGTGTGAATGCATATACCACAACGTGTCCCTAGTAAGCCTCTAGTTGACTAGCTCGTTAATCAACAGATAGTCATGGTTTCCTGACTATGGACATTGGATGTCATTGATAACGGGATCACATCATTAGGAGAATGATGTGATGGACAAGACCCAATCCTAAGCATAGCATAAAAGATCGTGTAGTTTCGTTTGCTAGAGCTTTTCCAATGTCAAGTATCTTTTCCTTAGACCATGAGATCGTGCAACTCCCGGATACCGTAGGAGTGCTTTGGGTGTGCCAAACGTCACAACGTAACTGGGTGACTATAAAGGTGCACTACGGGTATCTCTGAAAGTGTCTGTTGGGTTGGCACGGATCGAGACTGGGATTTGTCACTCCGTGTGACGGAGAGGTATCTCTGGGCCCACTCGGTAATGCATCATCATAATGAGCTCAATGTGACTAAAGCGTTAGTCACGGGATCATGCATTGCGGTACGAGTAAAGAGACTTGCCGGTAACGAGATTGAACAAGGTATTGGGATACCGACGATCGAATCTCGGGCAAGTAACATACCGATTAACAAAGGGAATTGTATACGGGATTGATTGAATCCTCGACATCGTGGTTCATCCGATGAGATCATCGTGGAACATGAGGGAGCCAACATGGGTATCTAGATCCCGCTGTTGGTTATTGACCGGAGAGGCGTCTCGGTCATGTCTACATGTCTCCCGAACCCGTAGGGTCTACACACTTAAGGTTCGGTGACGCTAGGGTTGTAGAGATATGTGTATGCGGAAACCCGAAAGTTGTTCGGAGTCCCGGATGAGATCCCGGACGTCACGAGAGGTTCCGGAATGGTCCGGAGGTGAAGAATTATATATAGGAAGTCAAGTTTCGGCCACCGGGAAAGTTTTGGGGGTTACCGATATTGTACCGGGACCACCGGAAGGGTCCCGGGGGTCCACCGGGTGGGGCCACCTATCCCGGAGGGCCCCGTGGGCTGAAGTGGGAAGGGAACCAGCCCCTAGTGGGCTGGGCGCCCCCCATGGGCCTCCCCCCATGCGCCTAGGGTTGGAAACCCTAGGGTGGGGGGGCTTCCCACTTGCCTTGGGGGGTAAGGCACCCCCCTGGCCGCCGCCCCCCATCCAAGATGGGATCCCTGGCCGGCGCCCCCCCTCCCAGGGGGCCTATATAAAGGGGGGAGGGAGGGCAGCAAACACACAGCCTTGGGCGCCTCCCTCCTCCCCTGCTACACCTCTCTCTCTCGTAGAAGCTCGGCGAAGCCCTGCCGAGACCCGCTACATCCACCACCACGCCGTCGTGCTGCTGGATCTCCATCAACCTCTCCTTCCCCTTGCTGGATCAAGAAGGAGGAGACGTCGCTGCACCGTACGTGTGTTGAATGCGGAGGTGCCGTCCGTTCGGCACTCGGTCATCGGTGATTTGGATCACGGCGAGTACGACTCCGTCATCCACGTTCATTGGAACGCTTCCGCTCGCGATCTACAAGGGTATGTAGATGCACTCCTTTCCCCTCGTTGCTAGTATACTCCATATATGCATCTTGGTGAGCGTAGGGAAATTTTAAAATTATGCTACGATTCCCAACAGTGGCATCATGAGCCAGGTTTATGCGTAGTTACTATGCACGAGTAGAACACAAAGCAGTTGTGGGCGTTGAGTTTGCCAATTCTTCTTGCCGCTACTAGTCTTATCTTGTTTCGGCGGCATTGTGGGATGAAGCGGCCCGGACCGACCTTACACGTACGCTTACGTGAGACAGGTTCCACCGACTGACATGCACTAGTTGCATAAGGTGGCTAGCGGGTGTCTGTCTCTCCTACTTTAGTCGGAACGGATTCGATGAAAAGGGTCCTTATGAAGGGTAAATAGAAATTGGCAAATCACGTTGTGGTCATACGTAGGTAAGAAACGTTCTTGCTAGAAACCTACAAACCACGTAAAAAAACTTGCAACAACAATTAGAGGACGTCTAACTTGTTTTTGCAGCATGTGTTATGTGATGTGATATGGCCAGAAGATGTGATGAATGATATATGTGATGTATGAGATTGATCATATTCTTGTAATAGGAATCGCGACTTGCATGTCGATGAGTATGACAACCGGCAGGAGCCATAGGAGTTGTCTTTATTATTTCGTATGACCCGCGTGTCATTGAATAACGTCATGTAAATTACTTTACTTTGTTGCTAAACGCGTTAGCCATAGAAGTAGAAGTAATCGTTGGCGTGACGACTTCATGAAGACACAATGATGGAGATCATGATGATGGAGATCATGGTGTCATGCCGGTGACGAAGATGATCATGGTGCCCCGAAGATGGAGATCAAAGGAGCATAATGATATTGGCCATATCATGTCACTATTTGATTGCATGTGATGTTTATCATGTTTTTGCATCTTATTTGCTTAGAACGACGGTAGTAAGTAAGATGATCCCTTATGATAATTTCAAGAAAAGTGTTCCCCCTAACTGTGCACCGTTGTGAAGGTTCGTTGTTTCGAAGCACCACGTGATGATCGGGTGTGATAGATTCTAACGTTCGAATACAACGGGTGTTGACGAGCCTAGCATGTACAGACATGGCCTCGGAACACACGCAATACACTTAGGTTGACTTGACGAGCCTAGCATGTACAGACATGGCCTCGGAACACGGAGGACCGAAAGGTCGAGCATGAGTCGTATAGAAGATACGATCAACATGGAGATGTTCACCGATCTTGACTAGTCCGTCTCACGTGATGATCGGACACGGCCTAGTTAACTCGGATCATGTTTCACTTAGATGACTAGAGGGATGTCTATCTGAGTGGGAGTTCATTGAGTAATTTTATTAGATGAACTTAATTATCATGAACTTAGTCTAAAATCTTTACACTATGTCTTGTAGATCAAATGGCCAACGTTGTCCTCAATTTCAACGCGTTCCTAGAGAAAACCAAGCTGAAAGATGATGGCAGCAACTATACGGACTGGGTCCGGAACCTGAGGATCATCCTCATAGTAGCCAAGAAAGATTATGTCTTAGAAGCACCGCTAGGTGATGCACCAATCCCACAGAACCAAGACGTTATGAACGCTTGGCAGCAGCGTGCTGATGATTACTCCCTCGTTCAGTGCGGCATGCTTTACAGCCTAGAACCGGGTCTCCAAAAGCGTTTTGAGAAACATGGAGCATATGAGATGTTCGAGGAGCTGAAATTAGTTTTCCAAGCTCATGCCCGGGTCGAGAGATATGAAGTCTCCGACAAGTTCTTCAGCTGTAAAATGGAGGAAAATAGTTCTGTAAGTGAGCACATACTCAGAATGTCTGGGTTGCACAACCGCTTGACTCAGCTGGGAGTTAATCTCCCGGATGACGCGGGTCATTGACAGAATCCTTCAGTCGCTTCCACCAAGCTTCAAGAGCTTTGTGATGAACTACAATATGCAGGGGATGGAAAAGACCATTCCTGAGGTATATTCGATGCTGAAATCAGCGGAGGTGGAAATCAGAAAAGAACATCAAGTGTTGATGGTGAATAAAACCACTAAGTTCAAGAAGGGCAAGGGTAAGAAGAACTTCAAGAAGGACGGCAAGGGAGTTGCCGCGCCCGGTAAACCAGTTACTGGGAAGAAGTCAAAGAATGGACCCAAGCCTGAAACTGAGTGCTTTTATTGCAAGGGAAGTGGTCACTGGAAGCGGAACTACCCCAAATACTTAGCGGAAAAGAAGGCCGGCAACACCAAAGGTATATGTGATATACATGTAATTGATGTGTACCTTACCAGTACTCGTAGTAGCTCCTGGGTATTTGATACCGGTGCGGTTGCTCACATTTGTAACTCAAAACAGGAACTACGGAATAAATGGAGACTGGCGAAGGACGAGGTGACGATGCGCGTCGGGAATGGTTCCAAGGTCGATGTGATCGCCGTCGGCACGCTACCTCTGCATCTACCCACGGGATTAGTTTTGAACCTCAATAATTGTTATTTAGTGCCAGCTTTGAGCATGAACATTGTATCTGGATCTCGTTTAATTCGAGATGGCTACTCATTTAAATCCGAGAATAATGGTTGTTCTATTTATTTGAGAGATATGTTTTATGGTCATGCCCCGCTGGTCAATGGTTTATTTTTGATGAATCTCGAACGTGATGTTACACATGTTCATAGTGTGAATACCAAAAGATGTAAAGTTGATAACGATAGTCCCACATACTTGTGGCACTGCCGCCTTGGTCACATTGATGTGAAGCGCATGAAGAAGCTCCATGCAGATGGACTTTTGGAGTCTCTTGATTACGAATCATTTGACACGCGCGAACCATGCCTCATGGGTAAGATGACCAAGACTCCGTTCTCCGGAACAATGGAGCGAGCAACCAACTTATTGGAAATCATACATACCGATGTGTGCGGTCCAATGAGTGTTGAGGCTCGCGGAGGATATCGTTATGTTCTCACTCTCACTGATGATTTAAGTAGATATGGGTATGTCTACCTAATGAAACACAAGTCTGAAACCTTTGAAAAGTTCAAGGAATTTCATAGTGAAGTTGAGAATCAACGTGACAGGAAAATAAAATTCTTACGATCAGATCGTGGTGGAGAATATTTAAGTCACGAATTTGGTACACACTTAAAGAAATGTGGAATAGTTTCACAACTCACGCCGTCTGGAACACCTCAGAGAAATGGTGTGTCTGAACGTCGTAATCGCACTCTATTGGATATGGTGCGATCTATGATGTCTCTTACCGATTTACCGCTCTCATTTTGGGGCTATGCTTTAGAGACTGCCGCATTCACTTTAAATAGGGCTCCGTCTAAATCCGTTGAGACGACACCGTATGAATTATGGTTTGGGAAGAAACCTAAGCTGTCGTTTCTAAAAGTTTGGGGATGCGATGCTTATGTCAAGAAACTTCAACCTGAAAAGCTCGAACCCAAGTCGAAAAAATGCGTCTTCATAGGATACCCTAAGGAAACTATTGGGTATACCTTCTACCTCAGATCCGAAGACAAGATCTTCGTTGCCAAGAACGGGTCCTTTCTGGAGAAGGAGTTTCTCTCTCGAAAGAATTGAGTGGGAGGAAAGTGGAACTTGATGAGGTGATAGTCACCCCTTCTGAACCGGAAAGTAGCGCAGCGCGGGAAAATGTTCCTGTGGTGCCTACACCGACTGGGGAGGAAGTTAATGATGATGATCATGAAGCTTCGGATCAAGTTACTGAACTTCGTAGGTCCACAAGGACACGTTCCGCACCAGAGTGGTACGGCAACCCTGTCCTGGAAATCATGTTGTTAGACAACGGTGAACCTTCGAACTATGAAGAAGCGATGGCGGGCCCGGATTCCGACAAATGGCTAGAAGCCATGAAATCCGAGATAGGATCCATGTATGAAAACGAAGTATGGACTTTGACTGACTTGCCCGATGATCGGCGAGCCATAGAAAACAAATGGATCTTTAAGAAGAAGACGGACGCGGATGGTAATGTGACCATCTACAAAGCTCGACTTGTCGCTAAGGGTTATCGACAAGTTCAAGGGGTTGACTACGATGAGACTTTCTCACCCGTAGCGAAGCTGAAGTCCGTCCGAATCATGTTAGCAATTGCCGCATACTATGATTATGAGATATGGCAGATGGACGTCAAAACGACATTCCTTAACGGCTTCCTTAAGGAAGAGTTGTATATGATGCAGCCGGAAGGTTTTGTCGATCCTAAGAATGCTAACAAAGTATGCAAGCTCCAGCGCTCAATCTATGGGCTGGTGCAAGCATCTCGGAGTTGGAACATTCGCTTTGATGAGATGATCAAAGCGTTTGGGTTTACACAGACTTATGGAGAAGCCTGTGTTTACAAGAAAGTGAGTGGGAGCTCTGTAGCATTTCTCATATTATATGTGGATGACATACTATTGATGGGAAATGGTATAGAATTCTTGGAAAGTATAAAGGCCTATTTGAATAAGTGTTTTTCAATGAAGGACCTTGGAGAAGCTGCTTATATATTAGGCATCAAGATCTATAGAGATAGATCGAGACGCCTCATTGGTCTTTCACAGAGTACATACCTTGACAAGATATTGAAGAAGTTCAATATGGATCAGTCCAAGAAGGGGTTCTTGCCTGTATTGCAAGGTGTGCAGTTGAGCACGGCTCAATGCCCGACCACGGCAGAAGATAGAGAAAAGATGAGTGTCATCCCCTATGCCTCGGCCATAGGGTCTATTATGTATGCCATGCTGTGTACCAGACCTGATGTAAACCTTGCCGTAAGTTTGGTAGGAAGGTACCAAAGTAATCCCGGCATGGAACACTGGACAGCGGTCAAGAATATCCTAAAGTACCTGAAAAGGACTAAGGATATGTTTCTCGTTTATGGAGGTGACGAAGAGCTCGTCGTAAAGGGTTACGTCGATGCTAGCTTCGACACAGATCTGGATGACTCGAAGTCACAAACCGGATACGTGTATATTTTGAATGGAGGAGCAGTAAGCTGGTGCAGTTGCAAGCAAAGCGTCGTGGCAGGATCTACATGTGAAGCGGAGTACATGGCAGCCTCGGAGGCAGCACAGGAAGCAGTCTGGATGAAGGAGTTCATTACCGACCTAGGGGTGATTCCCAATGCGTCGGGCCCGATGACTCTCTTCTGTGACAACACTGGAGCTATTGCCCTTGCGAAGGAGCCCAGGTTTCACAGGAAGACCAGGCATATCAAGCGTCGCTTCAACTCCATTCGTGAAAGTGTTCAAAATGGAGACATAGATATTTGTAAAGTACATACGGACCTGAATGTAGCAGATCCGTTGACTAAACCTCTCCCTAGAGCAAAACATGATCAACACCAGGACGCAATGGGTGTTCGATTCATCACAATGTAACTAGATTATTGACTCTAGTGCAAGTGGGAGACTGTTGGAAATATGCCCTAGAGGCAATAATAAATGGTTATTATTATATTTCTTTGTTCATAATAATCGTCTATTGTTCATGCTATAATTGTATTGTCCGGAAATCGTAATACATGTGTGAATGCATAGACCACAACGTGTCCCTAGTAAGCCTCTAGTTGACTAGCTCGTTAATCAACAGATAGTCATGGTTTCCTGACTATGGACATTGGATGTCATTGATAACGGGATCACATCATTAGGAGAATGATGTGATGGACAAGACCCAATCCTAAGCATAGCATAAAAGATCGTGTAGTTTCGTTTGCTAGAGCTTTTCCAATGTCAAGTATCTTTTCCTTAGACCATGAGATCGTGCAACTCCCGGATACCGTAGGAGTGCTTTGGGTGTGCCAAACGTCACAACGTAACTGGGTGACTATAAAGGTGCACTATGGGTATCTCTGAAAGTGTCTGTTGGGTTGGCACGGATCGAGACTGGGATTTGTCACTCCGTGTGACGGAGAGGTATCTCTGGGCCCACTCGGTAATGCATCATCATAATGAGCTCAATGTGACTAAAGCGTTAGTCATGGGATCATGCATTGCGGTACGAGTAAAGAGACTTGCCGGTAACGAGATTGAACAAGGTATTGGGATACCGACGATCGAATCTCGGGCAAGTAACATACCGATTAACAAAGGGAATTGTATACGGGATTGATTGAATCCTCGACATCGTGGTTCATCCGATGAGATCATCGTGGAACATGAGGGAGCCAACATGGGTATCTAGATCCCGCTGTTGGTTATTGACCGGAGAGGCGTCTCGGTCATGTCTACATGTCTCCCGAACCCGTAGGGTCTACACACTTAAGGTTCGGTGACGCTAGGGTTGTAGAGATATGTGTATGCGGAAACCCGAAAGTTGTTCGGAGTCCCAGATGAGATCCCGGACGTCACGAGAGGTTCCGGAATGGTCCGGAGGTGAAGAATTATATATAGGAAGTCAAGTTTCGGCCACCGAGAAAGTTTTGGGGGTTACCGGTATTGTACCGGGACCACCGGAAGGGTCCCGGGGGTCCACCGGGTGGGGCCACCTATCCCGGAGGGCCCCGTGGGCTGAAGTGTGAAGGGAACCAGCCCCTAGTGGGCTGGGCGCCCCCCCATGGGCCTCCCCCCATGCGCCTAGGGTTGGAAACCCTAGGGTGGGGGGGGGGCTTCCCACTTGCCTTGGGGGGCAAGGCACCCCCCTGGCCGCCGCCCCATCCAGATGGGATCCCTGGCCGGCGCCCCCCTCCCAGGGGGCCTATATAAAGGGGGGGAGGGAGGGCAGCAAACACACAGCCTTGGGCGCCTCCCTCCTCCCCTGCTACACCTCTCTCTCTCGTAGAAGCTCGGCGAAGCCCTGCCGAGACCCGCTACATCCACCACCACGCCGTCATGCTGCTGGATCTCCATCAACCTCTCCTTCCCCTTGCTGGATCAAGAAGGAGGAGACGTCGCTGCACCGTACGTGTGTTGAACGCGGAGGTGCCGTCCGTTCGGCACTCGGTCATCGGTGATTTGGATCACGGCGAGTACGACTCCGTCATCCACGTTCATTGGAACGCTTCCGCTCGCGATCTACAAGGGTATGTAGATGCACTCCTTTCCCCTCGTTGCTAGTATACTCCATAGATGCATCTTGGTAAGCGTAGGGAAATTTTAAAATTATGCTATGATTCCCAACAGCTTTGTCCTTCCCGATCCATTCCCCTTCGCTCGAGCTCCAGCGCCCAAGCGTTCGTCTTCTCCGCCCACAAAGGCCTTCCGAAAATGTTCGGATCCGGAGCAGGAGGCAAGTGGATGGCCTCTACCATCCGGGAGAAGGATATCAAAAAGCTTCAGGAGGCCGGGTACCTGGCAAAGAAAATCAGCCACCGTCTCCCGACGGCGGGACATACCGTCCCTACTCCGGAACCCCATGAGAGGGTTGTATTCCTCTCTCATTTTGTCCGCGGGCTAGGGTTTCCCCTCCACCCATTCGTTCGCGGCATCATGTATTATTATGGGATCGATTTTCATGATCTATCCCCCAATTCATTCCTCAATATCTCGACATTTATCGTCGTGTGCGAGGCTTTTCTTCGCATCTCGCCACACTTTGGCTTATGGTTGAAGATATTTAACGTGAGCCCAAGGTAGTGAGCGGCGAGCATGCCGAGTGCGGGGGCGCTATGGTGAGCAAGATGCCCAATGTCACATGGCCGACAGGTACTTTTAATGATTCCGTCAAAGAGTGGCAACAGCAGTGGTTTTACATCACTGAGCCACGCGGCACGAAATGGGCCGCTGCTCCCGAGTTCCGATCCGGAGCCCCTCTGCGGCTCACGTCCTGGCCTAAGAAGGGCCTGAACTGGTCTTCGCTCGATGAACTGTCAGTGCTCCAGTCGCGCGTTAAGGATATGGAAGACAAGAACATCGAACTTGTCAATGTAGTCCAGGTGATGTTAGTTCGCCGGATCCTGCCTTGTCAACACCGGACTTGCAATTTATGGGAATTCGATCCGGCCAAGCACCAGACCCTGCGAGAGCTCTTTGGCTCCTCGCACAAAGACATCTAGAAGATGCTTTTCAAGTCTGGCAAATCATGGCCGGACTCGGCCGAGGACCGCGGGTACCAGCTGTCCCGCCCTGCAAGCTCGGTAAGTTATTTTACGTTTTATCCGCATAACCCAAGGGAAATGCTTAGTGTGTTTTCCTCAACTCCCCTAGGGCTGGACGAAGAAGGCGGAGCGGATCCACTGTCCGGCCCCGCTGCCCGAAGGACCGGCCAACCCACTTCTGACGAAGATGCTGGTCCCGGCGCCATACAAGGCGCCGAAGAAGAAGGCCGAGAAGGAGGCCAAAAAGACCCGCGGTGGCCTTCGTCGCCGCGGCACTTCAGACACAATACCCGAAGGTTCCAACGCCCGTTCTGCCTCCGAAGAGGACGAGGAGGAGGAAGGAGACGAATCCCCAGCGGGGGGAAGAAAGAAGAGGGCGGCCTCCATACACTTGGAGGCCGAGTCGCCTAAAAGGGGAAAAGCTCCTCTTCCTGAAGAGTCCACCGCTGCCGCCGACAACAGCCCGGCGTGGGATCCCAGGGCCCAGCCCCTGGTGAACTCGTGAGTATAAAATTCGAACACATTTATGCGTCCAGTCTCATCATGGCGTAATATTTTGACCTGAGCCATATTTTTTGTAGTCCGGCGAGGTCCCGCGCCGAACAATCCTCATCAGAGGATTTGCTAAGCTCGGACCTGCGCTTTGGGTAACTTTTGGTTGGGCGCTCGAGTTCGTATTCCTCGGCCGTCAGGACCTCAGTCCATCTATCTGCAAGCAGATCTTGGTCAGCTTGAAGCTGTTGTTGCCTTTTCTCCAGGATTTTTGCTGTGGCTGTAAGCCGGTGCTTGAAGCGCTCCTGTTCGACGGGATCCTTAGGCACGATAAATTCTTCATCGTCGAGGCTCACCTCCTCTTCGGAGAGAGGCATGTAATTGTCATCCTCTGATTCTCCGTCTGCTGCCTGTTCCTTAGGGCTAGCTTGCCCATCCTCCCGCTCGAGGCCTGGCTGGAGGGGATTGTCTTCGTCTTCGGCACTATTCGCAATGTTATTGTCTCTTGTGCCGGTACCACCGCTTTTGCTATGGCGGGGTTTAGAGCGGCGTCGTTGACGCCGGTGCTTAGATTGCTTCTCGAGGGGATTATCCTCTGTTCCCTTATTGCCATCGCTTTCTTTGGGGGTGTCCACCATGTATATATCATATGATGAGGTGGCAGTCCAGCGCCCTGTGGGCGGTGGTTCCTGTTCTTCTCCTACATCGTCGTCCATACCGTCGATGTCTTCGGAGCCAAAATCAAGCATGTCGATTAAGTCGTCGACAGTGGCTATTAAGTGGGTGGTGGGTGGGGAACGAATTTCTTCGTCGTCCGCTTCCCACTCGAGCCGGACATAGTTCGGCCAAGGGCCTCCTGGCAAGGAGAGAGATCTTAATGAATTTAGCACATCGCCCAAGGGCGAGTGCTGAAAGATATCCGCGGAGGAAAACTCCATGATCGGCGCCCAATCAGATTCGATGGGCACGGACGCAGGCAGTTCGGAGCTCGTGGCCGGGGACGAATCCAAGGATCCGGCAACACAGGTCTCGTAGGAGGTGAAGTCAGTATTCGGCTCTATCGCCACTGAGTGGGCGGCCTCCGTGGCAAGGTCCATCCACCCGTCCACGGACGGCACAATCTGCTCCGGATTAAGGGCCGGAGTAGCGACACGTGTGATCTCCCGACCACCGTCCGACGGCAGAGCTAAGTCGTGCTCGTCGTGACTGTGCGGCGCACCTGACATGGGCTCGAATCCGTCGAAGACCAAGTCTCTGCGGATGTCGGCGGTATATTTTAAGTTTCCAAACCTGACCTGACGGCCAGGGGCGTAGCTCTCGATTTGCTCCAGATGGCCAAGCGAGTTGGCCCGCTGTGCGAAGCCGCCGAATACGAAGATCTGTCCGGGGAGAAAAACCTCACCCTGGATCGCATCATTGCCAATGATCGAAGGAGCCATCAAGCCTTATGGTGACAGCACAGTGGAACTCTCAATGAAAGCACCAATGTTGGTGTCAAAACCGGCGGATCTCGGGTAGGGGGTCCCGAACTGTGCGTCTAAGGCGGATGGTAACAGGAGGCGGGGGACACAATGTTTACCCAGGTTCGGGCCCTCTCGATGGAGGTAATACCCTACTTCCTGCTTGATTGATCTTGATGATATGAGTATTACAAGAGTTGATCTACCACGAGATCGTAGAGGCTAAACCCTAGAAGCTAGCCTATGATTATGATTGTTGTTGTCCTACGCACTAAACCCTCCGGTTTATATAGACACCGGAGGGGGCTAGGGTTACACATAGTCGGTTACAAGGGAGGAGATCTACATATCCGAATTGCCAAGCTTGCCTTCCACGCAAAGGAGAGTCCCACCCGGACACGGGACGAAGTCTTCTATCTTGTATCTTCATAGTCCAACAGTCCGGCCAAAGGATATAGTCCGGCTGTCCGAGGACCCCCTTATCCAGGACTCCCTCAACTACTTCGATAATCCCGAGAAAACCACATTCAACTTGATAATGGAAGACACGTTGGATCAACGTGAATACTTTAGGGATTATCGCTTGAACTCTTATGGGATCAAATTGAAATGCTGCAATGGTTATGCTTGGAATTTATGCTTGAGATATGATTATACTTGTTGCTCTAGGATGAAGGCTCCACACCTTCCCTTTTCATGTGAATTTAATGATAATGAAACATTGGCTTCTTATGCTAATGGTATATATGATTACTATGATGTGGAACAAATAGAAGAATTTGTTGCTTTTAAGGGTGCTTATGAAATTTAATCTTTGTTTGAAAAGTATGAAGACTTTGATGATGCTGTTTATAGACCTGAAAATTATTCTATACTTAAATATTGTTATGACAATTATGAATATAATGATGATATTAATGAGTTTATTGAGAAAGTCTCAGCTGTCCAAGAAGAGATTAATATTTTGCAGGAATCTATGGAAGAAGAAATTGATGACACCGTGAGCTCATTAGATAAAAAAGATGATGAGGAGAGCAAAGAACAAAAGTAGGAAGAGCGGTTTAGCTATCCGTGCCCACCTTGTAATCAGAGTAACTCTTCAACTATACATTTTTAATTTCCCTTCGTGCTTATCGAAGGATGGATGCTATGATGATTGCTATGATCCCTTGGATTTGTTTGAAATATCCCTTTTTGATGAAATTGATGCTTGCTATGCTTGTGGCCATGATGCCAATTATGCTTATGGAGATGAAATTGCTATAGTTCCTTATGTTAATAATGAAATTCTTGCTATTGCACCCACACATGATAGTCCTATGATCGTTTTGAATTCTCCTAACTACACTATATTTGAGAAGTTTGCGCTTATTAAGGATTATATTGATGGGTTGCGTTTTACTATTGCACATGATGATTTTGATGAGTATAATATTCATGTGCTTGCTGCTCCTACTTGCAATTATTATGAGAGAGGAACTACATCTCCGCCTCTCTATGTTTTTAATACGATAAAATTGTAAGAAATTGTTTATACTATGCATTGGCCTTTACTTGATGTGCATGAATTGTTCTTTTATGACATGCCGATGCATAGGAAGAGACTTAGACTTCGTTGTTGCATGACATATATTACTTTGTGCTCACTACTAAAATACAAATCATTGTCAATTAAAATTGGCTTTGATATACCTTGGGATCCGGGTGGATCAATTACTTGAGCACTTTATGCTTAGCTTAATGGCTTTAAAGAAAGCGTTGCTAGGGAGACAACCCGGAAGTTTTAGAGAGCCATTTTATTCTGTTGTGTGCTTTTATAAAGTTTAAAAACAAAAAACAATATAAAGGGGAACTTAAAAAAATTAAAAAGGAAAGTGAAAGTAAGAAAGACGAGCACCGTTGAAGTGGGGGAACTCCTTGAACTTTGTTCATGCCCATGGAAGCTTTGAAAATCTTGAATTACAGAAACTTTTCAACAAAAATAATTACCCCCTTATATAAATCCATTGTATTATAAAAATAATGTGCCAAGATTTGCCTTTAGGATGATTAGATTGCTTGTTTGGTATGTGCAGTGAAAAACAGAAACTTTGGATGTAGTGCATGAATTTACATTTTTACTGGAACGTCAAAAGTTTATGAAATTTTTACACAGTACTACTATGAAAATTGTCTATTTTTTCCTAATTTTTCAGAATTTTTAGAGTTACAGAAGTATGGTCAATGTTCAGATTGCTACAGACTGTCCTGTTTTTGACAGATTCTGTTTTTGATGCATTGTCTTGCTTGTTTTGATGGAACTATGGATTGTATCGAGGGTATGAACCATGGTGAAGTTGGAATACAATATATATAATGCTAATATGAATTTCTAATGAGTTCACAACAATACCTAAGTGGTGATTTGCTTTTATTATACTAACGGATCTCACGAGGGTTTTGTTAAGTTTTGTGTGATTGAAGTTTTCAAGTTTTGGGTGAGATCATGATGGATGAAGGAATAAGGAGTGGCAAGAGCCTAAGCTTGGGGATGCCCGAGGCACCCCAAGGTAATATTCAAGGACTCCCAAGCAACTAAGCTTGGGGATGCCCCGGAAGGCATCCCATTTCTTCTAACAACCATCAGTAATTTTACTTGGAGCTATATTTTTATTCGTCACATGATATGCATAAATCTTGGAGCGTTGTGTGCTTTTTATTTTTCTTTTAATAATGCACCATGCTGGTATGAGATAGTCCTTGGTTGATTTATATAATGCTCTTTGCACTTCACTTATATCTTTTGAGTACCTTTATAAAATGCTTCATGTGCTTCACTTATATCATTTGAAGTTTGGATTGCCTGTTTCTCTTCATATATAGGAAACCACATTTGTAGAATACTCTTTTGCTTCACTTATATTTGTTAGAGTGTGGGCAAATCTTTTGTAGAAAGAATTAAACTCTCTTGCTTCACTTATATCTATTTAGAGAGTCAATAGGAATTGGTCATTCACATGGTTAGTCATAAAATCCTACATCAAACTTGTAGATCACTGGATATGATATGTTTGATTCCATGCAATAGTTTTGCGATATAGAGATGATAATATGTGGGAGGTACTAGTGAATGATTGTGGTTTAGTAAGAATATTGGTGTTAAGGTTTGTGATTCCCAAAGCATGCATGTATATTCTCTCGTTATGCGATGAAATTGGAGCATGATTTATTATTGATTGTCTTCCTTATGAGTGGCGGTCGGGGACGAGCAATGGTCTTTTCCTACCAATCATCCCTCTAGAGGCATGTGTAGTAGTACTTTGCTTTGAGGGATAATAAAATTTTGCAATAAGTATGTGAGTTCTTTATGACTAGTGTTGAGTCCATGGATTATACGCACTCTCACCTTTCCATCATTGCTAGCCTCTTCGGTACCATGCATTGCCCTTTCTCACCTTGAGAGTTGGTGCAAACTTCGCCGGTGCATCCAAACCCCGTGATATGATACACTCTATCACACATAAGCCTCCCTATATCTTCCTCAAAACAGCCACCATACCTACCTATCATGGCATTTCCATAGCCATTCCGAGATATATTGCCATGCAACTTCCATCATCATCATATACATGACTTGAGCATTCATTGTCATATTGCTTTGCATGATCGTAAGATAGCTAGCATGATATTTTCATGGCTTGCCCATTTTTTGATATCTTCGCTATGCTTGATCATTGCGCATCTTGGTACACTGTCAGCGGCATTCATATACAGTCATCATGTATTAGTTGTATCAAGTTGTAATATCGAGTTGTAAGTAAATAAAAGTGTGATGATCATCATTATTAGAGCATTGCCGCTGTGAGGAAATGATGATGGAGACTATGATTCCCCCACAAGTCGGGACGAGACTTCGGACTTCAAATAAAAAGAGGTCAAAGAGCCCAAAATAAAAAAGAGAGGCTAAAGAGCCCAAAAAGAAAAAAATAAAATAAAAAAATAAAAAAGAGAGAAAAAGAGAGAAGGGGCAATGTTACTATCCTTTTACCACACTTGTGCTTCAGAGTAGCACCATGTTCTTCATATAGAGAGTCTCTTGAGTTATCACTTTCATATACTAGTGGGAATTTTCATTATAGAACTTGGCTTGTATATTCCGATGATGGATTCCTCAAATGCCCGAGGTCTTCATGAGCAAGCAAGTTGGATGCACACCCAGTTAGTTTTCAGTTTGAGCTTTCATACACTTATAGCTCTTAGTACATCCATTGCATGGAAATCCATACTCCTCGCATTGATATCGATTGATGGGCATCTCCATAGCCCGTTGATCTGCCTACTTGATACGAGACTTTCTTCTCCTATTGATCCCTACCACCGCATTCTATTCCACCCATAGTGTTATATCCATGGCTCACGCTCATGTATTGAGTGAAGTTGGAAAAGCTGAAGCGCATTAAAAAGTATGAACCAATTGATCGGCTTGTCATCGGGGTTGTGCATGATAAATACTTTGTGTTAAGAAGATGGAGCATGACAAGACTATATGATTTTGTAGGGATAACAATCTTTAGCACTGATATTTTGAAAGACATGATTGTTTGTTGGGATCGTCGGTGTCAAAACTGGCGGATCTCGGGTAGGGGGTCCCGAACTGTGCGTCTAGGGTCGATGGTTATAGGAGACAGGGGGCACGATGTTTACCCAGGTTCGGGCCCTCTCTATGGAGGTAATACCCTACTTCCTGCTTGATTGATCTTGATGAATATGGGTGTTACAAGAGTTGATCTACCACGAGATCGTAACGGCTAAACCCTAGAGGGCCTAGCCTGTATGACTATGGTAATGAGTATATCCTATCCGGACTACGCCCTCCGGTTTATATAGACACAGGAGGGATCTAGGGTTACATAGAGTCGGTTACATAGGAAGGAATCTTCATAGTTGATCACCAAGCTTGCCTTCCACGCCAAGAAGAGTCCTATCCGGACACGGGTACAGTCTTCGGCCTTCATGCCTTCACAGCCCATCAGTCCGGCCCATGGATAACAGGCCGGACGCCCGAGGACCCCTTAGTCCAGGACTCCCTCAGTAGCCCCTGAACCTGGCTTCAATGACGAGGAGTCCGGCACGCAGATTGTCTTCGGCATTGCAAGGCGGGTTCCCTTTTCCCGAACTCCAAGATAGTCTTCAGATGTAATAATTGTATCCGGACCTATATACACAACTGCAGAGGATATATAATATTTCACGAGTCCAATCCGCTGACAACTTTTTGGTAACATGACATCACGCCTGCTCGGCCATTATTTTCGAACCGTTTAGCTAGCCCGCCGTCCCATGTCTCGAGACGTGGTTTTATTGGCATGTCGTATCCCAGCGGAGATCGTGTCTCTCCCTTTTTAAGGGATTCTTATCAACCCAGACGCGGGTAACCCAACCGTCACTTGGGTACAACTCCTAGGGAATAGGCAAGTTTTGAGGCCTAGGAGGAGTCGATATACGCGGCCTTTATATAGGGGTACAGACCCGTCTTTTTCTTTCACGCTTGCTTCTTCCTCAACCCTTGCTATCCCGAGTTCCAACACCCGGGTTCCAATCGCCACCAGCTCCAATCATGTCCGGATCCAGCCGTCAAGGCCGGTGGGTGGCTTCTTCTGTCACTGAGGGAGATATTGCAAAGCTTCGGGCGGCGAGGTATCCGACCGCGGAAATCCTTCATCGGCTTCCTACCGAAGGGCAGGTTATTCCCACCCCCAGATCCGACGAGAGGGTCGTGTTCGTGTCCCACTTCCTCCGCGGGTTAGGGTTTGCGCTTAACCCCTTCGTCCGAGGGCTCATGTTCTATTATGGGCTAGATTTTCACGATCTGGCCCCGGACTCTATTCTTCTTATCTCGGCGTTTATCGTCACGTGCGAAGCCTTCCTCTGAGCTCCTCCGCACTTTGGTTATGGCTCCAGACCTTCAACTCTAAAGCCGCGAGTGATAGAGGGGAAGCAGGCAGAGTGCGGTGGCGCCATAGTGAGCGAGCTTGCTAGTGCTGTTTGGCTGAAAGGATCTTTTGCCAAATCATCCGACTTATGACAGCAAGGGTGGTTCTATATCACCGAGCCCCGTGGCTCCAAGTGGGCAGCTGCGCCTGAATTTCGATCCAGCCCCCCAATTCAGCTGGCATCGTGGATTAATAAGGGGTTGGACTAGGGATCAATGGACGAGGTGCGAACTTTGAAAAGTCGCATCCGAAGCCTCATTGAGAGGGACATCAATGTCGTCAATGTTGTTCAAGTAATGCTGGTCTGCCGGACCCTGCCGTGCCAGCGACAGCCTCTCCGCATGTGGGAGTTCAATCCAGAAGGGCCGCGGACTCTTCAGCACTACGCACGAAGGAATGTGGAAATTATTTTTCGGGAAACGAAAGCAATGGCCGGACACCACCGAAGATATCAGCCTCGACTGCAACCATCCGGACACCCCGGTAAGTACTCGTTCGTCGAACACCTTATATTCGGATACATAGTGGCAAGACACCGACCGAATCATCCTTTTTCAGGGCTGGATAAAGAAAGTGGAACGGATTAGGTGTCCGGGTCCCCTTCCCGAAGACTCAGCCAGTCCTACGTTAACAAGGATGCTGGCCTCAGCACCATACTAGCGCTGGCAAGGGAGAGTAAAGAGGAGAATGAGAAGACCCAAGATGACCTTGGTTCCGAAGGTAAGTCGGACACTGAGTCCAGAGAAATCGATCTCTCCTCGCCTGAAGACAAAGGCGGAAGAGGACCCAGTATCCCTTCTCCGAGCAGGGGGGAAAAGGGCCGCCTCCGAAGGTTGGGAGGGGCGGTCTCCCAAGAGGGGCAAGATGCTGCCGTCGAGTGGCTTGGGTTTGGAAAGAGACGCTGTTGAACAGCTCCAACAAGGGGACAAGCCCTCGGCCAAACCGTAAGTGAATTCAGAGTACTTTGATAGCGCCTCGCTCCGTTGCGTAACGTGTTCGTGCACTTTTACAGGTTGGCACCGAGTTTTTCTGGGCAATCCTCTTCTTCGGGAAGTCTCCTCCCAGAGATGATGGAAAGCGAGACGCCTCCCCCGACCTCATCGCCCAATAAGGTGGACGACTCCGAAGTGTCATCGCGGAGGGTTTTTCTTGCTAAACAAGCTATGCAGGGGATGAAAGAGGCAGTACCCGAAGGTGGATCTTCGACTATCCGGGATTCTGGGGCCAATAATAAAGGCCCCGGACTGACTGGCTTGCAGCCGACGATGATTCCGGAGACGGGTGAGCAAATTCCTTCAAAGGATGACTGTGCTCCTAGAGCGGCTTCCGGAGACCCAGCGGCTCCGGACATATTACGGGACATGTTGTGAAATGCATCGGTCTCTGGGGAACAGCGTACCTTGATGGGTACAGTGGTTGAGAAAATTTTGTCCGCGAAGAGCGGATTAAATGAAGCCTTCATGAGCCTGCTGAAGGGCTTCGAGGTTTGTGATATAATGTTTTCAGCTATGTTTTATTTGCAAAGATGCACCTGTGTATAGGTAGTAGCCCCTGAGACTCGGGTTGGCTTCCACTGGGAAGCAAACGGAGGATTGAAAAGGATTGTTTGAGGACTAACCTGATAAACTTGAACACAGGCTGCTTCCCCCTTGGCCACTTCCCGGACTATGGAAATTGCCGAGCTGCAGCGGAAGCTTGATGTGGCAGGGGATGACCTTGCGTTAATCAATATGCGTCTTGACGAGTCGCAAGGTATGTATTCGGGGCAACCCCCATGCATTTTTGTGGTATAAGCATGATGCTAAAATCTATATGCTGGAATATGCATGGCTACAGATGGTGCTGTCGCCGTTGAAGATCTTCGAGCGGGGCTGGCCCGGGCCAAGGAGCAGGCCCGGTGTAGCAATGCAGCTGCCGAAAAGGCATCGGCTGAGTTACAAGCCGAACAAGCTGCACGGCACCAAGACGAGGAGAAGACGTCCACGATGGCGCTTGAACTAAAAAATGCTACTGGCCGCTGCGAATTTCTGGAGAAGGAGAATAAAGCCTTAACGGCTGAACTGGACAAGGCCTTACAAGAGGCGAGAGAAGCGCGGTCGGAATCCAGAGCAGCCCGTGAGGAGGTTCGGCAGGCTAGGGAGATTGTGGCTGGAAAGCCCTTTCTGCTGCAAACTAAGTTCGGTGACCCGAACTATGCTCTGCTTAATCAAGTGTGGAGTTCTCCGGACGAGTTCTTAGACTTGCCGAAGAGTTCTTCCGATGCGGTGCAGTATTACCAAGCGCGAGATGGGTATGCAACGGAGAAGCTTTTTTGGTCGCAGTTTGGCGCATCAAAGCGCCCTCTGTTGCTCAATGAACAGATGTCCCAATGGGCCGAACTTCATAGGATATCCGGCGCTGCCATGAAGGATATCATAATCCGGTTGTGGCCAACTGAGCCTATTCCAGATAGCTACTTCGGTTTGGTACAAAGACTTGTTGACGCGGTGCCGCGAATCGATGCTGTGAAGCGATCAGCATGCATTGAAGGTGCACGGATGGCTTTTGCCCGAGTCAAGACATTCTGGGGAAAGATGAAGGCCATCGATATCATGGCTAAGAGTCCGCCCAAGGGCAAGGACCGTCCTGAACCGGAGCATTATTTTGAAGACGTCCTAGAGGCCGCCCGCTGGATAGAGGGTCAATGCTCGAAAGACATAATGTTCGAGTAAGGTGTATGATGATTGTAAAAGACAATTTTATAGTTAATCTATTTTTATGTCTTGCTTGAAAGCTTGAATTCCTCCTATGCGGCCGTTGTAATATAATCTGAAATTTTTCCAGTCGTCGGCTTCAGCCCCCTCGTAGGAAGTACGGGGGTGTTCGGAAAAGCATTTAATCACTCTTTATCCAACTTCTTGGTCCATAAAGGAGGTGATAATGCGGCGAACCAGGCAATCGGACTATAGCGCGTTAACACTTTCACTTAGCCATAGGAGTTTTATGGTGGGACTACGACATAGCCCCTGGTATGTATGCGGCGTATGGTGCCTTACATATTTGATCTGAAAAAGATCCTTCGTGTGACACGGAGAATCAGATTCCAATAAGTCGTCAAGTGGTTGACCAGCTCTCGACGCATCATGACAGTCAGTTTTCGGCTTTCTCTACTGAGGTACTTGACCAGATGAACCGGAAGTACAATCGCAGTAGTTCTCCCTTTACTACCCTAGCCGATAGAGCGGAACGTAGGGTAGCAAGCACAGGAGCCGGGCAACCCAACTATTGACCCAAGACAATGATTCGGAGCTGATGCATGTAAGGCCAAACTTGCGACGCCGAAGTACGCTGTAGAGCTGTTCGGGCTTTTGCTGGCAACTCATTTGTTCCCATACCGAGCCCCTGGCAGGTTATGCCAAGGTATGTTTGTGAAACAACCGTGGGAGCCGTATTTAGTGGCGAAACAACACGGATGATTAATTCGGATACTGTTTACTGGGAGCTGAGTGATATGCCAATGATTATTTATTATATATATAGAAGCCATCCTCCCGGCTATTTGACATGCTCGGGGTCGGAGGCAGAGGAACAGGCATAGTACAGGCTCAAAATAGAGAGTGTGGTCTACAAAAAGTTATTTTGGACCTTCTGTCGCACGTCTGCGCCGCTAGTCCTCGGCGGGGGGAATCCTTGATGGAAATAGCCCCTCAGGTGAGCGTACGGATCCGAACTCCGATAGAGCCAGTTTCAGATGGCTGTCCTGTTCGTCACCTGTTTTTAAGGGATAGTGAAGGAAGAAATAAAAAGAAAATGGATAAAAAGAGTTACGGGGATGCTTGCAGGCTTGTCTGTAGTGTGCCTCCGCCAATGCCCATGGTATCTTGAGTGCATAGTGATGTATACGCGGCACAAATTTTGTAGGTGTACGAGGTGGGCGGCGGAAGCCGAACTGCTATTTTCGCTCCGGGAGTAGTTGATCCTCGGGTGGAAATTGCTTCAGGCCCCCGGTATTTCGTTGGTGAACCTCTCCGTCGTCCCTGTCGCCTGGCGGCCTCTTCCCCTTGTGTTTGGCGTTGAGCTTGCCGGCCTATTTAAAGACCCAACAGTTTCTGTTAGTATGATTAGCTGGTTTGTCGAGGTGGCCGTGAATCTGGCAGGGTCGGTCCAATATCCTGTCCAGGTTGGATGGTTCGTCTCGTTTCGCCTTGAATGGCTTCTTCCGTTGACCGGGCTTGGGATTGCTGAATCCGGCGTTGACCGTTGTGTCGCGCGATCTTTCATTATCATTGCGACTGTTATATTTGCTTTCATCGTGGCTTGCCGTTGCCGACTCGGATTTCGGAAGTGGCGTGCAAGCCATTCGTCCCGAACACTGTTTCTAAAAGCCGCAAGGGCTTCCGCATCTGGACAGTCGACGTTTTGGTTCTTTTTGACTAAGAACCGAGTCCAGAGCTTCCTGGCTGGCTCTCCGGGCTGCTGGGCAATGTGACTTAGGTCATCGGCATCCGGTGGCCGGACATATGTTCCTCGGAAGTTGTCGAGGAAAGCCTCCTCCAAGTCCTCCCAGCTGCTTATGGAATTTTCAGGCAGGCTATTTAACCAGTGCCGAGCTGGCCCTTTTAGCTTTAGTGGGAGGTATTTAATGGCGTGGAGGTCGTCCCCACGGGCCATATGGATGTGGAGGATAAAATCTTCTATCCATACTGTGGGATCGGTTGTTCCGTCGTATGATTCAATATAGACGGGTTTGAATCCTTCGGGGAATTCATGATCCATTACTTCATCGGTGAAGCAAAGCAGGTGTGCGGCGCCTCTATGTTGGGCCACACTGCGACGTAACTCCGAAGGAGTCCATTTGCGGTTTTCGGCTCGGGCGTGGCTAGGTTTGTCACGTCCGAATAGGTAGCTGTCATCGCGTGTCGAGGTATGCTTTCGTGATCCGTAGATCGGTCTTGCGTGCCCTGCTCTACTATCCAAGTCCCGCTGCTGGTTGTTTGGGAAATCGTGAGCTGCGTTATCCCTGCCTTTACAGCGAGGTGGGGCAGTCTGGTGTTCGGCTTGAGTTGCCTCTTTATCCGGACAGAGTTGTTGGCGACCTGCCGCATTGTGTGATGATGGTACGGGCTCCAACGCCTCATCATCAAACTGTCGTAGCAATCTATGCTTCGGGTAGCTTTTGACCAGGCCACTAAGGCCGTATTCCTCGGCGATCAGGACTTGGGTTCGTCTATCGTTGAGTAGGTCTTGGTCAGCTTGAAGCTGATGCTGCTTCTTTTTCAGGCTCCTTGCGGTAGCTATGAGCCTGCGCTTGAAGCGCTCCTGCTCGAGGGGCTCTTCGGGTACGATGAAGTCTTTGTTGCCGAGGCTTACCTCATCTTCGGAGAGCGGAAGGTAGTTGTCGTCCTCCAAATTGTCGCTGGGCAGGGCCTATTCATCGGGGCTGGCTTGCCCGTTTTCCTATTCCTCCTGTTCGGATCTTGCTCCAACAGGGTCTGCATTGTTTTCGGTGTCGTCCGGAGTACTATTTTCTCCGGTGCCATCATTGCTGCGATGTGACTTGGAGTGGCGTTTAGGGCGCCGGTACTTAGACTGTGTCTCAGGAGGTTTATTCTCAACTGGATCTCCTTTGTCATCATCGCGCGCTATTTTAGGTGTGTCAACTATGTACACGTCGTACGAAGGGGTGGCCATCCCACGTCCGGTGACTGGCGGGTCTTGGCCTTGCTCCTTGTCGGCATCGTCGTCTGTACCGTCAATGTCTTCGGAGCCATAATCAGGCATGTCGGTTAAATCCTTGACAATGGCTATGAAGTGGGTGGCAGGTGGGAAACGAAATTCCCCATTATCAACCTCTAGCTCGAAGTGGACATAGTTCGGCTGTGAGTCCCCCGACGGGGACAAGTTTTTTAACCATTTTAGCACATCGCCCAAGGGCGAGTGTTGGAAGACGTCTGCGGCGCTGAACCCGAAGATCGATGATCGATCCAACTCGGTGTCTACAGGCGTACGCGGTTCAGAATTCATAGCCAAAAACGAGTCCAGAATTCTGTTGACGCAGATATTCCCAGGTGTTGAGTCTGTGTGCGGCTTTGACGCCGCAGACTCTGTGGCTTCGGATGGTGCAATCGGCTCCGGATCTAAGGTCGTAGCAGTTATAGGAACCATCTCCTGAATCTGATCCGATGACAGATTTAAGTCATGTTCATCGGAGCGAGGGGGAGCGATCGCCGCGGTCTCAAATCCATTGAAGATCAAGTCTCCACGGATATCCGCGACGTAGTTCAGGCTTCCAAATCTGACCTGGTGGCCAGGGGCGTAGCTATCGATCTGCTCCAGATGGCCAAGCGAGTTGGCCCGCAGTACGAAGCCGCCGAACACGAAGATCTATCCGGGGAGGAAGGTTTCTCCCTGGACAGCGTCACTATGGACGATCGAAGGGGCCATCGCTCCTTTCTTCGACGGCACAGTGGAACTCTCACTAAAAGCACCAATGTCGGTGTCAAAACCGGCGGATCTCGGGTAGGGGGTCCCGAACTGTGTGTCTAGGGTCGATGGTTACAGGAGACAGGGGACACGATGTTTACCCAGGTTCGGGCCCTCTCTATGGAGGTAATACCCTACTTCCTGCTTGATTGATCTTGATGAATATGAGTGTTACAAGAGTTGATCTACCACGAGATCGTAATGGCTAAACCCTAGAGGCCTAGGCTGTATGACTATGGTAACGAGTATATCCTATCCGGACTACGCCCTCCCGTTTATATAGACACCGGAGGGATCTAGGGTTACAGAGAGTCAGTTACATAGGAAGGAATCTTCATAGTTGATCGCCAAGCTTGCCTTCCACGCCAAGAAGAGTCCTATCCAGACACGGGTATAATCTTCGGCCTTCATGTCTTCACAGCCCATCAGTCCGTCCCATGGATAACAGGCCGGACGCCCGAGGACCCCTTAGTCCAGGACTCCCTCAGGGATGCCTGAGTATTGATGTCTTTATGTCAAAGTATAGACTATTGACCTAAATCACTCATGTCTTAATATTCATGCCATGATTAGATTATACGATCAAGATTATGCTAGGTAGCATTCCACATCAATTTTTTTTATCATTTACCTACTCTAGGATGAGTAGGAATTAAGCTTGGGGATGCTGATACTGTTGGCGAACTTTTTGGTAACTTGTTGCCAAAGGGGGAGAAATCTATAGATCATAGGCTTCAAGAGAGAGTGTTTTGCTTCTTTGTCTCTCTTGCTTTTTGTTGAACTTTTTGTGTGCTTGGCTGATACTCTATGTCTGTGTGAGATACTTGTATGATCATGTGTTTGATCATATGCTACTTTAATGTTTGCTTGGATGATACTATCTGTTATATCCCATGTATGATCATTCACTTTGCTTGGTGATGAGTGCATGCTTTTAATTTATATCATTTTGTGCGCTCCACCAAGATGTATGTGACATGAAAGAGTGACCCATGATCCTAATCGATTGTGCATTTGCATTCAAAAGCAAATCTTAAATAGTGCATAAATTTAGGGGGAGCTCTTGCTTATCACATACTTCTCAAAGCGACGATGTATTTCAATCTTATTATCATTTGTCGAAGCTTTGATCTATATGTTGTCATCAATTACCAAAAAAGGGGAGATTGGAAGTGCAACTATCCCTGGGTGGTTTTTGTAATTATTAACAACATATAGCTCATTGAGCTAATGCTATTTCAAGATAAATATTTCAAGAAAGCTCAATGATTGGCATGGCATGGATTAGGAATGTGGACCCCTAAAAATGCTAAGAACACATATTGGATCAAGCTCAAGTCTCTACATTTTACTTTTAGTGATCCAAGAACACATTGAGTCCATAGGAAAAGCCAATACTATTAAAAGGGGATGGGGTGTTGCTTAATGGCTTTCTTGCTCAAAATGCTTAGTGATATGCTCCAAAACCCTCAAAAACTTTCTTATATCCACATATGTCCCAAACCAAAAAGTCAAACTTGGCCCCACCAAAATATTCTATCCGGTGCCACCGAGTTCACTTGACATAGCCACTGCCACAAACCCTAGTCAGTTCGGTCTCACCGATAGGGATCTCGGCCTCATCGAGATGGGATTGCAAACTCTGTGTTTCCCTTCGTAACGTTTCGGTCAAACCGAGATGAGCGATCGGTCCCAACAAGTTCGCAATACAAACTCTCTGTTTCCCCTTCGTAACATTTTGGTCCCACCAAAATGAGCGAATCGGTCCCATCGAGTTTGCCTGACCAACTCTCTGGTTAGCTTATTACCAAAGTCGGTCTCATCGAGTTTGTGTAATCGGTCACACCGAGATTACGTTATGCCCTAACCCTAATGAAATCGGTCTCATCGAGTTGACATGTCGGTCCCACCGAAAAGCCTAACATTCACATTTTGAACTAAATCGGTCCGACCGAGTTTTCTGATTCGGTCCCTAAGTTTGGTGAATTGTGTGTAATGGTTAGATTTTGTGTGGAGGCTATATATACCCCCCCACCCACTCTTCATTCGTGAGGAGAGCCATCAGAACATGCCTACACTTCCAGCATACATTTTCTGAGAGAGAACCACCTACTCATGTGTTGAGACCAAGATATTCCATTCCAACCATATGAATCTTGATCTCTAGCCTTCCCCAAGTTGCTTTCCACTCAAATCATCTTTCCACCAAATCCAAATCTGTGAGAGAGAGTTGAGTGTTGGGGGGACTATCATTCAAAGCACAAGAGTAAGGAGTTCATCATCAACACACCATCTATTACCTTTTGGAGAGTGGTGTCTCCTAGATTGGTTAGGTGGGAGCCTCCGTCAAGATTGTGGAGTTGAACCAAGGAGTTTGAATGGGCAAGGAGATCGCCTACTTCGTGAAGATCTACCGTAGTGAGGCAAGTCCTTCGTGGGCGATGGCCATGGTGGGATAGACAAGGTTGCTTCTTCGTGGACCCTTCATGGGTGGAGCCCTCCGTGGACTCGCGCAACCGTTACCCTTCGTGGGTTGAAGTCTCCATCAACGTGGATGTACGATTGCACCACCTATTGGAACCACGGGAAAAAAATCTCCGTGTCTACATTGCGTTTGCTCCCTCCAAACTCCTCCCTTTACCTTCATATGCAATGTTTTACATTCCGCTGCTATACTCTTAGACTTGCATGTGTAGGTTGATTGCTTGACTTGTGCTAAGTTGCTAAAATCTGCCAAGACTTAAAATTGGGAAAATGATAGATTTTCATTTGGTCAAGTAGTCTAATCACCCCCCTCTAGACATACTTTCGATCCTACATGTGATATCAGAGCTTTGGTCTCCATTTGCCTTGATTTCCATAGCTTTTGGTGATCATAACCTTGGTCTCACAACCTAGGAGAGTATGGAGGCTAGCGAGGGAAATTACCACCGTAGAGGTCCTTACTTTGATGGTACTAATTTTGCTAGTTGGAAGCATAGGATGAAAATGCATATTCTTGGACATAACCCCGCCGTTTGGGCTATTGTGTGTATTGGCTTGAAAGGTGAATTCTTTGATGGGAGAGAACCGAACCGTGAAGTTACCGCGGAAGAGTTGAAGATGCTGCAATATAATGCTCAAGCTTGTGATATTCTCTTCAACGGATTGTGCCCCGAAGAATTCAACAAAATCAGCCGTCTTGAGAATGCAAAGGAAATTTGGGATACTTCGATTGATATGCACGAAGGTACCGACTCCGTCAAGGAATCCAAATTGGATGTGCTTCAAAGTCAACTTGACAAGTTCAAAATGAAGGATGGTGAAGGTGTCGCTGAAATGTACTCTAGGCTTGCTCTCATCACAAATGAGATTGCCGGCTTAGGAAGTGAAGAGATGACTGATAGATTCATCATCAAGAAGATCCTAAGAGCCTTGGATGGAAATATGATACCGTGTGCACATTGATCCAAATGATGCCAAATTACAAAGATCTCAAGCCGACGGAAGTCATTGGAAGAATTGTTGCTCATGAGATGTCACTCAAGGATAAGGAAGAGCTTCACAACAAGTCAAGTGGTGCATACAAAGCCTCATGTGATGCTCCCACATCTTCAAGTGAGAAACAAACCTTCAATGAGGAATTGAGCCTAATGGTGAATAATTTCAACAAGTTCTACAAGAGTAGAAGCAAGGAAAGAAGTTCCAAGTCAAGGTCCTACAATGACAAAAGATCTTCGAGTCGTGAACGTAATTGCTACAATTGTGGAAGACCCGGACACTACTCCAATGAGTTTACGATCCCCTACAAAAGATGAGAAGATTCACCCAAGAGGAGGAGTAGAAGAGAAGAATCACCATCTAGAGAGAGAAGGAGTAGAGATGATCGTTATGAACGAAGAACCTCTCGCAGAAGCAAAGATTCGGATAGGAAGGGCAAATCATCAAAGAGCTACATGAAACGAAGACACCAAGCTCATGTTGGTGAATGGGTATCCGGCTTCGACTCCGACAATCACTCCGAGAGAAGTTATCACTCCAACTCCGAATATACTTAAAATGAAGGTATTGCCAGTCTAGCACTTGTGTCAACCAACTCCTACGACATATTTGACTCACCAAATGAAGGAATTGGAAGCTGCTTCATAGCTAAAGGACCAAAGGTATCACACCCCGAGTATGTTGATTTCAATAGTGATGAAGATGATTTGCTAGGTGATGATGATTTACTTGTTGACAACTCTAGTGATGAAAACTATGATGAACTTGCTATTAATCATGATAATCAAGATAAAATGAATGATGATGATAAGAAGGAGATTGAGCGTCTAACTAAAGAACTAAACACTCTTAAGTTAGCTCATGAAACTACCTTGGAAGATCATCGAGAACTTTTAAAGACTCATGAAAAGTTATGCTTTGAAAAGCTCAACCTTGAGCAAGAGCATGGGTTCTTAAAAGCAATCAATGATGATCTTCGCAACAAAAGTTCTTCTTACATTGCCAAGCGTTTACTCTTGTCTACTTACATGCCACAAGTTAAATCTAGCAACAAGAGTATGAAAGATTCTTCTTCTAGTAGTAACAACAATCATGTTAAATCCAATATTGTTGCTTCTAGTAGTTCTCTTGATTCCACTAATGATTCTCTTAGCCAAGTTACACTTCAGCAAGAAAATAGCTTATTGAAGGGAATTTTAGAGAAAGGTGTTTACAAGAGCCTTGCCGGGAGTAAGCAATTTGAGGAAATTGTACGCAAGTAAGGAAGACACCGGAAGAATCAAGGTGTTGGTTTTGAATGAAAGTTCAATGCCAATGGAGTTGAGTGGGAAGAAGATCAATACCCCAAGACGAAGTTTGTTCCTCAACAAGAGAAGTATGATCCTACTTCTTTCCAAGGGACACAAGCTCAAGATGATCTTCCACCACAAGACCACAAGCAAAAAGGCAAGGACAAGCTTCAAGAGGAGATTGATGCATTTGAAGAAGCTCCCAAGGCCTTGATCAAGTGGGTTCCCAAGACTACATCAAGTTCTACTTCATCAAGTACGACTACAACTCCACGGATTCCCATCAAGATGATGTGGATCATGAAGAAAAGGAACTAGAGAGTTCTTGAGGGTGACTCCGCCAACATACTTCACTCATATCATCTTGGCGAGGACAAGTGCAAACAACTTCCACATCTTGCACTAGTTCAAGGAGTAACAAACCCTCTTGTTAGTAAGACAAGGGACAAGGTAACCTAATGCTTTCATGGACATCATCTTGTGTGAACTTCACTCTATGTCTATGGATATCCTTGTTTGTTCCTTGTGGGACTAACCCGTGTAGGTATTGAAAGTGCAACTCACTCCAATGGATTGCTCCAAATGATCAACATCAACATTGAGCATCCACATCTTCAACATCTACATGAAGTCATCATCGACAAAACCCAAGGTTAGTTCATCCCTCTTAGGGGGGATATCACATCTAGGGGGAGCTTTACTCTAATCCATTGAGCTAAAGCAACTCTAATGGTGTGAACACAACAATGCTTCATGTAAAAGTGGTAACCCCACTTGTGCTTAAACGATGAGTATGACCTATGATCAAATGTTCTCATTTGACTCCTAAGTCAATATACTCATATATAGATGACCTAGTCATCGCCAATTGCTTGATAGATGCTAGAGTGTTTGTGCATGCGATGACCTAGTCATCGCCAATTGCTTGATAGATGCTAGAGTGTTTGTGCATGCTTTGTCACATATTTCATTTGCCACTTTATTGTGCGAGCATGTTGATTGCATATTTTACTCATTCGAGGACATCCATTCGTTGCTTTGATTGTTTGGCCTTTTCTCTTTTGCCAAATGGATGGACAAGAATGCCTAAGAACACCCTCTAGCTATCTATGCTTTTCTCGTCTCAGACTCTATTCATGCTACATCACAAAGTTTGATCAAGTCAGATTCGAACCACTCTGTGTGAGGAGCACTCGGAGTCCCCGATTCGTCATAGACTTAAACTTCCAAAACCTCTTTGTGCATTTGGGTATGATCGAGTCATCCACTTCGGTCACACCGAGTTCACTAAGTTGATCTATGTTTTCCATCTCGGTGCAACCAATTTGAACCTTTCGGTCACACCGAGTTGCAGTAACCGCTTGCGATTCTGCATCTCGGTGCCACCGAGTTGTTCCACTCGGTTACACCGACAGGGTCGGGATATATATATCCACGGGTGAGAATTTAGAAATTTCTTCAAAAGCCCTCAGTCCGCGCGTATCCTGCTCTGCCTCCTCGGGTCTCCAGATCGTCTCCTCGCCGCCAGCGACCTCCCGCCGCTGGTTTCCATCGCCGTCAACGGAATTCTGCTCCGCCGTTGCTGCCGTAGCGAACTCCCGCCGAACTAGGGTATGGGTTCGATACTTTGTGCTATTTCCTTACTCCGATTCCTAGCACATTGCTTTGCCATGATCATTGCCACGTATGAAAACAATCTATCCAGAAAAAACATCCTTTAGGTTAAGTTTGATTCGAAAATTTAGGGTTAGGTCTCCACCGAACTCATCTCGGACCGACCGAGTTGTAGAAATTGGTCTCACCGATTTGGCTTAGGCAATTGCACATGCGCTTTTCGGTCTGACCGAAAATTGCAACTCGGTGCGACCGAGTTCGACTCTCTGTGAAACCCTAGCAATCTCGATGCCACCGAACTATGACTCGGTCTGACCGATTCACTAGTTTAGGTTCCAAAAGTTGCTTCGGTATCACCGAGTTTAACAAATCGGTAGCTCCGAAATGCTTTCTGTGGTGAACTAAAACTAAGTTTTTGACTCATCTGTTTTGTGAAAAGTCTGCACTTTGTGATGCTCATCCATTCTATCTCATCTACATCTATTCATAGGGTTTGCTGTTAGTGTGATTGCCAAGATGTCTGACCAAAGTGATAGCCAAAACTGATCTGAAGAGCAAACAAGATCAATTGGGTTATCTAATTCAAGCTACATTGAGGATTGAGAAGGGCTTGGCCACCCTGACTCAGAATCAGGAGAGCTTGGAGAGGATTATAGAAACAAAGTTTTATGATCTTGATCTGAAGGTCACTGAGATTCAAACAGCAGTTGAGCAGCTCCAGGAGGAAGCAGGGGAGAAGAGAGGACAAGGTACCACGGATGCTTTTCAGCGAGTGCCAAGGAGTCAGAGGTCAGCTGTAGTGCCTGTGCCAAATACGAGAGCTATTTCATCTGCACCAGCAGCAACAGCTTCAGTTACACCTCCAGCAGCCACTCCACCAGCTCCAGCTACATCAACTGATGCCTTCGTTCTTGGAGTTCTCTCTACACCACCTCCCGAAGACCAAGCCTAAGAGACGCATAGCACTATGCATTTTTGAACTTTTTGGTAACTTATTGCCAAAGGGGGAGAAATGTATAGATCATAGGTTTCGAGAGAGAGTGTTTTGCTTCTTTTTCTCTCTTGCTTTTGGTTGAACTTTTTGTGTGCTTGGTTGATACTCTATGTCTGTGTGAGATACTTGTATGATCACGTGTTTGATCATATGCTACTTTAATGTTTTCTTGGATGATACTATCTCTTATATCCCATATATGATCATTTACTTTGCTTGGTGATGAGTGCATGCTTTTAATTTATATCATTTTGAGCGCTCCACCAAGATGTATGTGACATGGAAGAGTGACCCATGATCCTAATCGATTGTGCATTTGCATTCAAAAGCAAATCTTAAATAGTGCACAAATTTAGGGGGAACTCTTGCTTATCACATACTTCTCAAAGCGACGATGTATTTTAATCTTATTATCATTTGTTGAAGCTTTGATCTATATGTTGTCATCAATTACCAAAAAGGGGGAGATTGAAAGTGCAACTATCCCTGGGTGGTTTTGGTAATTATTAACAACATATAGCTCACTGAGCTAATGCTATTTCAAGATAAATATTTCAGAGAGCTCAATGATTGGCATGGCATGGCTTAGGAATGTGGACCCCTCAAAATTCTAAGAACACATATTGGCTCAAGCTCAAGACTCTACATTTTAGTTTTAGTGATCCAAGATCACATTGAGTCCATAGGAAAAGCCAATACTATTAAAAGGGGATGAGGTGTTGCTTAATGGCTTTCTTGCTCAAAATGCTTAGTGATATGCTCCAAAACCCTCAACCACTTTCTCATATCCACATATGTCCCAAACAAAAAGTCAAACTCGGCCCCACCGAAATATTCTATCCGGCGCCACCGAGTTCACTTGACATAGCCACTGCCACAAACCCTAGTCACTTCGATCTCACCGATAGGGATCTTGGTCTCACCGAGATGGGATTGCAAACTATTCTATTTCCCTTCGTAACGTTTCGGTCAAACCGAGATGAGTGATCGGTCCCACCGAGTTCGCAATGCAAACTCTCTGTTTCCCCTTCGTAACATTTTGGTCTCACCGAAATGAGCGAATCAGTCCCACCGAGTTTGCCTGACCAACTCTCTGGTTAGCTTATTACCAAAGTCGGTCTCACCGAGTTTGTGTAATCGGTCTCACCGAGATTACGTTATGTTCTAACCCTAATGAAATCAGTCCCACCGAGTTGACATGTCGGTCCCATCGAAAAGCCTAACGTTCACATTTTGAACTAAATCGGTCCGACCGAGTTTTCTGATTCGGTCCCACCGAGTTTGGTGAATTGTGTGTAACGGTTAGATTTTGTGTGGAGGCTATATATACCCCCCCACCCACTCTTCATTCGTGAGGAGAGCCATCAGAACATGCCTACACTTCCAGCATACATTTTCTGAGAGAGAACCACCTACTCATGTGTTGAGACCAAGATATTCCATTCCAACCATATGAATCTTGATCTCTAGCCTTCCCCAAGTCGCTTTCCACTCAAATCATCTTTCCACCAAATCCAAATCTGTGAGAGAGAGTTCAGTGTTGGGGAGACTATCATTCGAAGCACAAGAGCAAGGAGTTCATCATCAACACACCATCTATTACCTTTTGGAGAGTGGTGTCTCCTAGATTGGTTAGGTGGGAGCCTCCGTCAAGATTGTGGAGTTGAACCAAGGAGTTTGTACGGGCAAGGAGATCGCCTACTTCGTGAATATTTACCCTAGTGAGGAAAGTCCTTCGTGGGCGATGGCCATGGTGGGATAGACAAGGTTGCTTCTTCGTGGACCCTTCGTGGGTGGAGCCCTCCGTGGACTCGCGCAACCGTTACCCTTCGTGGGTTGAAGTCTCCATCAACGTGGATGTACGATAGCACCACCCTATCGGAATGATGGGAAAAAATCTCCGCGTCTACATTACGTTTGCTCCCTCCAAAATCCTCATTTTACCTTCATATGCAATGTATTACATTCCGCTGCTACTCTTAGACTTGCATGTGTAGGTTGATTGCTTGACTTGTGCTAAGTTGTTAAAATCTGCCAAGACTTAAAATTGGGAAAATGATAGATTTTCATTTGGTCAAGTAGTCTAATCACCCCCCTCTAGACATACTTTTGATCCTACATGTGGTATCAAAGCTTTGGTCCCCATTTGCCTTGATTTCCATAGCCTTTGGTGATCATAGCCTTGGTTTCACAACCTAGGAGAGTATGGCGTCTAGCGAGGGAAATTACCACCGCAGAGGTCCTTACTTTGATGGTACTAATTTTGCTAGTTGGAAGCATAAGATGAAAATGCATATTCTTGGGCATAACCCCGCCGTTTGGGCTATTGTGTGCATTGGCTTACAAGATTAATTCTTTGATGGGAGAGAACCGAACTGTGAAGCTACCGCGGAAGAGTTGAAGATGCTGCGATACAATGCTCAAGCTTGTGATATTCTCTTCAACGGATTGTGCCCTGTAGAATTCAACAAAATCAGCCGCCTTGAGAATGCAATGGAAATTTGGGATACTTTGATTGATATGCACGAAGGTACTGACTCCGTCAAGGAATCCAAATTGGATGTGCTTCAAAGTCAACTTGACAAGTTCAAAATGAAGGATGGTGAAGGTGTCTCTGAAATGTACTTGCTCTCATCACAAATGAGATTGCCGGCTTAGGAAGTGAAGATATGACCGATAGATTCATCACCAAGAAGATCCTAAGAGCCTTGGATGGAAAATATGATACCGTGTGCACATTGATCCAAATGATGACCAATTACAAAGATCTCAAGCCTACGGAAGTCATTGGAAGAATTGTTGCTCATGAGATGTCACTCAAGGATAAGGAAGAGCTTCACAACAAGTCAAGTGGTGCATACAAAGCCTCATGTGATGCTCCCACATCTTCAAGTGAGAAACAAACCTTCAATGAGGAATTGAGCCTAATGGTGAAGAATTTCAACAAGTTCTACAAGAGTAGAAGCAAGGAAAGAAGTTCCAAGTCAAGGTCCTACAATGACAAAAGATCTTCGAGTCGTGAACGTAATTGCTACAATTGTGGAAGACCCGGACACTACTCCAATGAGTTTATGATCCCCTACAAAAGAAGTGAAGATTCACCCAAGAGGAGGAGTAGAAGAGAAGAATCACCATCTAGAGAGAGAAGGAGTAGAGATGATCGTTATGAACGAAGAACCTCTCGCAGAAGCAAAGATTCAGAAAGGAAGGGAAAATCATCAAAGAGCTACACAAAACGAAGATATCAAGCTCATGTTGATGAATGGGTATCCGGCTCCGACTCCGACAATCACTCCAAGAGAATTTATCACTCCGACTCCGAATATACTCAAGATGAAGGTGTTGCCGGTCTAGCACTTGTGTCAACCAACTCCTACGACATATTTGACTCACCAAATGAAGGAATTGGAAGATGCTTCATAGCTAAAGGACCAAAGGTATCACACCCCGAGTATGTTGATTTCAATAGTGATGAAGATGATTTGCTAGGTGATGATGATTTACTTGTTGACAACTCTAGTGATGAAAACTATGATGAACTTGCTATTAATCATGATAATCAAGATAAAACGAATGATGATGATACGAAGGAGATTGAGCGTCTAACTAAAGAACTAAACACTCTTAAGTTAGCTCATGAAACTACCTTGGAAGATCATCGAGAACTTTTAAAGACTCATGAAAAGTACACTTTGAAAAGCTCAACCTTGAGCAAGAGCATGGGTTCTTAAAAGCAATCAATGATGATCTTCGCAACAAAAGTTCTTCTTACATTGCCAAGCGTTTACTCTTGTCTACTTACATGCCACAAGTTAAATCTAGCAACAAGAGTAAGAAAGATTCTTCTTCTAGTAGTAACAACAATCATGTTAAATCCAATATTATTGCTTCTAGTAGTTCTGTTGATTCCACTAATTATTCTCTTAGCCAAGTTACACTTGAGCAAGAAAATAGCTTATTGAAGGGAATTTTAGAGAAAGGTGTTTACAAGAGCCTTGCCGGGAGTAAGCAATTTGAGGAAATTGTACGCAAGCAAGGAAGACACCGGAAGAATAAAGGTGTTGGTTTTGAATGAAAGTTCAATGCCAATGGAGTTGAGTGGGAAGAAGATCAATACCCCAAGACGAAGTTTGTTCCCCAACAAGAGAAGTATGATCCTACTTCTTTCCAAGGGACACAAGCTCAAGATGATCTTCCACCACAAGACCACAAGCAAAAAGGCAAGGACAAGCTTCAAGAGGAGATTGATGCATTTGAAGAAGCTCCCAAGGCCTTGGTCAAGTGGGTTCCCAAGACTACATCAAGTTCTACTTCATCAAGTACGACTACAACTCCAAGGATTCCCATCAAGATGATGTGGATCCCGAAGGAAAGGAACTAGAGAGTTATTGAGGGTGACTCCGCCAACATAATTCACTCATATCATCTTGGCGAGGACAAGTGCAAACAATTTCCACCTCTTGCACAAGTTCAAGGAGTCACAAACCCTCTTGTTAGTAAGACAAGGGACAAGGTAACCTAATGCTTTCATGGACATCATCTTGTGTGAACTTCACTCTATGTCTATGGATATCCTTGTTTGTTCCTTGTGGGACTAACCCGTGTAGGTATTGAAAGTGCAACTCACTCCAATGGATTCCTCCAAATGATCTACATCAACATTGAGCATCCACATCTTCAACATCTACATGAAGTCATCATCGACAAAACCCAAGGTTAGTTCATCCCTCTTAGGATGGATATCACATCTAGGGGGAGCTTTACTCTAATCAATTGAGCTAAAGCAACTCTAATGGTGTGAACACAACAATGCTTTATGTAAAAGTGGTAACCCCACTTGTGCTTAAACGATGAGTATGACCTATGATCAAATGTTCTCATTTGACTCCTAAGTCAATATACTCATATATAGATGACCTAGTCATCGCCAATTGCTTGATAGATGCTAGAGTGTTTGTGCATGCTTTGTCACATATTTCATTTGCCACTTTATTGTGCGAGCATGTTGATTGCATATTTTACTCATTCGAGGACATCCATTCGTTGCTTTGATTGTTTGGCCTTTTCTCTTTTGCCAAATGGATGGACAAGAATGCCTAAGAACACCCTCTAGCTATCTATGCTTTTCTCGTCTCAGACTCTATTCATGCTACATCACAAAGTTTGATCAAGTCAGATTCGAACCACTCTGTGTGAGGAGCACTCGGAGTCCCCGATTCGTCATAGACTTAAACTTCCAAAACCTATTTGTGCATTTGGGTATGACCGAGTCATCCACTTCGGTCACACCGAGTTCACTAAGTTGATCTATGTTTTCCATCTCGGTGCAACCAATTTGAACCTTTCGGTCACACCGAGTTGCAGTAACCGCTTGCTGCATCTCGGTGCCACCGAGTTGTTCCACTCGGTCACACCAACAGGGTCGGGATATATATATCCACGGGTGAGATTTTGGAAATTTCTTCAAAAGCCCTCAGCCCGCGCGTATCCTGCTCTGCCTCCTCGGGTCTCCGGATCGTCTCCTCGCCGCCAGTGACCTCCCGCCGCTGGTTTCCATCGCCGTCAACAGAATTCTGCTCCGCCGTTGCCCCCAGAGCAAACTCCCGCCAAACTAGGGTATGGGTTCGATACTTTGTGCTATTTCCTTACTCCGATTCCTAGCACATTGCTTTTCCATGATCATTGCCACGTATGTAAACAATCTACCAGAGAAAACATCCTTTAGGTTAGGTTTGATTCGAAAATTTAGGGTTAGGTCTCCACCGAACTCATCTCGGACCTACCGAGTTGTAGAAATCGGTCTCACCGATTTGGCTTAGGCCATTGCACATGCGCTTTTCGATCTGACCGAAAATTGCAAATGGGTGCGACCGAGTTCGACTCTCTGTGAAACCCTAGCAATCTCGATGCCACCAAACTGTGAATCGGTCTGACCGAGTTCACTAGTTTAGGTTCCAAAAGTTGCTTCGATATCACCGAGTTTAACAAATCGGTAGCTCCGAAATGCTTTCTGTGGAGAACTAAAACTTAGTTTTTGACTCATCTGTTTTGCAAAAAATCTGCACTTTGTGATGCTCATCCATTCTATCTCATCTACATCTATTCATAGGGTTTGTTGTCAGTGTGATTGCCAAGATGTCTGACCAAAGTGATAGCCAAAACTGATCTGAAGAGCAAACAAGATCAATTGGGTTATCTAATTCAAGCTACATTGAGGATTGGGAAGGACTTGGCCACCCTGACTCAGAATTAGGAGAGCTTGGATAAAAACATCATAAATAACAGTAGGAAAACATGATGAAAAATGGACGTATCAACTCTCCCAAGCTTAGACCTCGCTTGTCCTCAAACGAAAACCGAAATCTAAAAACATGTCCACATGCTTAGAGAGAGAGGTGTCGATAAAAAAAATACGGACATAGAAGCATCATGTTCATTATTATAGCTACAACAAAATTAAACATAAGGCTTTTGCCATAGAACTTTTATCATATACTTTTCATGAATAACTAACAGTTCATTACACAATCGAAGTATAAAGCAAAGACTCTATTAGAAACCAACAAACTATGTTCTTAGTCAACTTTGCAACTACAATTCATCATCTTTCGAGGAAGGGTCACGTATCGGAGCCTTTAGGCAAGTCCACATACTCAAACATCATATAGTCTTCTATGATTGCTAACACTCACCGCATACACATGGGCAAAACGTTTCAACCGGACACATAAGAAGATAGGGGCTTATAGTTTTGCCTCCCAACGTATTCACCTCAAGGGTGATGTCAACAATAAATAACTCATGCTACCCATATTCAACTAGACATATGTGCCTAGATCTTTCCTCACCACATGATGCTTGCCAAAGGAGAAAACAAAAAGTAATAAAGAGAAAACTTTGATTCTTTGCATAAAAGTAAATACATAAAAGTAGAATATAGGCCCTTCGCAGAGGGAAGTAGAGGTTGCCATGCGCTTATTTGTTTGTATGATCAACCCCTTAGTGCAAAAGAACGTCACGTTGCATGGCCCCTTGTGATAGCGACCTTTATTATGCAGTCTGTCGCTTTTATTCTTCATCATCACAAGTTCGTGCAATGCTCAATTTTCTCTTACACTAAATGATCTCACACATTTAGAAGCAATTTTTATTGCCTTTTTGCACCGTTGACAACTTACTTGAGGGATCTTGCTCAATCCCTAGGTAGGTATGGTGGAAACTTGAAAATAATATTTGGGTTTAAGGGTTTTTGGATGCACAAGTAGTATCTCTACTTTGTGCGGAATTTTTGGCTAGCAAAGATAGGGGGAAAGCACCACATGTTAAAGGATCTATGACAATATGACTTCTATGTGAATATGAACAAACATAAATCATTAAGTTGTCTTCCTTGTCCAATGTCAACAATTTTGGCATACAATATTTTGATGGGGGCTCACAATCACAAAAGATTTCTAGGATAGTATATTTATATGTGAATCTTCTCTTCCCTTATTAATTCTTTCATGAGTTGCATCATTGACTAATGCTATGTTTATCAATCTCTAATAAAATTTTCTACTTATACTTTTACTTATGTGTTGCCATCACCTACCATAAGATTAGTATATGATCTTCTTGATTTATTTCCTTTCTTTTGTTTATTTCCTTTCCTTTTATTTATTTCCTTTCCTTTTATTTATTTCCTTTTTTAGTTGCAACAAGAAAGTAAAGAAAGAAAAAACTCAAACTAAACTTTATTATATATCTTGCACACGATTACAAGGATAGATCACTAAGCAAACTCTCAAAGAAGAAAGGATCGGACTAAACTTTTATTCATCTAAAGCAAAAGATCAAACTAAAATAAGAAAAGGCAAAAAGATAGTGGGGATGATACGATACCGGGGCACCTCCCCCAAGCTTGGCGAAAGCCAAGGGGGGTGCCCATACCCGATATTCAATTTTCCTTTGGTGGTGAAGATGATGGTGGTGGTGATGAAGTAGTATTCTCCAATATGACCATGAGTAGATCCTTCAAACCTTGAATCTCCCAAAGGGCTTGATGAAGTAACTCACTGTTTTTCTTCACCTCAGCCATTATGTGTTTTTTTCCTGCACTATTTTCTCTTGGCCGTGATATGTCCCAATTGGACGGTATGTGCCTACGAGGAGTGTTCTTGAACCCATAATTGTGAATCAAATTGCGAAAATTGTTACGATGTAACCTGTGTAAAGGCCTCCTCGGTGGGAGTTCTTCTTGCACTTCCAGGCTCGCTTGATTGTTTGATGATCCCATGGCTCGATGAGGATTAGGGTGAGTAGAGATGCCAGCTAATGTGCCCCTCTCGGAGGCTGGAGAGTGAACCCCAAAAGGATTTTCCTCCTCTTCCTCCATAGCGACCTCTTTAGGTTCATCTCTCCTTAGATCCTCCTAAACCACCCTTGTGTCTTCTTCTCCATTGTTGAAGGGTGAGGAAGACATGATGTTGGTCTAGCTAAATCTGTCAGAAAACAGCAAGGAAAAGAGAACAGAAGATTTCTCCGCGATACGGTGGTCAGCAGGTTCGGGGAGTATATAAAGATTTTTTATCTTGGGGAACAAGCAAACTGTAGAAAAACGGAGTCCGGAAGGTGTCCCAGGTGGGCACAACCCACCTGGGCGCACCGCCCACCAGGGTACGCTTCCTTGAAGTTTATTATTTTCCTAGTTTTCTAAATATTCCAAAACTGGCAAAAAATATTTTTGCGGGTTTTTCGGAGTCCGTTTACTTACCGTATCACGTACCTCCTTATTTTCACGATTCTGTAGTGTTCCGAAAGGACTCTTTTATGTGTTCTTCCGGTGTCAAAGTTTGGATAATGTTACTTTCAACATTAATGGGCGTACCTGAGATATTATGTTTTATTAGTTGCCCATTGACAACCTTCGGGTTAGTACCTTCGGCATTATTTATTTTGATGGCCCCAGACCGATAAACCTCCTCGATAACATATGGGCCTTCCCATTTTGAGAGGAGTTTTCCTGGAAAGAATCTGAAACGAGAGTTGTACAAAAGAACATATTCTTCGAATTTAAACTCATGCTTTTGGATTCTCTTGTCATGCCATCTTTTAACTTTTCCTTTGAATAATTTTGCATTTTCATAAGCTTGGGTTCTCCATTCATCTAATGAGCTAATATCAAATAAACTCTTTTCAGCGGCAAGTTTTAAATCATAATTGAGTTCCTTGATTGCCCAATATGCTTTATGTTCTAACTCAAGAGGAAAATGACAAACTTTTCCATAAACCATTTTATAAGGAAACATACCCATAGGATTTTTATATGTTGTTCTATAAGCCCAAAGTGCATCATCTAATTTCTTAGACCAATTCTTCCAAGATCTATTGATAGTCTTTTGCAAGATTAATTTTATTTCTCTATTGCTAAGTTCTACTTGACCACTAGACTTAGGATGATAAGGTGATGCAATTCTATGGTTAACAATCATACTTGGCAAGCATTTTACGGAAAGCACCATGAATGAAGTGTGAACCACCATCAGTCATTAAATATCTAGGGACTCCAAACCTTGGGAAAAATAACTTCCTTAAGCATTTTAATAGAGGTGTTGTGATCAGCACTACTGGTTGGAATAGCTTCTACCATTTAGTAACATAATCAACAGCAACCAAAATATGTGTATACCCATTAGAGGAAGGAAAAGGTCCCATGTAATCAAATCCCCAAACATCAAATGGTTCACAGCAAGTGAATAATTCATAGGCATTTCTTGGCGCTTACCGATATTACCTATTCTTTGACATTCATCACAAGATAAGATGAACTTACGGGCATCCTTGAAGAGAGTAGGCCAATAAAATCCAGATTGCAATACCTTGTGAGCAGTTCTATCTCCAGCATGATGCCCTTTGTAAGCTTTGGAGTGACATTTCCATAGGATTTGTACCTGTTCATGCTCAGGTACACAACGTCTAATAATACCATCTACTCCTTGTTTATAAAGATGTGAGTCATCCCAAAAGTAGTGTCTTAAATCATAGAAGATTTTTTTATTTTGTTGGTAAGTAAAGCTAGGTGGTAAATATTTAGCAACAATGTAATTAGCATAGTCAGCATACTAAGGAGTATTATGAGCAATATTTATTGCAGCTAACTACTCATCAGGAAAACTATCATTTATAGGTAGTGGGTCATCAGGCACATTTTCAAGCCTAGACAAGTTATCAGCTACGGGGTTCTCAACTCCTTTTCTATCAGTGATATGTAAATCGAATTCTTGTAGCAAGAGAACCCATCGAATAAGTCTAGGTTTAGCATCTTTCTTTTCCATAAGATATTTAATAGCAGCATGATCGGTGTGAACAATTACTTTTGAATCAACAATATAAGGTCTAAATTTATCACAAGCAAACACCACTGCTAAGAATTCTTTTTCAGTAGTTGCATAGTTTGTTTGAGCAGTGTCTAGAGTTTTACTAGCATAATGAATAACATTCAGTTTCTTATCAACTCCTTGTCCTAGAACAACACCAATAGCATAATCACTAGCATCACACATAATTTCAAAAGGCAAGTTCCAATCAGGTGGTTGAACAATAGGTGCAAAAATTAGGGCTTTCTTGAGTGTTTCAAAGGCTTCTAAACAATCATCATAAAAAGAGGAATATCATTTTGCAAATGATTCGTAAAAGGCCTAGAAATTTTTAGAAAAGTCTTTGATAAATCTCCTATAGAAACCAGCATGACCTAATAAACTACGAATACCTTTGATATCTTTAGGACATGGCATTTTCTCAATTGCATCAACCTTAGCTTTGTCCACTTCAATACCTCTTTCAGAAATTTTATGGCCCAAGACAATACCTTCATTAACCATAAAGTGACACTTCTCCCAATTCAAGACAAGATTTGTTTGCTCGCATCTCTGCAAAACTTGATCAAGATTGCTTAAACAATCATCAAAAGACTTCCCGTAAACGGAGAAGTCATCCATGAAAACCTCAACAATCTTTTCACAAAAGTCAGAGAATATAGCAGTCATACATCTTTGAAAGGTAGCAGGTGCATTGCATAAACCAAAAGGCATACGTCTATAAGCATAAGTTCCAAAGGGACAAGTGAAAGTGGTCTTTTCTTGATTAGGTTGAGAAACATGTATTTGTGAAAAACCAGAATATCCATCAAGGGAGCAAAAATGTGTGTGCTTAGATAATCTTTCTAGCATTTGATCAATAAAAGGCAGAGGGTAATGATCTTTTCTAGTTGCTTTGTTTAATTTTCTAAAATCAATTACCATTCTATAGCCTGTAACAGTTCTTTGTGGAATAAGTTCATTCTTATCATTAGGAACAACAGTAATACCCCCTTTCTTAGGGACACAATGAACAGGACTTACCCATCTACTCTCAGCTATGGGATAGATTATACCTGCTTCCGGAAGTTTTAATATTTCCGTTCTTACCACTTCTTTTATTTTCGGATTTAACCGACATTGGTAATCAACAACGGGTTTAGCAGCAGGTTCCATATTAATTTTGTGCTGACATAGAGTGGGACTAATGCCCTTTAAATCATCAAGAGTATATCCAATAGCAGCTCGGTGCTTCCTTAGAACTTTCAATAATCTTTCTTCCTCATGTTCTAAAAGGTTGGCACTAATAATAACAGGATATATCTTCTTTTCACCAAGATAAGCATATTTCAAAGTATCTGGAAATTGTTTTAATTCAAACACAGGATCACCTTTAGGTGGAGGAGGACCTCCTAGAGTTTAAATAGGCAAATTGTTTTTAAGCAGAGGACGTTGTTCAAACAAAATCTTACCTATTTCATTTCTTTCATGCACATGTAAATCATATTCATGGTCTAGCAAATATTGTTCTAAGGGATCAGTAGGTGGCACATCAATAGAAGCAAGACCAATTATTTCATCCTTACTAGGCAATTCCTTTTCATGAAGCTTTCTACTAAACTTGGAAAAATTAAACTCATGAGACTCATCACCAAAACTAACACCGACAGTTTGTTTCTCACAGTCTATTCTAGCATTAACAATGTTCAAGAAAGGTCTACCAAAGATAATGGGACAAAAGTCATCTTGTGGGGAAACAAGAACAAGAAAATCAGTAGGGTATTTTATTTTCCCACACAAGACTTCAACATTTCTAACAATCCCAATTGGTGATATATTGTCTCTATTAGCAAGTTTAATACTGACATCTATGTCTTCTATCTCTGCGGGTGCTATGTCATTCATAATTTCTTGATATAAGGTGTAAGGAATAGCACTCACACTAGCACCTAAGTCACATAAACCATGATAACAGTGATCTCCTATTTTAACTCAGACAATGGGCATGCCAACAACAGGTCTATGTTTATCCTTTTTATCAGGTTTGGCAATTCTAGTAGCTTCTTCGCAGAAGTAAATAACATGCCCATCCATATATTCTTCCAAGAGATCTTTAATCATAGCAATACTAGGTTCTACTTTGATTTGTTCATCAGATTTAGGTGTTCTAATATAGCTTTTGTTAACCACAGTTGAAACTATAGCATGTTCCTTTATCTTAACAAGGAAAGGTGGTTTCTCAATATAAGCAGCAGGCACAACTAGATCAACATTATAAATTATGGTTTCTTATTTAATTGGTCCTGGTTCTTTAATTTCTTCTTTAATAGGTGGGTGATATTTAAACCACTTCTCTTTAGGGAGATCAACATGAGTAGCAAATGATTCACAAAAGGAGGCTACTATCTCAGAGTCAACTCCATATTTAGTGCTAAATTTTTGAAAAGCATTGGTATTCATTAAAGATTTAACACAATCATACTTAAGTTTAATACCTGAGTCTTTACCTTCGTCGAGTTCCCAATCTTCAGAGTTGCGTTTAATTCTTTCCAAAAGATCCCACCGGAATTCAATAGTCTTCTTCATAAAAGAACCAGCACAAGAAGTATCAAGCATGGTTTGATCATTACGAGAAAGCCGAGCATAAAAATTCTGGATAATAATTTCTCTTGAGAGCTCATGGTTGGGGCATGAATATAACATTGACTTAAGCCTCCCCCAAGATAGAGCGATACTTTCTCCTTCACGAGGTCAAAAATTATATATATAATTCCGATCACAATGAACTAGATGCATGGGATAATTTTTTTGATGGAACTCCAATTTCAATCGATTCCAATTCCAGGATCCAATATCATCGCATAGCCTATACTATGCCAATGCTTTTCCCTTAAAAGATAAAGGGAAAACCTTCTTCATAACTTCATCTCTGGCTAAACCTGCAAGCTTAAACAATCCACAAATTTGTTCCACATATATCAAGTGCATATCAGGATGTTCGGTTCCATCTACTGCATAAGGATTAGCTAGCAGTTGTTCTATCATACCCGAAGGAATTTCTTATTCAATATTTTCAGTAGGTGCAGTAGGTTGAGGGGTAGCTAATTGTGTTTCCGGTCGAGGTGAAGATACCCTGAATAAACCCCTCAAAGGATTGTTTTCCATAGTAACAAGTGACAATAAATTTTAGCACACTATATAAATGTTTCCTTACTAAATTCCACTTACCAAAGGCGCTTCACTCCCCGGCAGCGCCAGAAAATAGCCTTGATGATCCACAAGTATAGGGGATCAATTGTAGCTCTTTTCGATAAGTAAGAGTGTCGAACCCAACGAGGAGCAGAAGGAAATGACAAGTGGTTTTCAGCAAGGTAATGTCTGCAAGTGCTGAAATTGTAAGTAGCAGAGTAGTTCGATAGCAAGATAATTTGTAACCAGCACGTAACGATAGTAGTAGCAAAAGTGCAGCAAGGTGTTCCAATCCTTTTGAGGCAAAGGACAGGCCAAAACGGTCCCTTATGATAAGCAAAGCGTTCTTGAGGGTACACGGGAATTTCATCTAGTCACTTTCACCATGTTGGTTTGATTTGTGTTCGCTACTTTGATAATTTGATATGTGGGTGGACCGGTGCTTAGGTGTTGTTCTTACTTGAACAAACCTCCTACTTAAGATTAACCCTCCCGCAAGCATCCGCAACTACGAGAAAAGTATTAAGAATAAATTCTAACCATAGCATTAAACTTTTGGATCCAATCGGTCCCTTACGGAATAGCGCATAAACTGGGGTTTAAGCTTCTGTCACTCTCGCAACCCATCATCTAATTGCTACTCCAGAATGCATTCCCTTAGGCCCAAATATGGTGAAGTGTCATGTAGTTGACGTTCACATGACACTACTAAGGGAATCACAACATACATACTATCAAAATATCGACACATATCAAGTTCACATGATTACTTGCAACATGATTTCTCCCGTGACCTCAAGAACAAAAGTAACTACTCACAAATGATAATCATGCTCAAGATCAGAGGGGCATTAAATAGCATATTGGATCTGAACATATAATCTTCCACCAAATAAACCATATAGTAATAAACTACAAGATGTAATGAACACTAGTAGTCACCCACAAGCACCAATCTATTGTTTCGGTAACAAGAGATGAACTAGGGTTTGAGATGAGATGGCGCTGTTGAAGATGTTGATGGAGATAGCCCTCCCCAAGATGGGAGAGTTGTTGGTGATGATGATGACGATGATTTCCCCCTCCGGGTGGGAAGTTCCCCTGGCGGAATCGCTTCGCCGGAGGGCAAAAGTGCTCCTGCCGAAGTTCCACCTCGAGATGGCGGCGCTCCGCCCCGAAAGTCCTCTCCTTATTTTTTCTAGGCCAAAATGACTTATATACCAGAAGATGGGCACCGAACGTGGGTGATAACCCACAAGTATAGGGGATCGTTTGTAGCCTTCTTCGATAAATAAGAGTGTCGAACCCAACGAGGAGCTAAAGGCAGAACAAATATTCCCTCAAGTTCTATCGACCACCGATACAACTCTACGCACACTTGACGTTTGCTTTACCGGAACAACTATGAAACTAATTTGTAGAAGTGATGCTAGAACTACTTTGCAAGAATAAAACTAGAAGTACTTTGCAATATAATAAAAGTTAGGTGTTTAGTAAAAGGGTTTGTGTCAACAAGAAAGTTATTTGTCCCTAGGCAATCGATAACAAGTACCGGTAGTCATTCTTGCAATTTTATATGAGGAAGAGGCATGAGCTAACATACTTTCTCTACTTGGATCATATGCACTTATGATTGGAACTCTAGCAAGCATCCGTGACTACTAAAGATCATTAAGGTCGTGAAACCCAACCATAGCATTAAGTATCAAGTCCTCTTTACTCCCATATGTCATACCCCACTTACACGGGTTTAAGCTTCTGTCACTCGCGCAACCCACCATAAGCGAACCATGAACATATTGCAACACCCTACAACAGGGGCCCCTCACGTTTGCATGAGAACGGAGGGCACCATAGGAAAGCACCATAAATAAAATATACAATCATACCAACCAAGATAACGATTAACCCACAGGACAAAACGGATCTACTCAAACATCATAGGATAACCATAGATCGTTGGGAAATAATATATGGAGTTGAGCACCATGTTTAAGTAGAGATTACAGCGGGGAGAAGGGGTGTTACACCGCTGCATAGAGGGGGAGAGAGTTGGTGTTTACGGTAGCAATATTGTTGATGTAGATCGCTGTCTCGATCGTTGCCCCGGCGGCACTTCGGCACCACCGAAAGTAAGGGGGAGAGAGCCCCCCTCCTTCTTCTTCTTCCTTGGCCTCCCCCTAGATGGGAGGAGAGTCCCCCTCTGGTCCTTGGTCTCCATGGCGGCGGAGGGGTGGGAGCTCCTCTGAGATTGGAAATCCCTCTCAGTTCTCTTCTGTTTCGCGTCCCCCTGATCTAGCCGAAAACCGTTTCTTATATTTCGGGAGATCCGCAACTCCGATTGCGCTGAGATTTTAACACGATTTTTTCCGGATATAAGCTTCCCTGCGCCCGAAGTAGAGCTCCAACCGACGTTGGAGGAGGGCACAACCCACCACCATGCGCCAGGGGCCTCTGGCGCGCCCTGGTGTCTTGTGGGCTGTGTGGGCCTCCGTTCGCAGTGATTCCAACTCCCAAAAATCAAATATATTCCAAAATAATTCTCCGTAAAGTTTTATTGCATTTGGACTTCGTTTGATATGGATTTTCTGCGATACAAAAATCATGCAAAAAACAGGAACTGGCACTGGGCACTGGATCAAGAGGTTAGTCCAATAAATCATATAAAAAGTTGCCAAAAGTATGTAAAACTTGTATAATATTGGCATGAAACAATCAAAAATTATAGATACGACGAAGACGTATCATCATCCCCAAGCTTAATTCCTGCTCATCCTCGAGCAGGTAAATGATAAAAAACATAATTTTTGATGTGGAATGCTACCTAGCATAAACTTGATCATATGTCTAGTCATGGCATGAATATTAAGACATAAGTGATTCAAAGCAATAGTCTATAATTTGACATAAAGACATCAATACTCAGGCATCCAAACAAACAATCATGTCTTTCAAAATATCAACGCTAAAGAAAGTTATCCCTACAAAATCATATAGTCTTGTCATGCTCTGTCTTCTTAACACAAAGTATTTATCATGCACAACCCCGATGACAAGCCGAGCAATTGGTTCATACTTTTTAACGCGCTTCATCTTTTTCAATCTTCATGCAATACATGAGCGCAAGCCATGGATATAGCACTATAGGTGGAATAGAGTATGATGATAGGGGTAAATATATAGAAGACAAATAAGTAAGAAAGTCTCACATCGATGCGGCTAACCAACGGGCTATGGAGATGCCCATCAATCGATACCAATGTAAGGAGTAGGGATTGCCATGCAACATAATGCACTAAGAGCTATAAGTGTATGAAAGCTCAATATGAAAACTAAGTGGGTGTGCATCTAATCCTATAATGAAAAATTGCCACTAGTATATGAAAGTGACAACATAGGAGACTCTCCATATGAAAAACTTGGTGCTACTTTGAAGCACAAGTGTGGCAAAGGATACTAACAATGCCCCTTCTCTCTTTGTTTATTTTTTTATTTTTTTTCCTTTCTTTCTTTTCTTTCTTTTTTTGTCTTTTTTGTCTTTTTCCCTTTTTTCTTTTTTTCTCTCTCATTGTCCGGAGTCTCATCCCGACTTGTGGGGGAATCATAGTCTCCATCATCCTTTCCTCACTGGGGCACTCCTCTAAAAATGAATAATGATGATCATCACACTTCTATTTACTTATAACTCAAAAGAAATAAAACTTACAACTCGATACCTATGACAAAGTATGACTCTATATGAATGCCTCTGGCATGTACCAGGATGTGCAATGATCTAGCGTAGCATGTATAAAAAATGATGAACGGTGGCTGAGCCACAACTACTATGTCAGCTATATGATCATGCAAAGCAATATGACAATGAATGCTCAAGTCATCAAACGGAAGTGGTGGAAGTTGCATGCCAATATATCTCATGGACAATGAATGCTCAAGTCATCAAACGAAAGTCATAGCTGGCGTCGACGGCGGCCATCCACCAGCCGGTCGCCAACACCGTATGGAGACGATCCATGGTGCCATGCCGCAGGCCGGCTTCGTGGACCATCTAGCATAGTCGCTGGCTGCTCGCGCGCATCGCCGCCATGGGTCTGGAGTGGGCACTTTTGCGCTTATTAGTGTAGGTGCTTAGGCAAATGCTTAGGTGCATACAATGTGGTAGATGCATTGGAATGGAGGGGCGCCTTTATATGAGTGTAAACTGCGTTGCATTCACATTGTGCTGCCTCTTTTCCCGGTCCTCCCATTACTTCCCTCATGCATTCACACGATGCTAATTGAAGGAGGATGGATCATTGGCCGTTCAACATTTCGGGAACAGCTACCCTCTCCCTCGTCTACATTAAAGCCGTATCAGGAACTGCGCCGCCCGCTGTCAAATCAAATAGTACTGCCCCGCCCACTACACGCCTGGCTGAACACTCCTCCTCGCCTCCATCTATGCTTAATTACTGAATTTTAGTTGCAAAAATTAGATACTGCTAGTGATTTTTAGCTTCATATTTTGACAAATAGCAGTGTTACAAGGTTGGCAAATGGCAATGTTACTAGATCAACAAATGCCAACCTTTCTAGTTTGACAAATGGCAACATAGCCAATATGACAGATGCAAATCGCACCAAATTATTTGTAAGTGGTTCACACGGGTCATCCAAAAGAACCGTTTGTGTTCAAGAGATGCACAAATCCTGCTCTCACTTTGCATGAATTTCAGACGAGTTTTGGATTTACTAGAATTTAAAAACCAGGTATCTCAATGTTCGCGGCCGAGTGACGGTGGCAGGGTGTTTGACATTCATTCACATTTCTTGCATGGGACCTAAGCATGCACCCAAGGACAAAAGATTTGATTTTTCAACAAATTTCTATGCACCGGAGCATGTGCATGTAGTTCAAATTTGAATTATGCACATAAATGCATTGAAAACTCAGTTAATGCATAAAAATGTCCAGACGAACCCCGAAAATCACAAAAAATAACACAACACTCCTGTTGTTCTATGTTGACATGAGAAAAAAATTGAAAGCAATAAGAGGCAATGGATATCGTTTTGCCCCCAAAGGTGGGGCGTTCCCTACCGAAACCATCATGCTTGTTGTGAGAAGCTCTAGTTTGTGAGAAGCATATACCCAAACCTGCCCCAAATGGGACAAAAAAATTACCACGGCATGTTGACGCCGCTCCATGATAGCATGCCAAGTTTCATGAATTTCATACGAGTTGGATTTACTAGAATTTAAAACCAGGCATCTCAATGTTTTGCCGGCAATCAACAGTGCCATGGTGTTTGAAATTCATTCCCATTTCTTGCATGGGACCTAAGCATGCACCCAAGGACACAGATTTGATTTTTCAACCAATTTATATGCACCGGAGCATGTGCAATGTAGTTCAAATTTGAATCATGCACATAAATGCATTGAAAACTCACTTAATGCATAAATATGTCCAAACGAACCTCAAAAAAACAGAAAAAAATAACACAACACTCCTGTTGTTCTGTGTTGACACGAGGAAATTTTTGAAAGCAATAAGAGGCAATGGATATAATCTCGTCCCCAAAGGTGGGGCGTTCCCTACCGAAACCATCATGCTTGTTGTGAGAAGCTCCGGTTTGTGAGAAGCATATACCCAAACCTGCCACAAATGGGACAAAAAATTTACCACGGCATGTTGATGCCGCTCCATGATAGCATGCCAAGTTTCATGAATTTCAGACAAGTGTTGGATTTACTAGAATTTAAAAACCAGGCATCTCAATGTTTTGCCGGCAATCAACGGTGACATGGTGTTTGAAATTCATTCCCATTTCTTGCATTGGACCTAAACATGCACCCAAGGACACAGATTTGATTTTTCAACCAATTTATATGCACTGGAGCATGCGCATGTAGTTCAAATTTGAATTATGCACATAAATGCATTGAAAACTCAGTTAATGCATAAAAATGTCCAAACGAACCCCGAAAAATCACAAAAAATAACACGACACTCATGTTGTTCTGTGTTGACACGAGAAAAAATTTGAAAGCAATAAGAGGCAATGGATATTGTTTCGTCCCCAAAGGTGGGGCGTTCCCTACCGAAACCATCATGCTTGTTGTGAGAAGCTCTGGTTTGTGAGAAGCATATACCCAAACCTGCCCCAAATGGGACAAAAAATTACCATGGCATGTTGATGCCGCTCCATGATAGCATGCCAAGTTTCATCAATTTCAGACGAGTTTGGAATTTACTAGAATTTAAAAACCAGGTATCTCAATGTTTTGCCGGCAATCAACGGTGCCATGGTGTTTGAAATTCATTCCCATTTCTTGCATGGGACCTAAGTATGCACCCAAGGACACAGATTTAATTTTTCAACCAATTTATATGCACTGGAGCATGTGCATGTAGTTCAAATTTGAACTATGCACATAAATGCATTGAAAACTCACTTAATGCATAAAAATGTCCAAACGAACCCCAAAAAATCACAAAAAATAACACAACACTCCTGTTGTTCTATGTTGACACGAGAAATTTTTTGAAAGCAATAAGAGGCAATGGATATCGTTTCGTCCCCAAAGGTGGGGCATTCCCTACCGAAACCATCATGCTTGTTGTGAGAAGCTCTGGTTTGTGAGAAGCATATAGCCAAAGCTCCCCCAAATGGGACAAAAAATTACCACGACATGTTGATGCCGCTCCATGATAGCATGCCAAGTTTCATGAATTTCAGACGAGTTTTTGATTTACTAGAATTTAAAAACCAGGCATCTCAATGTTTTGCCGGCAATCAACGGTGCCATGGTGTTTGAAATTCATTCCCATTTCTTGCATGGGACCTAAGCATGCACCCAAGGACAAATATTTGATTTTTCAACCAATTTATATGCACTAGAGCATGTGCATGTAGTTCAAATTTGAATTATGCACATAAATGCATTGAAAACTCACTTAATGCATAAAAATGTCCAAACGAACCCCAAAAATCACAAAAAATAACACAACACTCTTGTTGTTCTATGTTGACACGAGAAATTTTTTGAAAGCAATAAGAGGCAATGGATATCATTTCGTCCCCAAAGGTGGGGCGTTCCATACCGAAACCATCATGCTTATTGTGAGAAGCTCTGGTTTGTGAGAAGCATATACCCAAACCTACCCCAAATGGTACAAAAAATTTACCACTGCATGCTTATGCTGCTCCATGATAGCATGCCAAGTTTCATTAATTTCAGACGGGTTTTGGATTTACTAGGATTTAAAAACCAGGCATCTCAATGTTTTGCCGGCAATCAACGGTGCCATTGTGTTTGAAATTCATTCCCATTTCTTGCATGGGACCTAAGCATGCACCCAAGGACAAAGATTTGATTTTTCAACGAATTTATATGCACTGGAGCATGTGCATGTAGTTCAAATTTGAATTATGCACATAAATGCATTGAAAACTCACTTAATGCATAAAAATGTCCAAACGAACCCTAAATAATTCCAATTCATTTATGATCACTATAAATAAAAGGTCTAGCAATTCAAACACCGTCCATGGCCGCTGTGACCCCATTATGTAATTCAAATCAAGACGAAAAATCAAATCGATCTCACATAGTTTATTATAACCAACCGTGTGAGATGCAGCACAAAATATCTTCGGACCGTGTCTGAATAAGGGACCGTGTCTGATGACACTTTGCGCGCCAGTTTTTTTGGCTGAAGCGTTTTCAAATTTTCGGCTTCCGCGGAAATATCTACCTCCCCGCCTCCTCCCCCTTACCAAAATCCACATTTCCCCTCTTTCTGCCTTCCTTTCCAAGTTGAAACCTTCACTCCTTGCTTGCAGCACCGCCGCCTCCTCGTCGGCGACCCTCCTTCACGCTGCTCGGCCTCGCCTATCCAGGCAGGTAATCCACACCCGACCCCCATCCTCCTCCTCCTCCTCCTTCCACATCCCACATGCCCCGACCGCCGGCATGAGCGCGACACCTTCCACCCAAATCACTGACCCCTCCACCAAATAAGCGTTGGCCTAAGCCATGGTGCACGTAGTATAGCCAGGACCTCAAGGAGCATTTGGCAGCAGAGAAGCAAATCTTGGCCGCACGCGTGGATGAGGTCGCGATGGCTGCCATTCGTGCCGACCCCCAGATCTTGGAGGAGCACCTCGCCGTCGAGGCCACCATTGACGCCTCGCGCGCCGACGCCGCGACGCGGTTGGCTACTTTAAACGATAGTTTGTGGCGTTTTCTCGAGGCCACCGTCGGTGCTTTCGATGAAGACTACGAGGTGTTTTCTCAGCGTGCACGTGCTTACCTCATCTCGAGAGCCGGCAGGTTGGTGCCCGGAGCGGCTCAGGCAACTCACCACTACAACGAGGGCACCCACGATGCGGAGGCCTCGCCCTCTTCCATGTCCAAGGAGCCAATCGTCATCGATATCTCCGACAATGAGGAGTAGCTTGTCTTATTAGCTCACTATAAGGACCCATGTTCAGTTTGCTAGCTACTGCCTTTCCTTAACAAATTCTAGTGAATTGTGCTATCTACTTTTACCATGCAATCTTCTGCTATAGTGTATATGTTCTATATGTCGTGCAATGTGGTGTTCAATTAACTGCTTGGTTCAATTATGCAAATGTGATGTTCAATTCTTCAGGGTGCAATATTTCCAAGTTGTTAAGCATGCTTGGTTTGGTTAACTGTCTGATCTTCTATTAGGAGTATGTTATATTGTTCAATTGGTGTTTAGTTAGCTGCTTGGTTCATTTGTTGTGGCTTGGTTCACTTGTTGTGGTGTTTAGTTAACTGCTTGGTTCAATTCTACATTGCGATGTTCAATTATTGTGGCTGCATTCTGTTACTGTATACCATGTGAGGAATAAATCAAATTTGGCTGTGCTAAATACATGAGAAACAAATACAATTGCTATATTTCCAAGTTGTTAAGCATGCTTGGTTTGTTTAACTGTCTGATCTTCTATTAGGAGTATGTTATATTGTGCAATGTGGTGCGCAGTTAATGTTTGGTTCATTTGTTGTGGTGTTTAGTTAACTGCTTGGTTCAATTCTGCAATGCGATGTTCAATTGTTGTGGCTGCATTCTGTTATTGTATACCATGTGAGGAATAAATCGATTTTGGCTGCACTTAATACATGGGAAACATATACAAGTGCTATATTTCATGGTTCTTAATCATGCTTGGTTTGGATAAATGGGTTTTCCATGTGGCTTGAATTAATCTGATGAATCTGCAATGTGCTTATTTTTCATCAACATATTTTACTGATAGCATGCGAACCCTTACTTAACCTGATGACTAACTACCTTATATGTGTTGCAGGGAAACAATGGGAAGCACTGAGGTTTACAAGATGGTACTAACTATTATACCTTGCCTTTTTAATTCCTTTGCCCCGTTTCCAATATAGAGAAGATATTTATGCACATCCTTGTTTTCAGGGTTCACTGATGATTACCTCTCAAACCACCTCTGTGGTCAGGAGGCGAGGCATACAACACCCACGGTTCAATATTGAAGTGTTCCTGAAGAGGTCGAAGGATGGACGGTCAATCATCCACACGCACTGGCCTAAAGTTGCAAAGACCTTCAACATGAATGAAGGATCAATATTCACCTTCCGCTTCAGCAGTTTTCTAGATGAGATGCATCTCTCTATGTACCGTCTATGATGCTAATTTCAAAAGGTTCTAGATGTTGCATGTGAAACTTGCTGCTGGTGCAGTTGTGTAATGGGGTAGCTGAGTGCTGAAGTTATATCATGTTGTACTCCGATGTATTTCAATTATGGAATCATGCTTCCTTAATATGGAAATGGAATATATTATGTGCTTAATATGAATGTCAATTAGATTAGTAAATGGATTATTAATAATAGGGCAATTAGCCTGCTAATTGGGTTTTCCTATTGCAAACGGTTAATGAGAAAACACCGTGGGCGATGACCTCAGGCAACGCACACAGTTTCTAGGAATAAACCGTGTTGGATCAATGAACAATCACACACGACATTCTCTTCAAAACTGTTTGCGTTACGCCACCTTGCGCAAACGTTTTCCTTGTAGTGACTGTGTGGGATGTATATACGAACGGAAACGTTTAGTGGTGACTGACTGTGTGGGATGTACTTATGACCGAAAATGATTTCGCCTATAAAATTGTATTTTTTTAGCACTACTGTATGTATTTTTGTATTTGAGTGCTCGTCAGTCGCACACGACCTCATTGTGCCGACCGTGTGTGCCAGGATGGCATATCCCAAATGGTTTGTGGGTCGTGTGGGAAGGACCCCCCTATCACCCACACTCACTTGGTGACGGTTTCGAATGCCGTCGCGGAAAGGGGTTAAAACCGGTTTGTTTAGGACCAAAGCGTACCCGTGTATGTTGGTGATGTGAACCAAAGTGTTGGTTCCGTTTGTTGATGATGTGAACCAAAGTGTTGGTTCCGTTTGTTGATGATGGAGACCAAAGTGTTGGTCCGTTTGTGATCCGAGAAAGATCACCGTTGGTTACGAGGTAACCCGTTTGTAAGCAAGTCCGAGGGACTTGAGGCACGAGATCATGTTCACTGCATCCCTAGTATGATTTTGCATTGATAATTTGGTTAAATATCATGATATTGTTTGTCATTATGTTTATGCTTGTTGTGAGCTTGCAAGTACGTTCAATGTACTGACCTGGCGTGTCATGCCAGATTCCAGGGAAGTCTCGTTGGATCGGAGTGCTGTCCGAGTCTAGATCGTGTCCACATCGGTTTCCCTATGCTATGGAGTCCCGCTTCGTCGTCATTCCACTGTCGCGTAGTTGTCGTGATCGAGCCCCCTTTATGTTCACTAAATAATGTACATATTGTTTAGCCGCACCGTGTGTGCCGCTTGGCCTCGCAACTTGATGTAAAGTCGAACTATGTCCCACTAGTATCAATAAATCGGTTGTTTTCTGTACCAAATGTTGTGTGTTGCCAGAAGACATGATCTCTGGGCTGGCAATGCAAGGTAAACCAGTTGCTCTGAGCCGGGGTGCCACAACGCTTAATATCAGAGCTGCGCTGACTGTAGGACACGTTAGGCCCTGACACGCGAAGTAAACGCTAGTTAGTTTGCTAATTGAGTGTCGTTAGTGTTTGCATCTGGATGCTGCATTACATGCATTAGACTTATTGTTATTACTAACTGGTTAATGGTTGTGAGTGTAGATGGCTCAGGTGCCGTATCCATGTCAGTTGGAGCTGATGCCATACACTTCACCACATCTTCTTCGTAACGTGTGGCGTCGATTGTACCCTCACGGTGACGACCCATCATATCGGGTGTACCGGGAGCGTCTAGCCGACTCCCTGTATGAGTATCACGCCATGGTTACTCTACGCACCAGTTCGTCTGCAGGCTCTTACGCTCGTACCTCTCGGAGCGGTTATGCATCCACCGCTGCTCAGGCCATCCAGTATGCTGCATTCGAGATTCTTGTTGAGTTACGCTATACAGAGGCTCGGATGCAGAACCACCCAGGTTTTCGTTTCTACCCATTTTGCACGATGATGGTCATGTTCATTTTCATTCCGTTGATCCGGCGTCTGATACTGACACTAGCCACCTTTCTCGATATATCACTACTAGTTATCTTCTGATTCACGAGTTGGCTCGTGAGCTGAATCATGCTTGTTCTGCTTTAGCCGCCGCTAGATCCTACCCTACTCCACCTTCTATGGGATTTACTCCTTATGTTGTGCCCAGTTCTAGCTCGCTTATTTCCCCGATTACTCCCCCGAGTAGCTCGGGCACCTCGACTGTGAACCCACACAGTGCTCCTGCTAACCGGGCGTCTCTTCTTGCTACCCCCGCGGCTCCCATGATCCTTTCTCATCCCGCGCCTACCCCTGAGGGAGATCCCTTGAGGCAGCGTCGTCGTCTTACCTTTAACCCAGAGGTCTCGGTTGGCGTCGTCAGTTCAGGATCTGGGTCTGACTCAGGAGAGGATCCGGCAGCGCCGGCAGAGTCTTAGAGCGTCTGAGTATCCACAGTTGTCATGTTGATGTACGGATGTAGTCGTACGAGTCATGATATCCCGTTTCATGTATGAGAGTAGTCGAACTTATCATGGTGTTTATCTTTCATGTATGAGTCTATGTATAATTATGTTGGAACTTTTTATTATTCACCGTGTTTTCTTCGATATTCCATTTTCTTTTCTTTCGGGTTTTTTCGTTGGCTTTTCCCCACTATTTTGGATGTTGCTCATCACGGTTGCGTTATCTTGGGAAAAACAAATAATAGGATGACGCGGGGAGGTAGCAGCAGTCACGCTTGTGAGGATGTCCCTATTCGCCACTCAGCACGACAGGCAGGGCATTCCCCCGAGCCGTACGATCCACCACCGCCTCCACCGCCACATCCGCCCTCCACCGAGCAAATTTTGCGTATGATTGAGGAAAGAAGGAATAATGATCTGGTTGAATTATTAAAAAGTGTACAAGCTACGGTCGGCCAGAATGGAAATCAGAACGGTCACCACTCCAAACTGTCAAATTTTCAGAGAACCAAGCCTCCCAGTTTCAGTCAAGTTATTGATCCCTTGGAAGCAGACGATTGGTTACGAACTATTGAGAAAAAGCTTGAGATTGCTCGTACTGAAGAAGCTGACAAGGTTCCGTTTGCTACGCATTATCTCGAAGGAGCTGCCACTATATGGTGGGATAATGCGAAAGCCATGTGGCCTGTAGATGAAGAAATCACTTGGACAAAATTCAAAGATCATTTTCGCAAATACCATATTCCTGCTGGTATTATGAAGGTCAAGCAGCGTGAATTCCTCGCGCTCATCCAAGGAAGCATGTCTGTTAGTGAGTATCTGCATAAGTTCAATCATTTGGCCCGCTATTCCCTCTATGATGTGGCCATAGAAGAAAGAAAGATTGACAGATTTCTTGGAGGACTAAACCAGCACCTCAGATGCACTCTCAATATGTTTGATTTCCCGGACTTCCAAACTCTGGTAAACAAGGCCCTCATTGCTGAAAGGGAGCACAAGCTTGTACATGACAACAAGTCTGCCAATAATGATCACAAGCACAAGTTTGAGCCTAAGAAGGATGGTCAGCCAGTGCAGAAGGCTCGTACTTGGCAACACACTCAAGTAGAGTACAAGCCCAATTGGCAGCAGAATGTTAACAAAACCACTACCCAAGTCAAGAATGTCGTAACCAGCCCGGTGTGAGAAGAATGTCAGCGCAACAATTCCTGTTTCAGTTGTGGGCAAACCGGACATTATGCCAGCCAGTGTCCCAAGAACGGCAAGGCAAATGCTCCATTGAGGCCACAAGTCAACCATATGGGGTTGTTGTCGGGGTTCAAGAACGACACCTATGGGATCACAGGGAATCCCTACTACGGTTGTCGGGGCGCGAGGCTGTAAAAAGAGCGGGTTTAGAAGATCAACGCGGGGGAATTTTATCCAGGTTCGGGCCGCAAGCGATGCGTAATACCCTAGTCCTGCTTTGGTGTATATTTGGTGTTCTTGAGATCTTGAACTAGTTGCGGTGCATCCCTAGCCCAAAAAGTCCGAATCCTCTCTCAGTACGCCTCGGGCCTCCTTTTATATGAAAAATGGGTCGCCACAGTGGCACACAGGAGGTGGGAGGTGTCTACAGTGTACAAGTTTATCTCCTGACATCATAGGACAAAACGCATTTAATGCGCTGCCGACGTGTCCTCTTGCCTTATCGGGGACGGCAAGGAATCTCGTCTCGTCCGTCGCCGCCTCGCCTCGCTTCGACGCGCGTCCAAGCTGACAAGGCATGCAGCGCCACGCTGGCTGGCTGGCTGCTGCGCTGGTGCGGTAGCAGAGTCTTCATGAAGATCTTCATGCCACCACGCAGGTGCTTGCTTGGTTGGCCTAGAAGCTGCATGCTGCCACGTAGGTGTGTGCCTAGTTGGCAGGCTGGCTGCTGCGTCGGGACGGCCATGGGGCAGCAAAGCTTTGGTAAGTGCGGGCCTGGTTGTGGCCCCGCAGATGTCCCCGGCAAGGGTCTTGCCGGGGTCTTGTGGGTGTCCCCGGTAAGGGTCTTGCCGGGGGTCTTTGTCTTCTGGTTCTTATCTGGTCTTCCAGACCTTCAGTCTCTACAAAGATCTGCATGCCACCATGCAGGCGCCTCCCGAGCCTTGGTTCCAGTGTTGTTGATGGTGTCGGAACTCTCAAGCTCAAGGGTGGCGGTCTTGCTGGTGTTGGCTAAGTTGCCCCGGCAAGGCTCTTGCCGGGGCAGCGTAGGTCGTCCCCGACAAGGCTCTTGCCGGGGGAAACCCACCTTTCCCCTTCGCTCTTCGCGCCTCTGGTTTCAGCGCAGCTCTGATAGTCTTGTTCCTTGCTTCCTCTGCCCCGCCAACCATGGCCGCAGGTGCGGCTACAGCCGCCTGTGCACAAGTAAAGGGGTACAAAAGGCCCCTACTTTTGTACACCGACAGGAGCCCCCGGGCCTGGGCCACACATAAGCGCAGAGTGTTGTTGGGCCGGGCCGAGAACGGTGTGCGGGCGCGCGTGGCAAAGTCTTGACTGCAGTAACCCCCTCGCTCGTTGCACTTCCCTACGACCCACGTTGGATGCGTGACGTGGGGGTCGTGCATGGAATGAACGCAGCATGCTTGCGTCATCCCACGGTGAATAGTAAAGAGGCGGCTTGCGTCTTTCCTATAAAAGAGGGGAAAACTGCAGGGCCGCTGCTCATTCTCTCCGCCTTGGAACCGTCGTTCCACGTTTCCCACTACACCTGCCCCTTTCACCACGTAGGCCGCATGCACGGCATGGGGTAGGTGACAGACACACGGGATATGGGAAGGCGCGCGATGGCCGATACTTACGCGCCTTTGATTGGGCAGGGAGGGTGGTCGATGACCCCGCTCGTTGCCAACTTAATTAGCCGGACCTGAACGGGCTCTTCAGAGGCGTAGAGCTAGTCTTTAGCCCTCCCCACTCCGCTATAAAAAGGGGACTCGGGAGGAGGAGGAGAGGCATCTTCTCGTGTCTCCCCTTCGTCTCCATTCTCCATCCACTGCCATGGCGAGAGGGCGTGGCCGCGGCCGTTCTTCCGCGGAGGCGACCAGGTCCTCCTCCTGCCAGAGAGCCGAGGTGGTTAAGGAAGAGCCAGCTGCCCAAGGCGAAGGCCACGCTCTAGGTGGAGGTGCCGGACAGGGCCGTGGTCAGCGAGGCGGTCGAGGCCAAGGCGGGCGCGGAAGGGGGACAGCCGCGTCATCGCCATCCCCGTCACCATATCCGCCACTGTCTCCTCCTGCTTCGTCGAGCGGCCATGTCGGGGACACGGCACTGGAGTTCATCCTGCAGCTGCGCGAGCCCCCGCGTAGTCGCCTTCGCCTTCCCGAGGCATTCGCGAGGGTGCTGGAGATCGACCAGCCGCCGAAGCTGAGGCTTCACATGAAGGGGTGTTGCAATGGCGACATGTGGGTGAACACAAGGTTCCCCTTCTCCCATGATGCTCCTTCGTCGGGGCTGGAAAACCTTCGCACGCGCCCATTGCTTGATGAAGGGGCACGTTCTCCTCTTCAAGTTAGTGGAGAGCGACCTGCTCTCCGTTAAGGTCTTCGGGCGCTCGGGACACAGGCTAGGGTGCTGAGCGAAGAGCTCGACCGACGACGAGAGCTCCTCCTCGAGCGACGGTGACGGGGAGGGGGCCAGCGGGGAAGACAACGTGGACGGGTCCGACTAGGCGTCGGACGTCTCGTCCCTAGGCAATGCTGGTAGTAGCACCATCTGCACCTGGCCTTCTCCCCGGCAGGTTGATCTGCCGGGGGCGGAGCAATTCTTGGTGGCGGCTCTTTGAGCCGGCTCCTTGAACTTCTCGGGGCTGCTGCTTCTGGCGGCTGGCGCTGAAGGACCGGAAAAGACGAAGAAGGCGGGTGGCAGGCCGTCAACTCGGAGTATGATGGCACCGACGCCTTCGTCGCGTATTGGCGGCCGCTGCCTCATCTTCCAGCTTCTTCCCCGGCACCATCATCACCAGCCTTCTTCTGGGCGGCCGCCGGGACGTTCTCTTGGTGTCTTCTGCTGCTCGTGCCTCGCCTAGGCGCTCCTTTTACCCTCCTGCTTATCCTGATCCGCTTCCTGAGGAGAGGGACAAGAAAGGGATTACGGGCATCTTATCTTTTTTTTAGATCTTAAGCCTGCGGGCACTCGTCAAATTTAGACCTTGTAGCCCCTTGCTCATGTTTACATTCCGTATGAATTGTACTTGCTTGATCAACGTATTAATGAAAAGGGGGTTTGCTGGGCTCTTTTGTGCGTCAGCGAGTCCCACACCAAGGAGCGAGTCCTTGTTTTTTAAAACAAACAACGTTGCCCGGCAACAAGCCTTGTCGTCCTCCCGCTTTACAGCCCGACCACACTCACGCCCTTGGCGGAGGTAGGGACAAAGCAGGATTAGGCCCCTCGCTCGTTTCCCTTCCACCGCAACTACAACCAGATTCCGGCCTAAAAGAGATTTTAGGCATAGGAAAGAGGGAGCACGGCGGTACAGGAATGATCGAAGTCTCATACGTTCAAGTTTCATACGGAAACATATGGCGAGGGAAATAAAACTTATCTGAATTCGCAGCCCCCGGCAACCTTGGCTTGCCGGGGTCGGGGGTGTCGATCCGCCTTCTTTCCTCTAAACGGCTCTGCAGAAACACCTGTGCAGCCTGTGAACCAAGAACGGACTGGAAGAGACAGAAAGACATGACTCAACCTCTATGCTAGGGGTTAGCCGCCGCCAAGCACTATCAACCCTAACACACAGAGAGACTCAACCTAGCATGCATGCTAATTTCTAGGGCTCCAGCGCTTCATTTATTTATCTATTGCTTAGGGTCTGCGCCTGGCTTTGTACAAAGGGTTACATGCCTTGCCGGCAAGGCTTGTACAAAAAGTGGTCTGCCGGGAGGCCCGGCAACCGCGCCTTATGGGTAGAACTTGTGAAGATGTTCGATGTTCCAGGAGTTGCTCACTGGAATCCCATCTTCGGTCTCCAGGCGGACTGCGCCGGGCCTGGTGACTTGTATTACCCGATAAGGGCCTTCCCACTTTGGCGTCAACTTGTTGGAATTCTTGGCGGATTGAACTCGCTTAAGAACAAGGTCGCCTTCCTCAAGGCTTCAGGCATGAATCTTGTGGCTATGGTAGCGGCGCAAGGCTTGCTGGTAGCGAGCAGCTCGCATAGCAGACCGAAGACGATCTTCCTCCAGGAGCGTCGCATCATCTTGGCGCAACTACTCTTGCTCAAGCTCATCATAAGCGAGCACTCGAGGTGACCCGTATATGAGTTCCGTGGGGAGAACTGCTTCTGCCTCGTATACCACGGCAAAGGGTGTCTGGCCGGTGGCTCGATTTGGCGTCGTTCTGATCGATCAAAGAACCGTCAGCAACTCATCAATCCAGCGCCTTCCGCACTTCGTAGCTTGTCAAAAGTCCTTGTCTTGAGGCCTCGCAACACCACCGCGTTTTTTCTCTCAGCCTGGCTGTTGCTTCTGGGATGAGCCACAGAACCAAAACAAACCTTGCCGCCGAGGTCTTGGATATAATTCATGAAGGTGCGGCTCGTGAACTGCGTGCCGTTGTCTGTGATGACTCTGTTCGGCACACCAAAACGGCAGACTAGCCCCTTGAAGAACTTAACGGCTGACTGTGCTGTCACCTTTCTCACCGGCTCCACTTCCGGCCACTTTGTGAACTTGTCGATTGCGACGTAGAAGTACTCAAAGCCCCCGACAGCACGGGGAAAGGGGCCCAGTAGGTCGAGCCCCCAGACCGAAAATGGCCAGGAAAGAGGGATTGTCTGAAGAGCTTGAGCTGGTTGATGGAGCTTCTTCGAAAGGAACTGGCACGCTTCACACTTGGTTACTAGTGCAGTTGCATCCTGGGGGCGGTGGGCCAGAAGAAACCTTGCCGGAACGCTTTGTCGGCAAGGGCCCTCGACCCTATGTGGGAGCCACACACGCCTCCATGTATCTCTGCCAACAACCCCAATCCGTCCTCCCGAGGAACACACTTCAATCTCACGCCGTTCGGTCTTCTCCTATATAGGGCATCATCCACAAACTGGTACATGCTAGACCACCAGGCTACCTTCTATGCTTCTTCCTGTTCCTCAGGGAGCTCCCCTGTTTGGAGGAAATGGACGGTGTGCTGCGCCCATGCTAGAGCCTGGGGCTCGACAGCAAGGACTAAAGGCTCGTCTTCGGCCGTAGGGGTAGCTGTCTCTACGGCCAGGGCTTGAGCTCCCGCTGGAGACTGCTGCTCCTCGGCAGGGTTGGGGCACCCGGCAGCCCCCTCGCCGGTGGCTTCTGGGAGCTCAGCGGGAAAGTACTCGTCGGGGCCCGCCTTCCTTCACTTGTTCTGTCCTGCTGATGGTTGAACGGATGGCTAAGTTAATTGAAGCACAAAGGTACCTGGTTCCACAGGCAACTTGAGGGCAACGCGTTTCGACAGGTCATTGGCAATGCTGTTCTCTGCTCGGGGAACATGCTCTGCTTGCAGTCCGTCAAAATGCTCTTCCAACTTCCTCACTTCATCCACATAGGCCTCCATCGACGGGCTCTGGTAATCCTTGTTAACTTGCTTGACGATGAGCTGCGAATCACCTCTGATGATGAGCTTCCTGATTCCGAGGTCTGCCGCGATCCTGAGACCGGCAAGCAGTCCCTCGTACTCCGCCGTGTTATTCGTCGATTTTCCCGGGGGAAGTGCATCTGGACCACGTACTTGAGGCGCTCTCCGGTGTGCGCGACGAGTAGCATGCCGGCACCAGCACCTTGTAGTGAGAAAGCTCCATCAAAGTACATGACCCAGTCGCGGCACGTCTCCTTGTCGGGAAGGGTGGTCTCTTGAATTTCTTCGTCGGGTGTTACGGTCCATTCTGCTATGAACTCTGCCAAGTTTCGGCTCTTGATTGTTGAGGTGCTTTCAAACTTGAGGCCAAAGCTTGACAGCTCCAATGCCCACTCCACAATCGTCCTAGTTGCATCCGGTTGTGCAAGATTCATTGCAAAGGGAGGCGGGTGACGACAGTGATCTCATGTGCTTGGAAATAGTGGTGCGGCTTTCTCGAAGCCATAAGGAGGCCGAAAAGCAGCTTCTGCATACCAGAATATCTCGATCTAGCCCCCTGCAAGAGGGAACTGACAAAATAAACCGGGTGCTGCACCACCTTCTTCTTCCGTTCATCTTCGCCCATCTGCGCCGGCCCTGTCTTGCCGGGCCCGGGGCTTGCCGGAGGTTCCGCCTCACCGGCGTCAGGCCCTGCCGGGGAGAGGCCCGACCCATCATCCGATGGCCCCGCTGCTACTCTATTTCTTCCTCAATTTCCCTTTGTGCCACCAGCGCAGCACTGACCACTTCATTCGTCGCCGCTAGATATAGCAGCAACGGCTCCTGTGGCTTAGGCGTGACTAGTATTGGCGTTGAGGAGAGGTACCACTTCAAATCTTGCAGCGCTGCCTCTGCCTCCGGAGTCCATTTCATTGGACCCGCCTTTTTTAAAACTTTGAAAATGGGGAGGGCGCGCTCAGCAGATTTGGAGATGAACCTACTCAGAGCAGCAATGCAGCCGGCAAGCCTACGGACGTCTTTGACCCGTCTTGGCGCCTCAATCTGCTCAGTTGCTTTGATCTTGTCGGGATTTGCTTCGATCCTGCGTTGAGACACAACGAACCCAAGAAGCTTGCCGGATGGGACATTGAACACACACTTCTCTGGGTTGAGCTTGAGGTTGATCTTGCGCAGATTTGCAAATGTTTCTTCTAGATCTTGCACGAGCGTGCCCTGTCCTTGGTTTGGACCACTATATCATCCATATAAGCTTCCATATTTCTATGTAGCTGGGGTTCAAAACCAATTTGGACCGCTCGGGCAAACGTCGAACCAGCGCTCTTCAACCCGAAAGGCATTCGTACGAAACAGTACGTACCACATGGGGTGATGAACGTGGTCTTTTCTTCGTCTTCCTTCATCATGAAGATCTGATGGTATCATGAATAGGCATCGAGGAATGACAACAGGTCACACCCGGCAGTGGAGTCCACTATCTGGTCAATGCGTGGCAAAGGGAAAGGATCCTTTGGACACGCCTTATTGATGTCTGTGTAATCAATACACAGCCTCCACTTCCCATTTGCCTTACGCACCACCACTGGACTGGCCAACCACGTGGGGTGGAGTGCTACCTCTTGAGCATGCGTTGGTTTTTCACTTGAAGAGGAAAGGGTGATGCAGCAAAGTAGCGTAAGTATTTCCCTCAATTTTTGAGAACCAAGGTATCAATCCAGTAGGAGGCCACACGCAAGTCCCTCGTACCTACACAAACAAATAAGAACCTCGCAACCAACGCGATAAAGGGGTTGTCAATCCCTTCTCGGTCACTTACGAGAGTGAGATCTGATAGAGATGATAAGATAATATTTTTTGGTATTCTTGTGATAAAGACTAAAAGTAAAGAAAGCAAAATAAACGGCGCCAGAAATAGCTAGTTGTCGGGAGATTAATATGATGGAAAATAGACCCGGGGGCCATAGGTTTCACTAGTGGCTTCTCTCAAGATAGCATAAGTATTACGGTGGGTGAACAAATTACTGTCGAGCAATTGATAGAAAAGTGCATAGTTATGACAATATCTAGGCATGATCATGTATATAGGCATCACGTCCGCGACAAGTAGACCGACTCCTGCCTGCATCTACTACTATTACTCCACACATCGACCGCTATCCAGCATGCATCTAGAGTATTAAGTTCATAAGAACAAAGTAACGCATTAGGTAAGATGACATGATGTAGAGGGATAAACTCAAGCAATATGATATAAACCCCATCTTTTTATCCTCGATGGCAATGATAAAATACGTCTCGTTTCCCCTACAGTCACTGGGATCGAGCACCGCATGATTGAACCCAAAGCTAAGCACTTCTCCCATTGCAAGAAAGATCAATCTAGTAGGCCAAACCAAACTGATAATTCGAAGAGACTTGCAAAGATAACCAATCATACATAAAAGAATTCAGAGAAGATTCAAATATTGTTCATAGATAATCTTGATCATAAACCCACAATTCATCGGATCTCGACAAACACACCACAAAAAGAGTTACATCAAATATATCTCCAATAAGATCGAGGAGAACTTTTTATTGAGATCCAAAGAGAGAGAAGAAGCCATCTAGCTAATAACTATGGACCTGAAGGTCTGAGGTAAACTACTCACACATCATCGGAGAGGCTATGGTGTTGATGTAGAAGCCCTCCGTGATCGATGCCCCCTCCGGCGGAGCGCCGGAAAAGGCCCCAAGATGGGATCTCACGGGTACAGAAGGTTGCGGCGGTGGAATTAGGTTTTCGTGGTGCTCCTGGATGGTTTCGGGGTACGTAGGTATATATAGGAGGAAGAAGTAGGTCGGTGGAGCCATGAGGGGCCCACGAGGGTGGAGGGCGCGCCCAGGGGGGTAGGCGCGCCCCCTGCCTCGTGGCCTCCTCGTTGATTGCTTGACGTCCACTCCAAGTCCTGTGGATCACGTTTGTTCCAAAAATCACGCTCCCGAAGGTTTCATTCCGTTTGGACTCCGTCTGATATTCTTTTTCTGCGAAACACTGAAATAGGCCAAAAAAACAGCAATTTGCACTGGGCCTTGGGTTAATAGATTAGTCCCAAAAATAATATAAAAGTGTATAATAAAGCCCATTAAACATCCAAAACAGAATATATAATAGCATGGAGCAATCAAAAATTATAGATACGTTGGAGACGTATCAAGCATCCCCATGCTTAATTCCTGCTCGTCCTCGAGTAGGTAAATGATAAAAACATAATTTTTGATGTGGAATTCTACCTAGCATATTCTTCAATGTAATTTTCTTTATCTTGGCATGAATGTTCAGATCCGAAAGATTCAAGATAAAAGTTTAATGTTGACATAAAAATAATAATACTTCAAGCATACTAACAAAGCAATCATGTCTTCTCAAAATAACATGGCCAAAGAAAGTTATCCCTACAAAATCATATAGTCTGGCTATGCTCTATCTTCACCACACAAAGTATTTAATCATGCACAACCCCGATGACAAGCCAAGCAATTGTTTCATACTTTTAATGTTCTCAAACTTTTTCAATCTTCACGCAATACATGAGCGTGAGCCATGGACATTGCACTATATGTGGAATAGAATGGTGGTTGTGGAGAAGACAAAAAGGAAAAGATAGTCCCACATCAACTAGGCGTATCAACGGGCTATGGAGATGCCCATTAATAGATACCAATGTGAGTGAGTAGGGATTGCCATGCAACGGATGCACTAGAGCTATAACTGTATGAAAGCTCAACAAAAGAAACTAAGTGGGTGTGCATCCAACTCGCTTGCTCATGAAGACCTAGGTCATTTTGAGGAAGCCCATCATTGGAATATACAAGCCAAGTTCTATAATGTAAAATTCCCACTAGTATATGAAAGTGACAACATAAGAGACTCTCTATCATGAAGATCATGGTGCTACTTTGGAGCACAAGTGTGGTAAAAGGATAGTAACATTGTCCCTTCTCTCTTTTTCTCTTATTTTTTGGGTGTTTTCTCTTTTTTATGGCCTCTTTTTTCTTTTTTTATTTCGTTCGGAGTCTCATCCCGACTTGTGGGGGAATCATAGCCTCCATCATCCTTTCCTCACATGGGACAATGCTCTAATAATGGTGATCATCACACTTTTATTTTCTTACAACTCAAGAATTACAACTCAATACTTAGAACAAAATATGACTCTATGTGAATGCCTCCGGCGGAATACCGGCATATGCAACGAATCAAGAGTGACATGTATAAAAATTATGAACGGTGACTTTGCCACAAATACGATGTCAACTACATGATCATGCAAAGCAATATGACAATGATGAAGCGTGTCATAATATACAGAACGGTGGTAAGTTGCATGGCAATATATCTTGGAATGGCTATGGAAATGCCATAATAGGTAGGTATGGTGGCTGTTTTGAGGAAGGTATATGGTGGGTGTATGGTACCGGCAAAAGTTGCGCGATACTAGAGAGGCTAGCAACGGTGGAAGGGTGAGAGTGCGTATAATCCATGGACTCAACATTAGTCATAAAGAACTCACATACTTATTGCAAAAATCTATTAGTTATCGAAACAAAGTACTACGCGCATGCTCCTAGGGGGATAGATTGGTAGGAAAATACCATCGCTCGTCCCCGACCGCCACTCATAAGGAAGACAATCAATAAATAAATCATGCTCCGACTTCATCACATAACGGTTCACCATACGTGCATGCTACGGGAATCACAAACTTTAGAACAAGTATTTTTCAAATTCACAACTACTCAACTAGCATGACTCTAATATCACCATCTTCATATCTCAAAACAATTATCAAGTATCAAACTTCTCATAGTATTCAATGCACTTTAAAGTTTTTATCTTGGATGCCTATCATATTAGGACTAATTTTATAACCAAAGCAAATTACCATGCTGTTCTAAAAGACTCTCAAAATAATATAAGTGAAGCATGAGAGATCAAATATTTCTATAAAATAGAACCACCGCCGTGCTCTAAAAGATATAAGTGAAGCACTAGAGCAAAAACTATATAGCTCAAAAGATATAAGTGAAGCACATAGAGTATGCTAATAAATTCCGATTAATGTGTGTCTCTCCCAAAAGGTGTGTACAGCAAGGATGATTGTGTTAAACTAAAAATCAAAGACTCAAATCATACAAGACGCTCCAAGCAAAACACATATCATGTGGTGAATAAAAATATAGCTCCAAGTAAAGTTACCGATGGACGAAGACGAAAGAGGGGATGCCTTCCGGGGCATCCCCAAGATTTGGCTTTTTGGTGTCCTTGTATTTACCTTGGGGTGGCTTGGTAATCCCCAAGATTAGGTTCTTGCCACTCCTTGTTCCATAATCCATCAAATCCTTACCCAAAACTTGAAAACTTCACAACACAAAACTTAACAAAAAATCTCGTGAGCTCCGTTAGCGAAAGAAAACAAAACACCACTTCAAGGTACTGTAATGAACTCATTCTTTATTTATATTGGTGTTAAACCTACTGTATTCCAACTTTTCTATGGTTCATAAACTCCATTACTAGCCATAGATTCATCAAAATAAGCAAACAACACACGAAAAACAGAATCTGTCAAAAACAGAATAGTCTGTAGTAATCTGTATCAAACGCAAACTTCTGGAACTCAGAAAAATCTACCAAAATAGGAAGACGTAGATAATTTGTTATCGATCTACTGCAATTGGAATTAGTATTTTATCACGTTCTGGTGATTTTTAACAATTGTTTTCGTGAACAGAAAGTTTCTGGAATTTTTAGCAAGATCAAATAACTATCATCCAAGAAGATCCTATAGGTTTAACTTGGCACAAACACTAATTAAAACATAAAAACTAATCTAACCAGAAGCTAGATCAAAGATTTGTTCCTAAACAGAACCAAAAAGCAAGAAACAAAAATAAAATTGGGTTGCCTCCCAACAAGCGCTATCGTTTAACGCTCCTAGCTAGGCATAAAGGCAAGGATAGATCTAGGTATTGCCATATTTGGTGTGCAATTATTCAATAAAACACTTATAACCCTTAGGAGTTTCCCTTCCTTTTTTATTAATGATTAAACCCCTAGGCAAGAAATCAAGAAATTCATTCGTGGCAAAAGGTTCCTTAATGATAGCGAAAAAGTTGGGATGAGCACTTATCGATTTGAGATCCGCATTTTCCTTACTAGAAGATTCACCCTTATTTTTAGGAACATATATTAATTTGGCAATTTTAGCATTAGGAGGTTTTGGAGTATTTTTCACGGAAGAAAAGGCTGACCCTAAGTTGGTAATAATATCCTCAATCTTATCAATTCTAGTGGAATCTTGATCTATCTTTTCGTTAACCATGGGTTCCTTTTCTTTAAAAAAATTAAGAGCAACTCCTACCTTAGATCCGTATTGGGTAATTTGGTTGTGGATATTTTTATCCAAATTTTCAATCAACTCTACGGTGCAACTTTATTTTCAATAATTTCAAGCCTTTGCATCACATGTTCCAAGGTTAAAATAGTTCCATTAACCAAAAGAGGTGGTGGGCCAAACAAACCTATCATAGCATTGTAAGAATCAAAAGTATCGCTACCCAAGAAATTCCCTCCGGTAATGGTATCAAGAATATATCTATTCCAAGGAGTGATGCCTACATAAAAATTGCGAAGAAGAACGGAAGTAGATTGCTTCCTAGTAGATCTATTTTGAGCATTGCAAATTCTGTACCAAGCATCTTTTAAATTTTCTCCCTCCCTTTGTTTAAAATTAAGAACTTCATTCTCGGGAGACAAAGGAGTAGATAAAGGACTGGCCATGATGGCACAAAGGACACAAGAAGCAAGCGGAAAGAAAAGGCGAACGGAAAAAAGAGGGCGAATAAAACGGCAAGGGTGAAGTGGTGGAGAGGAAAATGAGAGGCAAATGGCAAATAATGTAATGCGAGGGATAAGAGTTTGTGATGGGTACTTGGTATGTCTTGACTTGTGCATAGACTCCCCAACAACGGCGCCAGAAATCCTTCTTGCTACCTCTTGAGCATGCGTTGGTTTTTCCCTTGAAGAGGAAAGGGTGATGCAGCTAAGTAGGGTAAGTATTTCCCTCAGTTTTTGAGAACCAAGGTATCAATCTAGTAGGAGGCCACACGCAAGTCCCTCCTACCTACACAAACAAATAAGAACCTCGCAACCAACGCGATAAAGGGGTTGCCAATGCCTTCTCGGTCACTTACGAGAGTGAGATCTGATAGAGATGATAAGATAATATTTTTGGTATTTTTGTGATAAAGACTAAAAGTAAAGAAAGCAAAATAAACGGCGCCAGAAATAGCTAGTTGTCGGGAGATTAATATGATGGAAAATAGACCCAGGGGCCATAGGTTTCACTAGTGGCTTCTCTCAAGATAGCATAAGTATTACGGTGGGTGAACAAATTACTGTCGAGCAATTGATAGAAAAGTGCATAGTTATGACAATATCTAGGCATGATCATGTATATAGGCATCACGTCCGCGACAAGTAGACCGACTCCTACCTGCATCTACTACTATTACTCCACACATCGACCACTATCCAGCATGCATCTAGAGTATTAAGTTCATAAGAACAGAGTAACGCATTAGGAAAGATGACATGATGTAGAGGGATAAACTCAAGCAATATGATATAAACCCCATCGTTTTATCCTCGATGGCAACAATACAATACGTCTCGTTTCCCCTACTATCACTGGGATCGAGCACCGCATGATTGAACCCAAAGCTAAGCACTTGTCCCATTGCAAGAAAGATCAATCTAGTAGGCCAAAAAAAACTAATAATTCGAAGAGACTTGCAAAGATAACCAATCATACATAAAAGAATTCAGAGAAGATTCAAATATTATTCATAGATAATCTTGATCATAAACCCACAATTCATCGGATCTCGACAAACACACCGCAAAAAGAGTTACATCAAATAGATCTCCAAGAAGATCGAGGAGAACTTTTTATTGAGATCCAAAGAGAGAGAAGAAGCCATCTAGCTAATAACTATGGACCCGAAGGTCTGAGGTAAACTACTCACACATCATCGGAGAGGTTATGGTGTTGATGTAGAAGCCCTCCGTGATCGATGCCCCCTCCGGCGGAGCACCGGAAAAGGCCCCAAGATGGGATCTCATGGGTATAGAAGGTTGCGGCGGTGGAATTAGGTTTTCGTGGTGCTCCTGGATGGTTTCGGGGTACATAGGTATATATAGGAGGAAGAAGTAGGTCGGTGGAGCCACGAGGGGGCCACGAGGGTGGAGGGTGCGCCCAGGAGGGTAGGCGCACCCTCTGCCTCGTGGCCTCCTCGTTGATTTCTTGACTTCCACTCCAAGTCCTCTGGATCACGTTTGTTCCAAAAATCACGCTCCCGAAGGTTTCATTCCGTTTGGACTCCGTTTGATATTCTTTTTCTACGAAACACTGAAATAGGCAAAGAAAACAACAATTTGCACTGGGCCTTGGGTTAATAGGTTAGTCCCAAAAATAATATAAAAGTGTATAATAAAGCCCATTAAACATCCAAAACAGAATATATAATAGCATGGAGCAATCAAAAATTATAGATACGTTGGAGACGTATCATGGAGCACTCCTGTGACCAAGCCTGCTACCTCCAATTCCTGATCTCTTCGATGATGAACTCCTGCCGTTCCAAGCTTGCTACCTGACCTTCTGCTTGACGGGCTGCGCATGAGGACAGACAGCAAGATGGTGCTCAATCACCTCCCTGGGAACGCCGGGTATGTCGGATGCTTGCCATGCAAACACGTCGACATTCGCCTGCAGGAAGGCGACGAGCGCGCTTTCCTATTTCCTGTCAAGGGGGGAGCTTATACTAAAAGCTCCGCCCGTGTCGTCCTCCTTGATGGGCACCTTCTTGGTCTCTGGTGGTGCTGCCTTGGATTTCTTGCTTTTGCCGGTGAAGCTCTCTGGCACGTCCTCAACAGGAGCACTGCACTCCGAAGAGGCGCGCTTGCCGGAGTGGGTGATGACGCACAAGTATAGGGGATCTATCGTAGTCCTTTCGGTAAGTAAGAGTGTCGAACCCAACGAGGAGCAGAAGGAAATGATAAGCGGTTTTCAGCAAGGTATTCTCTGCAAGCACTGAAATTATAGGTAACAGATAGTTTTGTGATAGGATAATTTGTAATGAGCAACAAGTAACAAAAGTAAATAAAGTGCAGCAAGATGGCCCAATCCTTTTTGTAGCAAAGGACAAGCCTGGACAAACTCTTATATGGAGAAAAGCGCTCCCGAGGACACATGGGAATTATCGTCAAGCTAGTTTTCATCACGTTCATATGATTCGCGTTCGGTACTTTGATAATTTGATATGTGGGTGGACCGGTGCTTGGGTGCTGTCCTTACTTGGACAAGCATCCCACTTATGATTAACCCCTATTGCAAGCATCCGCAACTACAAAAGAAGTATTAAGGTAAACCTAACCATAGCATGAAACATATGGATCCAAATCAGCCCCTTACGAAGCAATGCATAAACTAGGGTTTAAGCTTCTGTCACTTTAGCAACCCATCATCTACTTATTACTTCCCAATGCCTTCCTCTAGGCCCAAATAATGGTGAAGTGTTATGTAGTCGACGTTCACATAACACCACTAGAGGAGAGACAACATACATCTCATCAAAATATCGAACGAATACCAAATTCATATGACTACTAATAGCAAGACTTCTCCCATGTCCTCGGGAACAAACGTAACTACTCACAAAGCATATTCATGTTCATAATCAGAGGAGTATTAATATGCATAAAGGATCTGAACATATGATCTTCCACCAAATAAACCAACTACCATCAACTACAAGGAGTAATCAACACTACTAGCAACCTACAGGTACCAATCCCAGACTTGGAGACAAGAATTGGATACAAGAGATGAACTAGGGTTTAAGAGGAGATGGTGTTGGTGAAGATGTTGATGGAGATTGCCCTCTCCCGATGAGAGGAGCGTTGGTGATGACGATGGCGATGATTTCCCCCTCCCGGAGGGAAGTGTCCCCGGCAGAACAGCTCCGCCGGAGCCCTAGATTGGTTCCGCCAAGGTTCCGCCTTGTGGCGGCGGAGTCTCGTCCCGAAAGCTTGCTTATGATTTTTCTTCGGACGAAAGACTTCATATAGCAAAAGATGGGCACCAGAGGGCCAACAGGGGCCCACGAGGCAGGGGGCGCGCCCCCCACCCTCGTGGACAGGTGGAGGGCCCCCTGACGTAGATTCTTCTTCCAGTATTTTTTATTATTTCCAAAAATAACTTTCATGGAGTTTCAGGACTTTTGGAGTTGTGCAAAATAGGTCTCTAATATTTGCTCCTTTTCCAGCCCAGAATTCCAGCTGCCGGCATTCTCCCTCCTTATGTAAACCTTGTAAAATAAGAGAGAATAGGCATAAGTATTGTGACATAATGTGTAATAACAGCCCATAATGCAATAAATATCGATATAAAAGCATGATGCAAAATGGACGTATCAACTCCCCTAAGCTTAGACCTCACTTGTCCTCAAGCGAAAGCCGATAACGATAAATATGTCCACATGTTTAGAAGTAGAGGTGTCGATAAAATAAAATACGGACATGAGGGCATCATGATTATTCTCATAACAGCAACATATATGGATATTGTCATATGATTTCTTATGTTCAAGTAATAATCTATTCACAATGCAAAGTATGAGTCAGAAACTTTATTGAGAACTAACAAACTATAATCTCAGTCATTGAGGCAATTGCAATTTATCATAACATCAGAAAGAGTCTATGTCAGAGCTTTCTAGCAAGTCCACATACTCAACTATCATTTAGTCTTTCATAATTGCTAACACTCACGCAATACTTGTGGTTACGGAGTTTTAATCGGACACAGAGAAAGATAGGGGCTTCTAGTTTCGCCTCCCAACCTTTTACCTCAAGGGTAATGTCAACAATAATAACTCATGCTAACTTACATCCAATTATATATATATATATATATATATATATATATATATATCAGGATCTTTCCAACATACTGTGCTTGCCAAAGGATAAAATGTAAAAAAAGGAAAGGTGAAGATCACAATGACTCTTGCATAAGGTAGAAGATAATAATAAAAGATAGGCCCTTCGCAGAGGGAAGCAGAGGTTGCCATGCGCTTTCAGGGTTGAATGCACAAAATCTTAATGCGAAAGAATGTCACTCTATATTGCCACTTGTGATATGAACCTTTATTATGCAGTCCGTCGCTTTTATTTCTTCCACATCACAAGATCGTATAAAGCTTATTTCCTCCACACCAATCAATCATACATATTTAGAGAGCAATTTTTATTGCTTGCACCGATGACAACTTACTTGAAGGATCTTACTCAATCCATAGGTAGATATGGTGGACTCTCATGGCAAAACTGGTTTAAGGGTATTTGGAGGCACAAGTAGTATCTCTACTTGGTGCAAAGAATTTGGCTAGCATGAGGGGGAAAGGCAAGCTCAACATGTTGGATGATCCATGACAATATACTTTATCTCAGATATAAGAAAACATAAGCCATTATGTTGTCTTCCTTGTCCAACATCAACTCTTTAGCATGTCATATTTTAATGAGTGCTCCCAATCATAAAAGATGTCCAAGATAGTATATTTATATGTGAAACCTCTCTTTCTTTATTACTTCCTATTAATTGCAACGATGACCAAAGATATGTTTGTCAACTCTCAACAATTTTTAATCATCGTACTCTTTCTATGTGAAGTCATTACTCTCCATAAGATCAATATGATATCTTTTTATTTCTTTTTATTCTTTTCTCTTTCTTTTATTCACTCAAGATCATGGCAAAACAATCAAGCCCTTGACTCAACACTAATCTTTATTATATAGCTCACGGACTCGATTACATAGAGAGATCATAAAGCAAAACTCAAAACTAGATCATACCAAAACTTTATTCTACTAGATCAAGATACTACTACAAGGATCGAACTAAGAAAAACGGTAAAGATAGGAGTGTGATGGTGATATGATACCGGGGCATCTCCCCCAAGCTTGGCAGTTGCCAAGGGGAGTGCCCATACCCATGTGATTAGGTCTCCCTTGTTGGTGAAGAAGATGGTGGTGATGATGGGTAGTCGCACATCGAGTGTAAGAGATCCTCCAACTTGCGGATAATGCCCTTGAGTGCAACGATATGCTCCTTCAACAAAATATTTTCACGTGTGAGATACTTGTTTTGTATACGAGCTAACTCAATCATCTTGAAAGCTTCGATCTCAGTTGGGGTAAGAAGATTGTGATCAAGTTGAAGAATGTCTTCTGTTGCCAGAACTTGGTCCTCCGTGGCCTTCTTGATCCCTTCATCCTTGTTGATCTCCATGGGTTCCTCCCTCTTCAGCTCTATCTTCATTAGCCAAGCATCGTTGTCACCATTGTTGGGGGAGGGGGACAACATGATGCCTGGCCTTGACAACCTTGACAGAAAACAGCTCGAAACAAGAACAGAGGACAATTGCGTGATACGGGAGTCAAAACCTTCAGGAGATTATATAATGAATTTTTACCGACCAAAATATGCATCGTGTAAGAAAACGGAGTACGGAGAGCACACGAGGTGCCCACGAGGCAGGGGGGGCGCCCAGTAGGGTAGGGCGCGCCCTCCACCCTCGTGGAGCCCTCGTGTCCTTCCCGGACAGCTTCTTATTTTTCTATCTTTCTAAATATTCCAAAACGGAGAAATATTGCCATTAGAACTGTTTTGGAGTCGGTTTACTTACCATACCACATACCTATTCCTTTTTGGAGTCTGAAACGTTCTGGAAAATGTCCCTTATGTATTCCTCCGGGGTTACGGTTTCAATAACATTGGTTTCAACATTTATAGGATTACCTGAGATATAATGTTTGATTCTTTGACCATTCACCACCTTCGGATTTGTGCCCTCGAAATTGTTGATTTTTATGGGCACCGGAATGATAGACCTCCTCGATAACGTAAGGGCCTTCCCATTTAGAGAGAAGTTTCCCTGCAAAAAATCTTAAACGAGAGTTGTATAGCAATACATAATCACCTACATTAAACTCACGCTTTTGTATCCTTTTGTCGTGCCATCTTTTAACTTTTTCTTTAAACAATTTGGCATTCTCATAAGCTTGGGTTCTCCATTCATCAAGTGAGCTAATGTCAAATAACCTCTTCTCACCGGCAAGTTTGAAATCATAATTGAGCTCTTTAATAGCCAAATATGCCTTATGTTCTAGTTCGAGAGGTAAGTGACATGCTTTTCCATAAACCATTTTATACGGAGACATACCCATAGGATTTTTATATGCAGTTCTATAGGCCCATAATGCATCATCAAGTTTCTTAGACCAATTCTTTCTAGATCTATTAACAGTCTTTTGCAAAATTAATTTGAGCTCTTTATTACTCAATTCTACTTGACCACTAGACTGCGGGTGATAAGGAGATGCAATTCTATGATTAACATCATATTTAGCAAGCATTTTACGAAAAGCACCATGAATGAAATGTGAACCACCATCAGTCATTAAATATCTAGGGACTCCAAACCTCGGAAAAATAACTTCCTTAAGCATCTTAATAGAGGTGTTATGATCAGCACTACTAGTTGGAATAGCTTCTACCCACTTAGTAACGTAATCAACAACAACTAAAATATGTGTATATCCATTAGAGGCAGGAAAAGGTCCCATATAATCAAAGCCCCAAACATCAAATGGTTCAATAACAAGTGAATAATTCATAGGCATTTCTTGACGTCTACTAATATTACCAATTATTTGACATTCATCACAAGATAAGACAAACTTACGGGCATCCCTGAAGAGAGTAGGCCAATAAAAACCAGATTACAATACCTTATGTGCAGTTCTATCTCCAGCGTGGTGTCCTCCATAAGCTTCGGAGTGACACTTGCGTAGGATCTGTTCTTGTTCATGCTCAGGTACACAACGTCTAATAACACCATCTACTCCTTCTTTATAAAGATGTGGGTCATCCCAAAAGTAATGTCTCAAGTCATAAAAAAACTTTTTCTTTTGCTGATATGTGAAACTAGGTGGTATAAATTTAGCAACAATGTAATTAGCATAATCAGCATACCATGGAGTTGTACGAGAAGCATTTATGACATTTAATTTTTCATCAGGAAAGCTATCATCAATAGGTAGTGGGTCATCAAGAACATTCTCTAGCCTAGACAAGTTGTCTGCAACGGGGTTCTCAGCTCCCTTTCTATCAATATTATGCAAATCAAATTCTTGTAGCAAGAGAACCCATCTAATAAGTCTAGGTTTAGCATCTTTCTTTTTCATGAGATATTTAATAGCAGCATGATCCGTGTGAATAGTTACTTTAGAATCAACAATATAAGGTCTGAACTTATCACAAGCAAATACAACTGCTAAGAATTCTTTTTCAGTAGTAGCATAATTTTTCTGGGCATTGTCTAGAGTTTTACTAGCATATTGAATAACATTTAACTTCTTATCAACTCTTTGCCCTAGAACAGCACCTACAGCATAATCACTAGCATCACACATGATTTCAAAAGGTAAATTCCAATCAGGTGGCTGAACAATAGGTGCAGAAATTAATGCTTTCTTAAGTATTTCAAATGCTTCTACACAATCATCATCAAAGACAAATGATATATCTTTTTGTAATAAATTAGTCAGAGGCCGAGAGATTTTTGAGAAGTCCTTAATGAACCTCCTATAAAAACCGGCATGACCAAGGAAACTTCTTATACCTTTGATGTCCTTGGGACATGGCATCTTTTCAATAGCATCCACTTTGGCTTTATCAACCTCAATACCTCTTTCAGAAACTTTATGCCCCAAGACAATACCTTCATTAACCATAAAGTGGCACTTTTCCCAATTCAAGACAAGATTAGTTTCTTCACATCTCTGCAAAACTCGATCAAGGTTGCTCAAGCAATCATCAAAAGAGGATCCATAAACGGAGAAATCGTCCATGAAAACCTCACAAATCTTTTCACAAAAGTCAGAGAATATAGCCATCATGCATCTTTGAAAGGTAGCAGGTGCATTACATAAACCAAAAGGCATACGTCTATAAGCAAAAGTACCAAAAGGGCAAGTAAAGTGGTCTTTGATTGATCATCGGCCGACACAGGTATTTGAGAGGAACCAGAATAACCATCTAGAAAGCAAAAATGTGTATGTTTGGATAATCTTTCTAGCATTTGATCGATAAAAGGTAAGGGGTAATGGTCCTTTTTAGTAGCTTTATTTAATTTGCGGAAATCAATTACCATCCTATAACCTGTAATGATTCTTTGCAGAATCAATTCATCTTTATCATTAGGAACGACAGTAATACCTCCCTTCTTAGGGACACAATGGACAGGACTTACCCACTGACTATCAGCAACGGGATAAATTATACCTGCCTCAAGGAGCTTTAGTATTTCCTTTCTTAGCACTTCTTTCATCTTAGGATTCAGTCGTCGTTGATGATCACGAACTGGTTTGGCATCTTTCTCCAAATTTATTTTGTGTTGACATAGTGTGGGACTAATGCCCTTAAGATCATTGAGAGTATATCCAATAGCAGCACGGTGCTTCTTCATAGTTTTTAATAATCTCTCTTCTTAATGCTCTGAAAGGTTAGCACTAATAATAACAGGATATATCTTTTTCTCATCAAGATAAGCATATTTAAGAGTATCAGGTAACGGTTTGAGCTCAAACGCAGGATCACCCTTGGGTGGAGGAGGATCCCCTAGGATTTCAACAGGCAAATTGTGTTTCAGGATGGGTTCCTGTTTAAAGAATACTACATCTATTTCCCCTCTTTCATTCATAAACATATCATTTTCATGGTCTAGCAAATATTGTTCTAAAGGATCACTAGGAGGCACGGCAATAGAAGCAAGACCAATAATTTCATCCTTACTAGGCAATTCCTCTTCACGGTGTTGTCTACGAAATTTAGAGAAATTAAAATCATGAGGCATATCACCCAAACCAATAGTAACAATATCCTTTTCGCAGTCTATCCTAGCATTAACAGTGTTCAAGAAGGGTCTACCAAATATAATGGGACAAAAACTATCTTGTGGGGAACCAAGAACAAGAAAATCAGCAGGATATTTAGTTTTCCCACACAAGACTTCAACATCTCTAACAATTCCCATTGGTGAAATAGTATCTCTATTGGCAAGTTTAATTGTGACATCAATATCTTCTAACTCAGTAGGTGCAATATCATGCATAATTTCTTTGTATAAGTCAATAGGTATTGCACTAGCACTGGCACCCATGTCACATAAGCCATGATAACAATGATCTCCTATTTTAACAGAAATAACAGGCATGCCTACCACTGGTTTATGTTTATCTTTAGCACAAGGTTTGGCAATTCTAGTAGTTTCATCACGAAAATGAATAACATGCCCATCAATATTATCAGACAAGAGATCTTTAACAATAGCAATATTAGGTTCAACTTTAACTTGCTCAGGAGGTGTATAGGTTCTAATATTGCTTTTACGAACCACAGTTGAAGCTTTAGCATGATCCTTTATTCTAACAGGGAAATGTGGTTTTTCAACATACGCAGTAGGAACAATAGGATCATTATAAGTGATAGTCTTTTCTTCAACTTTAATAGGTGCATCTACTTTTACTTCTATGGGAGGATGATATTTAAACCACTTCTCTTTAGGGAGATCAACATGAGTAGCAAAAGATTCACAAAAAGAAGCTACTATCTCAGAGTCAAGTCCATATTTAGTGCTAAATTTACGGAAAACATCGGTATCCATAAAAGATTTAACACAATCAAACTTAGGTGGCATACCTGACTCCTTACCTTCGTCGAGATCCCAATCTTCAGAGTTGCGTTTAATTCTTTCCAATAAATCCCATTTGAATTCAATAGTCTTCATCATAAAAGAGCCAGCACAAGAGGTATCGAGCATGGTGCGATTGTTATCAGAAAGTCGAGCATAAATTTTTTGAATAATTATTTCTCTTGGAAGCTCATGATTGGGGCATGAATATAACATTGATTTAAGCCTCCCCCAAGCTTGAGCGATGCTTTCTCCTTCACGAGGCCAGAAATTATATATATAATTGCGATCACGATGAACAAGATGCATAGGATAAAACTTCTGGTGAAATTCCAATTTCAATCGTTTGTAGTTCCATGACCCCGTATCATCACATAGCCTATACCATGTCAATGCATCTCCCTTCAAAGATAAAGGGAAGACCTTCTTCTTAATAACATCATCGGGTATACCTGCAAGCTTAAATAATCCACAAACTTCATCCACATAGATTAGGTGCTCATCAGGATGCATTGTTCCATCTCCTACAAAAGGATTAGCTAGCAGTTTTTCTAACATACCCGAAGGAATTTCAAAGTAGACATTTTCATTTTCAGTAGGTTCAGTAGGTTGAGGAGAAACTCTTTGCTCTACTGGTCGGGGTGAAGATACCCCGAACAAGCCCCTCAGAGGATTACTTTCCATAGTAACAAGTGACAGTAAATTTCAGCACACTATATAAATTTTTCCTTACCAAATTACACCTACCAAAGGCGCTTCACTCCCCAGCAACGGCGCCAGAAAAGAGTCTTGATGACCCACAAGTATAGGGGATCTATCATAGTCCTTTCGATAAGTAAGAGTGTCGAACCCAACGAGGAGCAGAAGGAAATGATAAGCGGTTTTCAGCAAGGTATTCTCTGCAAGCACTGAAATTATAGGTAACAAATAGTTTTGTGATAGGATAATTTGTAACGAGCAACAAGTAACAAAAGTAAATAAAGTGCAGCAAGATGGCCCAATCCTTTTTGTAGCAAAGTTCAAGCCTGGACAAACTCTTATATGGAGAAAAGCGCTCCCGAGGACACATGGGAATTATCGTCAAGCTAGTTTTCATCACGTTCATATGATTCGCGTTCGGTACTTTGATAATTTGATATGTGGGTGGACCGGTGCTTGGGTGCTGTCCTTACTTGGACAAGCATCCCACTTATGATTAACCCCTATTGCAAGCATCCGCAACTACAAAAGAAGTATTAATGTAAACCTAACCATAGCATGAAACATATGGATCCAAATCAGCCCCTTACGAACTATTGATGTTAAATCACATGGCGATGTGAACTAGATTATTGACTCTAGTGCAAGTGGGAGACTAAAGGAAATATGCCCTAGAGGCAATAATAAAGTTATTATTTATTTCCTCATATCATGATAAACTAGGGTTTAAGCTTCTGTCACTCTAGCAAACCATCATCTACTTATTACTTCCCAATGCCTTCCTCTAGGCCCAAATAATGGTGAAGTGTTCTGTAGTCGACGTTCACATAACACCACTAGAGGAGAGACAACATACATCTCATCAAAATATCGAACGAATACCAAATTCACATGACTACTAATAGCAAGACTTCTCCCATGTCCTCAGGAACAAATGTAACTACTCACAAAGCATATTCATGTTCATAATCAGAGGAGTATTAATATGCATAAAGGATCTGAACATATGATCTTCCACCAAATAAACCAACTACCATCAACTACAAGGAGTAATCAACACTACTAGCAACCTACAGGTACCAATCCCAGACTTAGAGACAAGAATTGGATACAAGAGATGAACTAGGGTTTGAGAGGAGATGGTGCTGGTGAAGATGTTGATGGAGATTGCCCTCTCCCGATGAGAGGAGCGTTGGTGATGACGATGGCGATGATTTCCCCCTCCCGGAGGGAAGTGTCCCCGGCAGAACAGCTCTGCCGGAGCCCTAGATTGGTTCCGCCAAGGTTCCGCCTCGTGGCGGCGGGGTCTCGTCCCGAAAGCTTGCTTATGATTTTTCTTCGGACGAAAGACTTCATATAGCAGAAGATGGGCACCGGAGATAGATCAAGACGCTTGATAAGTTTTTTCAATGAGTACATACCTTGACAAGATTTTGAAGTAGTTCAAAATGGAACAGTCAAAGAAAGAGTTCTTGCCTGGATTGCAAGGTGTTAAATTGAGTAAGACTCAAAGCCCGACCACGACAGAAGATAGAAAGAGAATGAAAGTCATTCCCTATGCCTCAGCCATAGGTTCTATAAAGTATGCCATGCTGTGTACCAGACCTATTATATACCCTGCCCTGAGTTTGGCAAGGGAGTACAATAGTGATCTAGGAGTAGATCACTGGACAGCGGTCAAAATTATCCTTAGTGGAATAAGGATATGTTTCTCGATTATGGAGGTGACAAAAGGTTCGTCGTAAAGGGTTACGTCGATGCAAGTTTTGACACTGATCCAGATGACTCTAAGTCTCAATCTGGATACATATTGAAAGTGGGAGCAATTAGCTAGAGTAGCTCCGTGCAGAGCATTGTTGACATAGAAATTTGCAAAATACATACGGATCTGAATGTTGCAGACCCATTGACTAAACTTCTCTCACAAGCAAAACATGATCACACTTTAGTACTCTTTGGGTGTTAATCACATGGCGATGTGAACTAGATTACTGACTCTAGTAAATCCTTTGAGTGTTGGTCACATGACGATGTGAACTATGGGTGTTAACCACATAAAGATGTGAACTATTGATGTTAAATCACATGGCGATGTGAACTAGATTATTGACTCTAGTGCAAGTGGGAGACTAAAGGAAATATGCCCTAGAGGCAATAATAAAGTTATTATTTATTTCCTCATATCATGATAAATGTTTATTAGGAGCGTTGGTGATGACGATGGCGATGATTTCCCCCTCCCGGAGGGAAGTGTCCCCGGCAGAACAGCTCTGCCGGAGCCCTAGATTGGTTCCGCCAAGGTTCCGCCTCGTGGCGGCGGAGTCTCGTCCCGAAAGCTTGCTTATGATTTTTCTTCGGACGAAAGACTTCATATAGCAGAAGATGGGCACCGGAGATAGATCAAGACGCTTGATAAGTTTTTTCAATGAGTACATACCTTGACAAGATTTTGAAGTAGTTCAAAATGGAACAGTCAAAGAAAGAGTTCTTGCCTGGATTGCAAGGTGTTAAATTGAGTAAGACTCAAAGCCCGACCACGACAGAAGATAGAAAGAGAATGAAAGTCATTCCCTATGCCTCAGCCATAGGTTCTATAAAGTATGCCATGCTGTGTACCAAACCTATTATATACCCTGCCCTGAGTTTGGCAAGGGAGTACAATAGTGATCTAGGAGTAGATCACTGGACAGCGGTCAAAATTATCCTTAGTGGAATAAGGATATGTTTCTCGATTATGGAGGTGACAAAAGGTTTGTCGTAAAGGGTTACGTCGATGCAAGTTTTGACACTGATCCAGATGACTCTAAGTCTCAATCTGGATACATATTGAAAGTGGGAGCAATTAGCTAGAGTAGCTCCGTGCAGAGCATTGTTGACATAGAAATTTGCAAAATACATACGGATCTGAATGTTGCAGATCCATTGACTAAACTTCTCTCACAAGCAAAACATGATCACACTTTAGTACTCTTTGGGTGTTAATCACATGGCGATGTGAACTAGATTACTGACTCTAGTAAATCCTTTGAGTGTTGGTCACATGACGATGTGAACTATGGGTGTTAACCACATAAAGATGTGAACTATTGATGTTAAATCACATGGCGATGTGAACTAGATTATTGACTCTAGTGCAAGTGGGAGACTAAAGGAAATATGCCCTAGAGGCAATAATAAAGTTATTATTTATTTCCTCATATCATGATAAATGTTTATTATTCATGCTAGAATTGTATTAACCGGAAACATAATACATGTGTGAATACATAGACAAACATAGTGTCACTAGTATGCCTCTACTTGACTAGCTCGTTAATCGAAGATGGTTGAGTTTCCTAGCCATGGACATGAGTTGCCATTTGATTAACGGGATCACATCATTAGGAGAATGATGTGATTGACTTGATCCATTCCGTTAGCTTAGCACTTGATCGTTTAGTATGTTGCTATTAATTTCTTCATGACTTATACATGTTCCTATGACTATGAGAATATGCAACTCCCGTTTACCGGAGGAACACTTTGTGTGCTACCAAACGTCACAACGTAAATGGGTGATTATAAAGGTGCTCTACAGGTGTCTTCGAAGGTACTTGTTGAGTTGGCGTATATCGAGATTAGGATTTGTCACTCCGATTGTCGGAGAGGTATCTCTGGGCCCACTCGGTAATACACATCACTATAAGCCTTGCAAGCATTGCAACTAATGAGTTAGTTGCGGGATGATGTATTACGGAACGAGTAAAGAGACTTGTCGGTAACGAGATTGAACTAGGTATTGAGATACCGACGATCGAATCTCGGGCAAGTAACATACCGATGACAAAGGGAACAACGTATGTTGTTATGCGGTTTGACCGATAAAGATCTTCGTAGAATATGTGGGAGCCAATATGAGCATCCAGGTTCCTCTATTGGTTATTGACCGAAGGCGTGTCTCGGTCATGTCTACATAGTTCGCGAACCCGTAGGGTCCGCACGCTTAAAGCTCGGTGACGATCGGTATTATGAGTTTTTGTGTTTTGATGTACCGAAGGTAGTTTGGAGTCCCGGATATGATCACGGACATGAAGAGGAGTCTCGAAATGGTCGAGACATAAAGATCGATATATTGGACAACTATATTCGGACACCGGAAGTGTTCCGGGTGGTTTCGGAGAAAACCGGAGTGCCGAAGGGTTACCGGAACCCCCCCCGGGAGAAATAATAGGCCTTATGGGCCTTAGTTGAGAGGGAGAGAGGGCTGGCCTAGGGCAGGCCGCGCGCCCCTCCCCCTCTGGTCCGAATTGGACTAGGAGAGGGGGGGGCGCGCCCCCCTTTCCTTCTCCCTCTCCCCCTTCCTTTCCCCCTCCTAGTAGGAGTAGGAAAGAGGGGAGTCCTACTCCTACTAGGAGGAGGACTCCTCCTCCTGGCGCACCATAGAGGACCGGGCGGCCTCCCCCCTTTCTACTTTATATACGGGGGCAGGGGGGCACCTCTAGACACACAAGTTGATCTGTTGATCTCTCCCAACCGTGTGCGGTGCCCCCCTCCACCATAATCCACCTCGATCATATCGTAGCGGTGCTTAGGCGAAGCTCTGCGTTGGTAGCATCATCATCATCACCGTCACCACGCCGTCGTGCTGACGAAACTCTCCGGCGAAGCTCTGCTAGATCGGAGCTCGCGAGACATCATCGAGTTGAACGTGTGCTGAACTCGGAGGTGCCGTGCATTCAGTACTTGGATCGGTCGGATCGTGAAGACGTACGACTACATCAACCGCGTTGTGCTAACGCTTCAGCTTTCGGTCTACGAGGGTACGTGGACACACTCTCCCCTGTCGTTGCTATGCATCATCATGATCCTGCGTGTGCGTAGGAAAATTTTGAAATTACTACGTTCCCCAACAGTTTTTGTTTCGCAGAATACCCATATCAAACGAAGTTCAAACGCGATGAATTTTTACGAAGAATTATTTTGGAATATATGTGATTTTTGGGAATCGAAATCAACGCGAAACAAATGGCCGAGGGGACCACAAGCTTGAGGGGCGCGCCCCTACCCTGGGCACGGCCAGGAGGCTTTTGGGGTCCTTGTAAGGTGGTTGGTGCCCTTCTTTCTCTGCAAGAAAGATAATATCCGGATAAAATTTGAGTTAAAATTTCAGCCCAATCGGAGTTACGGATCTCCGTAAATTTAATAAACGGTTAAAGGCCAGAAAACAGGAACGCAGAAATAGAAGGAAACAGAGGGAGAGATCTAATCTCGAAGGGGCTCTCGCCCCTCCGCCACCATGGAGGCCATGGACCAGAGGGGAAACCCTCCTCCCATCTAGGGGGAGGTCAAGGAAGAAGAAGACGGAGGAGGGCTCTCTCCCCCTCTCTCCCGGTGGCACTGGAACGTCGTCGGGGCCATCATAGTGACAGTGATCTACACCAACAACTTCGCCACCGTCATCACCAACTCTCTCCCCCTCTATGCAGCAGTGTAACACCTCTTCTACCCGCTGTAATCTCTACTTAAACGATGCTCAACGCTATATATTATTATCCAATGATATGTGACTATCCTATGATGTTTGAGTAGATCCATTTTGTCCTATGGTTAATTGATGATCGTGATTGGTTTGAGTTGTGTGTTTTATTAATAAAAAAGAGGATTTGAAGAACATGGCCACAAGGTTTTTCCAAGAGCTCTTTACAAAAGATGACCAGGTCGAACCCAATATAATTCTGGACCATGTCCAAGGACGGGTTAATGCTGCAATGAATGACACGTTATGTAGGGAATTCTCTGACGATGAGATTGCAAATGCATTATTTCAAATCGGCCCACTAAAAGCACCTGGGACGGAGGGCTTCCCGGCCAATTTTTTCCAGAGACACTGGGCTACCTTAAAAGAGGGTATTATTCGTGCTGTCAAGAAATTCTTTGCTGACGGAGTTATGCCTGATGGGGTGAATGATACAGTTATAGTTCTTATACCAAAGAAGAAAGATCCAGTTAATTTAAATGATTTTAGACCAATTAGTTTATGTAATGTTGTTTATAAAATCATAGCTAAGTGTCTGGTAAATCGTCTTCGGCCTTTGCTCGAGGATATTATAGCCCCCACTCAAAGTGCTTTCATTCCTAGGCGGATGATTACTGATAATGCCTTGGTAGCTTTTGAGTGTATAAATACTATGCAAAAGTCATGCGATGCTAAAGGGTCTTTCTGCGCTTAAAAGTTAGAATTGACAAAAGCCTATGACCGTGTGGACCGGGACTTCCTTGAGGATGTTTGGAGGAAATTTGGCTTTGCAAACCAATGGATCAGATGGACGATGAGGTGTGTGACGTTAGTCAAGTATGTTGTGAGACTTAATGGGACTCTCCTCTAGTCCTTTACGCCATCTCAGGGCCTGCGACAAGGTGACCCGTATTCTTGTTACCTATTCCTTCTCGTCGCTGATGGTCTCTATACTTTGTTACACTCGGAGATCAATAAAGGTAATATTCAAGATTTTAAGATATGTAGAGCCTTGAGAATCGGGACCAAGCCTTGAGAATTAAGAATGTTCTAACAAGGTATGAAATGGCTACGGGCCAACGGTTAAGTCCTAGTAAATGCTCTATTATGCTTGGTAAATCCTGCAATCAGGAGGAAGGAAAGAGTGTGGCACAAATATTAGGTTTGCAGAAAATTGATCTTGAAGAAAATTATCCTGGACTTCCGGTTCTTGAAGGAAGGATGAAGAATGGTAAATTTCAGCCCATTAAGGAGTGTTCTTTGAAGAGATGTACTGGCTGGTGTGAGAAATACCTATCCAGTGCGGCTAAGAAAAGCCTTATAAAGTCAGTAATACAAGCATCATCCACCTATGCTATGAGTGTGTTCAAATTCTCTGCTGGCCTGTGCGAGGAGCTCTCACAGATCATCAGAAACTTTTGGTGGGGGGATGAAAATGATAGAAGGAAGATACACTGGCTTGCCTAGGATAAGCTGCTAAAGCCAAAAGATAAGGGGGGTATGGGTTTCCGGGACCTTCGCTTATTTAACCAAGCCCTCCTTGCTAAGCATGCTTGGCGACTTATTCAATTTCCGGATAGCTTATGTGCTAGATTGTTGAAGGCGAAATATTATCCACATGGCAACCTGGCTGATACTGCCTTTATCCAGAACGCGTCGCCGTGCTGGCAAGGAATCTGTAATGGTCTGGATCTTCTTAAGAAAGACATTATCTGAAGAATTGGTGAAGGTGATAAAGTTGAAGTATGAGGGATAATTGGATTCTAAGGGGAAATTGAAAAATCTCCGGGAAACAATCTCGAACTAGAATAAAATGGGTCTCCGAGCTTATCGACCCAATGTCAAGGACATGGAATGAGGAATTGGTTAGGAAAATATTCCTACCTCATGATGTGGATGAAGTGTTAAAAATTCGACTCTCACAATCTACCTCTGAGGATTCTATTGCATGGCATTTTGAACCCTCAAGTGTATTTTTCGGTTCGTAGTGCGTACAGGCTGACTGTTAACGATAAGGATGCGAATGGTGATTTGGGACAAAGTAGTACCGAGCCATCTGGAGAAAGAAAGATTTGGAGCGTACTTTGGAAAGCAAATGTTCCTCCCAAAATTAAAAACTTTGGATGGCGTCTGGCGACAGAATCATTTGGAGTTCAGACAATTAGACATAAGAGAGGTCTGGAGATATTCCCTACTTGCTCTATTTGTGGTATGGAACCAGAAGATGGATACCACGCGGTCATGAGATGTACTAAAGCTAAAGCTTTGTGTGAGATCATGCAAGAGGTCTGGACGCTCCCTAAAGACACTGATCTGACCTGTACGGGGCGTGAGTGGTTCTCCTAACTCTGGCCAAGGCTAATGAGGAGGAGCATACACACCTACTCTTTCTCTAGTGGCGAGCGTGGCATCTCAGAATATAGTATTTTTGTTGACGGGAAGGCTACAATAAATGCTTCAGTAGAATTCTTACAAAGTTATGCTAGCTCTTTTGAGGCAATCAAAGCCGTTATTAATGTTTCTGACCATAAAGGAAAAGGAAAAGTGATACCAGATATTTCAACTTCGGAGATTAAATAGAGACAAGAGGATGATCATTGGGTGAAACCTAATTTGGGATGGCTTAAATTGAATGTTGACGCTAGCTCTATTCAAGAAACAAACCATGGAGCTTGGGGGGGGGGGGGGTTCTCCGTGATACGAATGGATTGGTGCGTGGTTCTGCTTGGAGCATAGTCTGTAACTTTGCTAGTGCTGAGGCAGTCGAAGCTAAGGCTTGTCTTTAAGGAATCCAAGAAACCATGCTGCTCATAGACCGGTGAGTAGTTATTGAGAGCGACTGCGCGAATGTCGTTAGACAACTTTCTTCTAAGGAATTTAATAGATCCCCATTGGGAGCTTGGTTCGGGAAATTTTGAGTTTGCTGGGCCAACTTCCTGATTTTACTATTGCTAAGATTTTCAAAAATGACAATAGGGTTGTCCATGTTCTCGCTAGGTACGGTAGGAGCGGTGTGAGTAAGTGTGTTGTGATCGACACAGCCCCGATCTGCGTGCTGCGACTGGTCGACGATGATCGTAATGAAAATATAATACACACCTTTTTCAAAAAAATAAGAGATGGTAACGTGAGTTTTGACCAACCTAAAACACACCCAAAACACCCGGAACGGCCGCGCCATGGCACACGAGACACCACCTCGAGCCGCTACGTTCGCCGCCTAGGAACCGCACGTCAAGCCGCGACCTGGCACGCCCCGGCTGCGCCGCCCGGGCCGCTTCCGCCCACCGCGCGGACCATATAGCAGGAGATCCCAAACCCCCTCTCGCGAACATTCCACTGTTACACACACCTGTGCCCCCCCCCCCCCCCCCCCCCCCCCCCGGTCCTCCCCCGGCTCGATCCCCCGCCCCTCCGTTTTCGGCGCGGCCGCGAGGAGAGTTCGGCGGCGGCGGCGATGAGGTCGGCCCTTAGCCGCCTGATCCGTTCCTCCTGCTCCGTCTCGCCCTCCCGTCTCAGGTGACTCCCGGCGTCTCTTCTCGTGTCACGCGTTTCATACGTCCCCGAGGACAGAGCTCGGGGAATGGGGGGGGGGGGGGGGGGATAATCCTCAATTTGTCAATTTGTGACATTGCGGCGGTTCTACCGCAGTCGCGAGCCGCATTTGGCGACCGGATTGTGGCGCGAAATCCTCGTATTTTTCTTGTTGCCGGGATATTATCGCCGACTCTGTGTTTTTCCTTACCTTGTGGGATGATGATGTGAGCAGCTCGCCAGTTTTGTTGAAGAACGGCAAGGCGTTCTCGAGCGATGCCACGCCCAGGGATTCCGGGCGGGTCGACGAGCCTTTCAAAGTCGAGGAGGCAGAACCCGTGAAGGCGGCGCCGCCGCCGCCTTCTCCTGATAAGGTAATATATAGTGCCATGAGTGCATATTCCTAGTTTGCTGGAGATCGTTTTGTTACAACCTGGTGGTACTGTTCATCATACCCATATGCTCCGAGAGGCTCATTGGTTTTTCCATGTGGATGAGCACCGTGCCACCAATAGATCCGTCCTTTTGTGGATGGAACACTTTCCCCCATGCCCACTGGAATTACATTGTATGCAATCATGTCCGATGTTGGTTGGTAGCACTCAGTTTCCTCGGTTAGTGCTTTGATCGTCGCTGTAACTGTAAGGTTTAGTGTTCCTCTTTTGGGGGGTGAGAATGCTGGTACTTCTGACCTTACTTTATCAGTTTATATTACTAGTTGACTAGTTGATAATTTTTATTGGGAGTGAAACTCTTATAAATGAACATAAGACCTGCTTCTTGTCTTAATAAGATAAACCAATTATACATCAGAAAGCAGAAATACCACACATATATAGTTGAGAATATCAGGGGACAAGTGGAGAAAATTGGATATCCCTGTTTACTTTCTACCTTCACCCTTATTTTGCTTCATTAACATTTGTGTTGATACTTCACATTGATAATCATGTTATACATGTATGCACGACATTTCCACATGGAATGCTGTTTCATCCATGCACAACTGTGCATGTATACTGTTTTATTTGTAGAGATGTTTTCTTTTTGGTATAACTGGTGTAGCTCGTTATATGTTTTTGGCATGTTTGACACTATTTGTGAGTGTGTTTGTTCTTGTGTTCCATCTTCTGTTAGGATTACCGAGCTGCCTCTGACGTTTGTGTCGATATAGCTGCTTGTGCTAGGTGGAAGTGGTTTTGTTGGTTCACATGTTTGCAAGGAGGCTTTGGAGAGAGGATTTGTTGTCTCTAGTCTAAATAGGTAATTCCATAAGCTATTTTTGTGAACTGATATTTCATTCTTTACTTCTTCTTTAGCCTTTGCATGCATGTGGGTTGCACTTTTTTATTTGTCCGTAAGCTGTTGAAAACTATTGTAAAAGAATAAATAAGAATTCACTATCTATCCTGGTCTCCTGGATGTTAACTGAAAATTAAACATATAGTTATCGATAATCCTTTATTCTACCTGTAGATAAGATGACAAAGTCCTCCAATTTTCTGTTGATGCTCTTGGCTTCAGCACACATGAAAGCTTCAAATTTCTCCATTGTGTCATCATAGTTGTTCTGATGATGATTTGCTTGTTTGCTGTATCTACTTCTGTGGTAGCTCTCAGTTTGTTGGATATATGTTGAAAAAACTCTCATAAAGCTGTTTGTGAAAATTCCACTTACCTCATGAATTCACGATATCAAGTTGTCAACCGTGGTTCGTCTGTACATCTTAGGAACCATAAGATACACTTGGAATTCTGCTTTGAAGATGAAATCGTTGGTTTTGTTCACTTAAGCTACACAAATTGTCCTATTTAGCATAGGTTACACATGCTTGATAGGAAGCTGACAGTTGAGTCGAGGCCAAACAGATCCGCGCGAGTGGGCAAGTGATCTGGAACAAGCATGTTAATTTACTAGGAGAACCTATCCGGACTCTTCACTTTCCAAACTAGACACAAAAACATCTTCCTAATAGATGGCCTTCACTTCTTTAGAATCGTGGGAATATTTATCTCTCTCACAACAAATTTTTCATCTCAATCTTTTGTCTATGCTTCCCCCAAGAGACTCTTAACACCGTTCAAGCCATGCCTTCTAGCAGCTCTTTCAATGATGGTCACCGAGCTGTTTGGATATTATAATCGTTCTTTAATGTCACAACATAAGCATCTGGTATATGTTTAGTAGAATGGACTCACAGAAATCTTCGTAGAAAAAAATTGGGTTAATTCTGCTTGTTAAAATTTGCATTAGGTTTTCCATGCTATAGTTTCTCCGAGAAACAAAGATTTCTACTATCAAACAGCCCTAGTTAACACTTCATGACAATTTGCAAACAATCCTTTACCCCAGCGCGATTCTTTCTTCTTTGCAATATGCGCATTTTGGGATTTCCTTCAAATAGCTGACTGAACTAGACATAATTCCGCAACTGGTTTTGAAAATACAATTGTATTTTCTGTAGAACTTTAATGCCTACGATTGAAAATGTAATTGCGTTATATACAGCTAGAATAGTTGTATATCTTAGCCCAACCGTAATGTTGCCCTGTTCTCACCAAGTGTGTTTTGACCTTCTATGAACAGATCTGGGAAGCCATCGATAAGTGAATCTTGGGCTGACAAAGTTATATGGAACCAAGGTTGCTCATTATGAAGTTAATTTTGCTTGCGTAATTATAAATGGTTATGTTGTTCACTATCTATTTTATTCTCTTGAACAGGCAATCTTCTTGAACCCGCTTCACTGGAGGATAGTATGGATGGTGTCTCTGCTGTTGTATGCTTAACTTCTTTTCTCCCTTCTAACATGTTAATTTCATTATTGAACATTTCATATTGTGCATATTTTTGAGACCTGGTCAGTTGATATTGTATAGTTAAGTGCACTTTATATGTCTGGTATGTTTATGTTTTAGTTTTCTAGTTTCTTAATTTCACATATTATGGTTTTGATAACGTGTACAGTTATTATTGCATAATTATCAGTTTGTTATTGAATGCCATACTCATCCAAAAGAATGCAACATCGGTAGGCAGGGATACTCTGTTGACGCTAGTTCTCGAAGCAAGTGAGATTCCAATATTTTTCCACGCTTAAAGCAGTGCAAGCTTAAATGTGCACTCTAACCATGTACAGTTGAAGGCATAGTTCCATTCTTCAAATTTGCAATATTATAGGGGTGTTTGGTTTTCAATAACAGCTGGTACTTCATCATTTTTGTGATACATTTAGCAGCTGATCCAGTTTTTATTCGTGAATGGTTGAAACCGAGCCACAAAAGACATGATAAGAACTACACCAATGTGGCAATGAGAAGCCAACCATAGGGATTTAGGATATTATACAAATATGAACCATGCTTAAGTTTGGTTTGTGTACCTTATGCACTATTTGTAAGTACAACAATTGTTGGGTTTAATGCAACTTCAAAACTCAATGTAACACACTTTATTTGATGAGCTAGAAATCCTAAACCGAAAACACTTTTTGTTGACACGAGCTGCTTTCAGCAACCCATTTGTAGTTAAATTAATGTCTACTTGTTGCATGGCTTCATATCTGAGATAAGCGCAGATATCATTATGTACTTACACCTAATTAAGACAGACATGTTTCAGACATTTTATGCTGAAGTGGATTCATAAGAAATATTACTAATAGGAGGCAAAACTGTCGTAGGTATCCTGTGTTGGAGGCTTTGGGTCAAATTCTCAAATGTTCAAAATAAATGGGACTGCAAACATCAATGCCATCAGGGTTGCAGCTGAGAAAGGTATTTTGCAACATAAGCTAGGTCCTATATTGACTCTGGCATGCCATGCAACTTTTTTAAATTTACTTGGTTTATTCGGCCTTCCCTGTTAAGTGAGAACTTCTGTTCCTTTCTACTGTTAAAATCAGAGTGGCCTTATGATGTGGATATATAAAACCTACCCATTGAGAAATATTTGGGTAATGGATTTCATAATGGACCACTATTGGGCATTTCCTTGCCTTCAGTGTGGATTCTTGCCCAGTCTTTGGTGTACATATAGTATGATATATAAAACCTACCCATAGAGAAATATTCGGGTAATGAATTTCACAATTGGCATGAATTTTCGGAACACAATTATTCTATTGTTGGTTTGCTTTCCCTGAATAATAAAGATAAAGTTCCCTGTTGTAGTTGCACAAAAGAGATTTGTACAATTTCCAACTCTTCCTATCATCTCTGTAAGTTGCTAAGTTCCAATGCATCATATTGCGACCTATCACTCGTAGTGTTGATACGAGGAAAATGTGTGGATGCACCCCATTGATTTTGTGCACCTTGAAGTTTGAGAATAATTGTTGGTACCAATTCTGGTTGTACATTTTCTGGTGAAGTGTGAACCTGCATATTTTGGGCAAGAAGTATGTTTGTGGGATGCTGGACCTCTAACAAAATGTATGCTCGCCACATGCTGCATCCCTAATAAAGGAACTGTGCACACTTACAATGTGTCTTAGACCCACCTCCCTATTCTGAGCAACGCAACTGGATATAATTTTTGGCCCAAATTGCCAGGTTTATGCTTCATCAACAAATGGATGTCCACCAATTTAGTTCAGAATTTTAAAACTTCCAAGTGTTCTTTCTGATTTTGGGGAGATAAATGCTGCATAAAGTCCACTCTTCTAGATACGATGCAATTTATCTATTTGTATTGTATAAATCTGTACTGTAAAAGCACTCAAGATATAGTATTCCAACCAGCTCTGAAAATTTCATGCTTTATGAATTTAAACTGGAAAGATAGATTTTCTGCCAGGATTTCTCCAATTTACCTCTGTTTCTACCTGCAGGCATAAAAAGATTTGTGTATGTGTCAGCTGCAGACTTCGGTTTAGTGAATTACTTATTGCAAGGTTATTATGAGGGCAAGGTAAGATGTCTGGATTATTGACATGATTAAGGACCCATTCATTTTTTCCCTTCTAAAATAGCTATATATATATTTGATTTGTATGGTGTGCAATATGTTGACTATTATCAGTGCCAGTTGAACTGTAGAAATCATGTATTGTATATTTTTATTTGTGTTCCCTCCAGGAGTACTTATATTTGGGTTTATCATAAATTAGTAGTAGTACGTTTTGTTCCGCTGTTCATGTCAGATATAGTGCCTCTTTAAACGTTACTACTATTGAATTTTCTGCAAAGATCCATGAATTCTTCCCTTTAATAGTTAAATTGTTTCAAACCAATAAGGACAGGTTAGATGATAATATGAATTTGGTATTTCAAGCCAAATAAAAAGCCATATACTGCTACCCCATTAAAGATATAAGGTATTTTCTAGTTTATCATGTTGTGGAAAGTCATAAAAACAAGAGATTACTAGCAGGAAATGACCATGCTATTCATGGCATTAATGTCTTGGTAATAGGAGGCAGATAAGTTATAGTTTAGTCATAAATGTTGAAGAGTGACGGAAGATAAACAAGGGCAAACAAGAGAAACTGTCATGAACTTCACATGCCAAACCCTGTGTTGTAATAGGCAAAATTATATGCCTTATTATATTCTTGATGGAGGGATTGTTAGAATAGGTAAATGTTGATTACGGACTGATGAGTAGTGATATCACAATCTGGTGTGAAATATTCAGATAATTACATGATTAGCATGATACTGTAATCCTAATTGACCCTCCAATTGCTCTCTTTGTACTCGATTCTTTCCAAACGTTGACGTTTGTTTTGTTGCATTGACATTTTTCGTATCCACCCTCTTTAAGCACATATAGTTGTGCAACATATTAACCTCCTTTATTTTGTTTACCAAAGAGAGCTGCTGAAGCTGAACTGCTGTCGAAGTTTACCTATGGAGGTAAGTTCCAACCTGGTGCAAATAGTTATATTCAGAAGCCAGACTAATTGCTTTAAAAAGCAAGACAGTAAAAGTCAGATGTGCTCCATGAATTATTAATTGTAAAAGCAGGCCTTGACCAGTAAAGGTCATATCTACTCCATGAATTATTAATTGTAAAACTATGCGCAGAGAGGACAACCTTGAGTGTTACCAAAGTACCAAACCGAAGTAAATCCTATATATTGAAGTCACTAAATTGGTGTAAATTAACTCATGAATCCCTCATGGTTTAAAATGGTTTTTGAGATCCCTTCGAAGTATTATTTTATTGATTTGTATTTCTGATGCTCCTTCTCTACTGGAATCTTTCTTGATGGTGCAAACAATTATTTTCTTATTTGTAGGAGTGATATTGCGGCCTGGTTTTATTCATGGAACTCGTCGAGTGGGTAATGTGAACATACCCCTTGGACTTGTGGGCTCACCTATGCAAATGGTAAAGTTTCTCTCTTCTCATGGGCATACTTTCTCGAACACGCACAAAAGGAAACTTCCCATGGTGTGCTAGTGCCCGGCTCCTCATAACCGAATACATTGTAGTTCGACCTTTCTGATCCCAAGCAATTATTATGTACCATATATGAAGATCAACTGTGGTTGACAGTGGATTTTGAAGGTTATTTGAATTGAACTACTCCCTCC